>NC_090923.1:970683528-971004657 GCF_040938575.1 Ambystoma mexicanum
GCTACCCTTCGGCATAGCATCTGCACCAAGGGTATTCACGAAAGTACTGGCAGTGGCAACGGCCCACCTGCGCAAGTTATCCATCCCAGTATACCCTTACCTCGACGACTGGCTCATAACAGGGGATTCTTACGAGACATGCTTCTCAAACACTCAAAAGACTGTAGACCTTTTGTTCCAACTGGGCTTCTCCATCAACGAGAAGAAGTCCAGCTTAGACCCCAGCCAAGTCAAACAATTTCTAGGGGCTCTAATTCGAACAAAGGACGGCCTCGTTTTCCCCTCCAACGAGAGGGTCCAAAACATGCTGTTTCAGATCCCCCAATATGTGGCAGGTCGAGAGGTGACGGTGCACAAAACGATGCGCTTGCTAGGAATGATGGCATCATGCATTTATTTGGTACGTCACGCGCGCATGCGCCCAATGCAAGAGTGGCTCAACAGCCAGTGGTGTCAGGCCAGCGGACAATGGGACGATCTAGTGGTGGTCTTGCGGGCCTTGGTCCTCTCGCTACGGTGGTGGACAAAGGAAAACCTGGTAAGAGGGAAACCCTTTGCCACAGCCGCAGTGGAAGCCACTCTAACCACAGACGCATCCCTCACAGGATCGGGGGCTCACCTATCCCATCAGACTGCTCACGGAGTGTGGACTCCGAGCGTAGCATCCAAGCACATAAACCTACTGGAGTTACTGGCCGTGTTCAAGGCACTGAAAGCCTTCCAGGAACACCTACAAGGGAAGACAGTGATGGACAGTGACGGACAGCACCACAGCCATGTACTACCTCAACAAGCAAGGGGGCACCCACTCTCCAGGACTGTCCAAGCTGTCCCAGAATATCTGGAAGTGGGCTCTCAAACACATGTTCCTACTGTCGCAACATGTACCAGGGGAACTCAATCTGCTAGCAGACGAACTCAGCAGAGACTTCCCTCTGCCCTCAGAGTACGAATGGCAATTGCACGAAGACATCGTCTTCGACGTCTTCACACAATGGGGATTCCCAGAAATAGACCTGTTCGCAACTCTGGAGAACTCACAATGCCAAGATTACGCCTCCAGGTACCCCCAGAACCATTCCAAGGGGAACGGTTATCGATTCCATGGTCAGGGAAATTTGCTTACGCCTTTCCCCCGACTCCCCTTCTCAACAAGATTGTGCACAAGATGCACCAGGAACAAGTTACCATGATACTAGTGGGCCCGGCAGCTATGGTTCGCTCACCTGATGGAGATGTCTCTATCTCCCCCAGTGAAACTTCCCTGCCCGCACAGCATGCTGTCACAGGACAAGGGCAGGACACTGCATCCATGCCCTCTGACCATGAACTTAGCAGCCTGGCTCCTGAGATCATAGAATTTTGACACTTACAACTCCCGCAGAGATGCATGGACATCCTCAGGGAGGCTAGAAAGCCTAACACTCGTCACTGTTATTCTAGCAAATGGAAGATATTTGCCATCTGGTGTAGAGGAAGAAGCATCGACCCAGTTGACTGCTCCCCCACGCACATTGTCCTGTACCTGACCCATTTACTGGAATCGGGTCTAGTGTTCAATTCCATTAAAGTCCACCTAGCAGCACTTTCTGCATACACCACTTCCCAGCTTAAAGTGTTGTGGTGGAAAGTCCCAGTTATCAAAGCCTTCATGGAGGGAGTAAAGAGAATACACCCTGCGATAGCAAACCCAGCTCCCGGCTGGGACCTGAATGTGGTACTTACCAGACTCATGGGCTCACCCTTTGAACCCATGCACAAAGCAACTCTTAAAGACCTCACTCTTAAAACCGCTTTCCTAATAGCTATCACCTCCATTAGGAGAGTAAGTGAACTACAGGCTTTCTGTTTTAGACCCCTTTGTAGCAGTTCACAAAGATAAAGTGGTTCTACGCACGCACCCAAGGTTTGCACCGAAATTCATCTCAAAATTCCATGTAAACCAGTCAATAGAACTACCAACGTTCTTTCAAAACCCTTCCAATTCGGGAGAAAAAAGTCTGCATACACTTGATGTGCGCAGAGCTGTCATGTTCTAAATGGAAAGAACCAGGCCACTGAGAAAGACTAATCAGTTCTTTGTCTCGGTGGCAGCAGGAAGAGAAGGAGATGCAGTTTCAAAATCCACTATATCTAGATGGATTGTTCATTGCATCACTCTCTGTTACACTCTTGCTAAGAGAGAACTACCCTTCAAGCCAAGAGCACATTCTACTTGAGGCACTGTGGCATCCATAGCATTCATTGCAAATGTTCCCCTTGAGTCCATCTGCAAAGCCGCAACCTGGAGTTCTGTGCACACCTTTACAAAACACTACTGTCTAGATGCACACTCTAGATCTGACTCCCAGGTGGGACAGGCAGTATTAAGACTTCTTTTCTCTACTGTTCCTTCTCATAACTCACCGCCAACTCCGGGTACTGCTCGCTAGTCTATGCACAGCATGGGATTCTAAGCAGATTAACAAACATCAGAAGACAATGCATTACTTACCGTAAAAGCATTTCTGATGGTTGTATCTGCTTAGATTCACACGCGCCCACCCTTCCTCCCCGCTCGGATGGAAGGAACATAGACACCTTTCTACATCTCTCTCTCTTTTCTGTACTCGCTCACGTATAGAAGGCTCCCTCAGGGCAGAAAAAATACAAACAGAGGGACCTCGACGCGTGAGGGATTGTGGGTACAACGCACGTCACTATAGGGATAGTGTTACAGACACGCCTTGTCGACGTCCCCTTTTCGACTACGAAAAACAAAATGCAATACTCTGCAGTGATCACTAGATGTCGGACTATGCACAGCATGTGAATCTAAGCAGATAAAACCATCAGAAATGCTTTTACGCTAAGCAATGCTTTGTCATATACTACGGAATCGTAATCTACTGCTTAGCAGAGTGGTGTAGGTAGCAGTACAATCGTTTGGATGGCCAGTATTGGCAAATAGGCTGAATCGATGGTCTTGTGCATGACCACTGGTTAAAGAGTGTGTGGTATGCTAAGCCGTTCCAGGCAAAAGAGCTGTGCTGAATCTGTTAGTTTCGTGGTCTAGAGGTGCACAGCAGAAGTACCAGAAATGGGTGGAACCCCATGTAGTAAATAAAGCTCAGTGTTAATGCTGGCAGATATATAATGCTGTGCTGCTAATAAATTGTTACATGTGCTGGTTTAACAATGTAGTGCAATGTTAGATCGAGGCATTGAACTTCAAAGAAAAAATGCACGCACTGAAGTCTGAAGCTTAACAGAAGTTTGAGGTGGGCAGTTCAGTATACGACAAACACTAGAGGCTATCCCATGCACGGTGGCATAAAGCAAATATGGTTGTGCAGCACGGGTTGACAATCAAAAGAGTACTTTGTATTACAAGGTACAATGCAGGGCAGTGCAAATCTAGTACGGGTTTGTGCTGGCAGTAGTATTCAAAGCTCAGTAGCGCAATAGTGCTTCTGAAATAACTCCTTACAGAAGGGATTTATGGTGGTCAGTTGCCTCGGGGCATCAGAAAGTTTCTTTGAAGAGCGCAGGGACGAGCAAAGCTTATTCAGGATTCTTCTTCAATTAAGTGTTTTTCCCCTGTGCTTTGGGGCTCGTCTCCAAGTCTTGTCTGTGTGTGATTGGCAATTGAAGTGGTAACTCGCTTCTAGATTTTAGGACAGTTTTTCTGATGTCCAACTAAGGGCTTAGTAAAACCATTCAACTGAGGCAGTGCAAGACTCCACTCTAAGTATACGGCTGTACCACCTGAGTTCAGGGTAGCGTAGACGAAGCAGCCAGGCTTATTTTAGGAGGGAGAAAGGGTTGTAGAATCAGGTACAATTAAATTGTAATACAAATGGTGCAAAGAAACACTGAAACCCCTGTGTATTGTAAAAATAAATGGTTTATTTAAATGCACATTATATATAACCACAATTATAAAAACACAACACTATGCTTGAAAGTACACAGACCAATCCATATAACCTAACTTGGAACACCTAACAGTAGTTCTAGGGAAGCCCAAACCAATAGTGACTTTTAGACTACTTTCAGTAATACCATGGTAGTAGACCCTATCATTTGTACCGTGACTCTTAGCAGGAAATCACATAGTAATATCAACTGGGCATCCGTCTACAACAGACAAAGGGAAGCAAAATCCTGTGTTAGACTTTATGAATGACTGTTATTCTAGGTTGGCAAAACCTAATGCATACTTATTCTGGACAGACTAACAGCAAGTCAGTGGAACCAAGACCCAGTTGGGGACACTCATACATTTATCCTAACAGGAATAGTGAAGTGAAACCAACAGCACTACTTTTGGGAAGAGGCGCGACCAAATCACAGGGGAGTAATATAACCGTACATCTACTTTCTGTTAGAATGGCGAAACAGTTTCTAAGGAAAGAAAGATGTTACTTATACTTTTCAGAATGGCAAAACATTGCTACGGTAAGTAAAACAACCTTGTATCTACTTTTCAGAATGGCAGAACATTTCTAAGGTAAGTAATAACTTGTGTAACTGTTCACTCTGAGTTGTAGTTACCAACCAACTTCTTTTGCAAGTAAGTAACTTTTAAACATGTATTATCTTTTCTAGGAAAAAGGCCCAATCCTTAGAAGCCTGGCCCTTATTCTTGGAGCATGAGTATTCTCAGTGGCAGAAAGGGGGCCAGGATAGGTTCTTAAGTAGCAAAAGTCATAGTTCCTAAGGAAGCCTGTTAGAACAAGTAAGTTCTTTACTTTAGAGTTATTCAAGTGCCCACAGGCTTCACAGAAGACACCCTAAGAGGATTCCAGCAGAGGGCATGGGGGAACTGCACAAGAGGCCTCCCAATCACAGAAAACACCCCAAAACTACACAGGAATCACTAAGCAACCCTGGATGATAAGATTGGCTGAATTACCAATAATAATTAAAATATCAAGGTATAATTACCGTTGATGCTTGTCGAAGGCGAATAATCTGTGCAACAAGAATTAGTGTCCAAAGTCACAATTATTACAGTGCCATGATGTTGCCAAAATTAATGTGACAAAAACCGAAAAACAAGATTAGCAATGTATTGCACTTACCAATAGTACGATTAATTCTAGGGTACAATTCCAGGACTAGACAGGATTAAATTAAATATAACAAAAAGTGTTAGAGCTACATAGCCCATTCAAAGAGTTTTTAATTTGTCGCAACATATTATTAATGGAAGTAAAAGAATTACCTTAATGTAAATTGCAATTGCAACGACTAATTATAGTAGACTGCAAAGATCCGCAATGGAGGGGGGAATGTTGCCCACGAAGATACAATATATCCGCCAATTCAAAGTAGCCATGATAGTCCGATGTCAGTTGACAATTGAGCAATTAGCAGAAAAAGACAGAGAGCCAGAGCACGGAATTAGGTGAATGAATAGTAAACAAACATGATTAAGTGTCAGGGACCGTATCGAAGGAGCAGCATCTCACTTACCAGCCTTCCGGCAACAACTGTATCCAAGGGAGAGTGCGCGCGCGAGATGCAGCTGGTGTAGTTAACCAGGAGAACTAGGGCACGAGAGCAAGACCGCGACGAAACATCCAGCGGCAGCCATGTTGGGTGAGGAAACCACTGGCTGCCAATCAAATCTCAATGAAGACAGACTATTAAGCCAAAATTGGCAATCGAACCTATACGCAATTACATAAAGTAATTGACGTTGTATTATGAATTAAAAATAACGCACTAAATTTATCGTACATCCAGGTTGTGTAATCTGCCGCACACACTTGTTAACTCATCACGACACATAAATCACGGTAAAGTTACTTCCATTTGCACGCAAAATAAAAATATAAGCATTAAGAAAAAGGTAATGGTGTGTAGCCACCTACGGTGTCATCTGCACTGGCAACCAACCTAATAATTGCACCAATTATAATCATATATATATAATAGCTAAAAGGATTATGAAAACCCATTTGTAAACGGGCCAGCTATACATGGACCAGAAGTTTAATCAGTGATTGTGTGAAACCTCATTTAAGTCATAAATAATTTTAGTTGAAACAATTAATAGCATTTAAAATTTAACTGAAATACAGCTGGAATCATGAAAAAAAACAGAAATTGTCTGAAATACAAGTTGAATCATAAGAAAACGTGAAATTCATGATCAGAATTTAATCCACGAATGACCAATCTATGTTTACAGATAAACCTCGCTTCCAATTGTCTCAGTCTGAGTTCCATATTGCCTCCTCTTTTGGAAGGACGAATCTGAGCTAAACCAATAAATCTTAAATCCTTGAAATCATCCAATTGATGTAAAGTCTGCCAATGCAGTGCCAAAGGATATTTAGCATCCTGTTTGTTCAAAGAGGCCAAATGTTCGCGAATCCGAATTTTAAGTGGCCTGATGGTACTTCAATATAGAATAGTCCACACGCCCAAATGATACAATACACTACAAACTTTGTATTGCAGTTAATAAATGAATTAATGACATGCTTGCCTGTGGACCCAAAATCTAAGGATTCAGAGTCAAATGTATATGAACACATATTGCAGCTCCCGCATTTGTGAAAACCATTCAGCCGCGCTTGGTCTAACCATGTTTTAGCAATGGGTGCTTGTGCCATAAAAGACGGGCATAAAAGATTTTTAAGAGTGGGGGCTCTACTGAATACTATTGATGGATATGAATCCAATAGTTTAGTTAGATCATTGTCGAGATGGAGCAAGTGCCAATGACGTTTGAGTATAGCATACACACCATTACTATCACTGTTGTACCGAGTGATCAGTCTAATTTTGTTGAAAGGTATATTAGCTGAAGAGGATCTAGTTTTAGGTTTAAGTAAATCACCTCTTTCCATACTAGACACTTCACGTTCAACCTTGGTAAGCAGATTTGGTTGATACCCACGTTGTACAAATTGATCATGTATAAATGATTTTTCCGCATCAAAGTCAGCATTGAGAGAACAATTCCTTTTTGCTCGAATGTATTCTCCTTTCGGAATATTATTAATAACAGAACGTTTATGAGAACTGGATGAATGTAAAACTGCATTAACCGAAGTAGGTTTGCGAAAAGTTTTAGTGATAAAACCAGTAGGGGACACAGAGACGTTTAAATGAAGAAAGTCTACAGAATCATTAGAGTAATGATGTGTAAATTGCAAACCCCAGTTGTTAACGATTAAGAAAATTAACAAACTCTCTTAATTCTACTTCATTACCAGTCCAAATCATGAAAACATCATCAATGTATCTCTTCCAAAGATGTATAAATTGAAAAAAATCCTTGTTCTGAAACACATACTGTT
Source organism: Ambystoma mexicanum (assembly GCF_040938575.1). Taxonomy (NCBI): domain Eukaryota; kingdom Metazoa; phylum Chordata; class Amphibia; order Caudata; family Ambystomatidae; genus Ambystoma; species Ambystoma mexicanum. The sequence goes on from NC_090923.1 coordinate 970,690,827, forward strand.
CTTCAAATTGGTGCATGAATATATTCGCCACAGATGGAGCAAAACTAGCTTCCATGGCAATCCCAATCAGTTGGTAATATGTATTGTTAAAAAGGAAAACATTGTTTTGTAGAGCACAGAAAAGAAATTCTTTGATCATTTCAATATGAAGATGATACGATGCTGATTTGTGTCGGAAAATATAGATAATACTGTCAATTGCTTTCTGATGATCAATAGAAGTGTATAGAGATTTAACATCGAGTGTGACCAATAATGCTTCACTGATATATGGCAATTGTGCAAGGATGTCAAGAATATGCATAGTGTCACGTATATATGTAGGTGTGGAGTGAACCAGTGGTGAGATGCATTCATTAACATAGATTGAAATTGGTTCCAAAAATCCACCCTGGCCACTAATAATGGGTCTGCCTTCCGGTATCTTATCAAACAGCTTATGAATCTTGGGCAGAAAATAGGCGGTTGGCATTGTTGGTTTGTCAGAGAACAGAAAACATTTTTCCACATCGGTAATAATACCTAGTTTATACCATTTTGTCAGAGAATGAACTTTATGTTGAATAGGATTATTTTTCAAAATGGCATAACACCCAGGAAAATTCAAATGATCCAATGCCATGGAGATGTAATCTGCTTTATCCATAATTACAACGTTACCACCTTTATCAGCTTCCTTAATCACAAGTGAATCATTAGATGCCAGCTTGTGAAGGGCAAGACACTGTGCGGATGTTAAATTAGAAAATGTATGATGAGGACGGGAAGAACGACGATCAAACAATGTATGGATATCATTAGTCACTACCTGATGAAAAGTATCTATAATATTATCATCTGAAAAAATGGGAGTAAATTTCGATTAGTTTGCAAATTCTTTAATTGTCAAATTACGTGCTGTATGTCTAATTCTTTCATGGTATCAAGGAGATTAGACTCACTATCAGACATTGACTCATCAATAGACATAAGTATGTGTGTACTCATCATTGTTTGCAGTGTAAATTCTGATAATTCGGCGACAGGCGTTATAGGAGAATATTGTTTAACCTGTGTGGCAAAAAACTTTTTTAACTTTAACTTTCTGATAAACTTGAATAAATCAATCTGTATCTGCACACAATCATTCTTTCAGGATGGAGCAAAAGATAACATTTTATTAAGTAGTGAGTGTTCTTCTGGAGAGAGCTGATATTGACTAAGATTATGTATTAAATCTATCTGAACTGATTTGGATCGATCTGATTCTGCAGGGATTTCTGATAAGAGGCTCTGGTTAGCCGTTGACCTAATGAAGCGGCGTTGGCGCCACCTGTTGGCCACCCCTTGAGCCCCTTGGTTGGGCCCGAGCATTGCGGTATTGGCAACAGGTGGTAAGCGGAACCTGACCTGTTTTCTGATGGCCTCTTGTCGGTTGCCCTTTTTGAATCTTCTCATCTGTTCTAAAAAAGGTTGCGGAGCCAAAGTAGGTTGTACAGGTAATTCCACAGAGTCGGCATCCTCTTCATCCTGAGCCTCATCCTCAGGTTGGTTAGTCCCTGGGACAGCTTTGTTCCTAGGTCTATCTACATCACTTTCTACATCAGAGCTGGCAGGGGATGAGGCAGCACTACTGTTGCGCGATCTGGACACATAATCAAATTTGGGCTGGTAAGTGTAAACCCGATTATCTCGATAATTCCTGTCGTCTCTAGAAAATCTTCTACATTTTCTCATTTTAACCTCATCCTGATGCCTTCTCAGTATATTATACATTGTTTTGAAATTTTTATCAATAGTTGCAGAAGGTGCATCAAACAATTGAATTTCTTGTTTGAGTTCATCAATTTGTTTGACAATACGAGAGTGTGCTCTTTCCGCATGCTCAATAAGTAATAATAACATTTTATTAGAACTATTGGTCAGGTTGGTTTCCCACTCCACTGCCAAGTCATTATCCTGAGGATCCTCAAAATCCGGCAAAATGAGTATACGAAGACCTCTCAGTATTTTGTGTTCTTGAATGTAATGCTTAAGCGTAGTCATCTCCCAAAATTTATTGATTTCTCTGATACTCAACCTCTCAAGCTTAATAAATTTTGATCTAAGATCATCAGTAATGTTAGTTAACCGTTTGAACGGATTCAAAGTAGAACCACGAGGTTCAAATAATGCTTTGATATCCTCATCCCAAGTGAGGATATATTCGGCTGCTTCAGCCATTGAATTAAGAAAATACAATGCAACAGCTGCTGGGTTCAGAGCCAAAAATTAACCAGTAGAACAAGGTGGTCCAGAAGGCCACTAAGAACGACCAGCGCTAATGCCAATAGTTATAAATATAAAAGGCAGCGTTCAACATGAATTTTTGAGGGTACCTACACCAAGTGCCCTCGGTAAGAAACAAGGTCAATATAATCAGTGAACTGCGCCAATTTACAATAATACATCAATCAGTTGAGTTATATTTTTAATTCCATTCCACAGCCTGACACGTGTTTCGAGCAGAGCTCTTCTTCAAAGGCTATGCATCAAAATGCAATTTAAAACCATTAGCATGTTGACCAATGTATACGCATCATACCAATTGGGCAAACACATAGGGGTTGAAAAAGGGGGGGAATTGGCCACAATCATAAATGTGTGATACATAACAGCATTGTTTAAATCATTAGTGTGTTACATAATCAGTATGATTGGATAACCATAAATGATAAAGAGAAAATAAAAATAAATTACCGTTTCCAAAAGACATCCATACGGTTCCGAACCCAATAAGAAGGATGACAAAACAACATGATAAGAAAATAAGTGAGGTGCGGTGACTAAGCAACCCTGGATGATAAGATTGGCTGAATTACCAATAATAATTAAAATATCAAGGTATAATTACCGTTGATGCTTGTCGAAGGCGAATAATCTGTGCAACAAGAATTAGTGTCCAAAGTCACAATTATTACAGTGCCATGATGTTGCCACAATTAATGTGACAAAAACCGAAATCCAAGATTAGCAATGTATTGCACTTACCAATAGTCCGATTAATTCTAGGGTACAATTCCAGGACTAGACAGGATTAAATTAAATATAACAAAGTGTTAGAGCTACATAGCCCATTCAAAGAGTTTTTAATTTTTAATTTGTCGCAACACATTATTAATGGAAGTAAAAAAATTACCTTAATGTAAATTACAATTGCAACGACTAATTATAGTAGACTGCAAAGATCCGCAATGGAGGGGGGAATGTTGCCCACGAAGATACAATATATCCGCCAATTCAAAGTAGCCATGATAGTCCGATGTCAGTTCACAATTGAGCAATTAGCAGAAAAAGACAGAGAGCCAGAGCACGGAATTAGGTGAATGAATAGTAAATGAACATGATTAAGTGTCAGGGACCGTATCGAAGGAGCAGCATCTCACTTACCAGCCTTCCGGCAACAACTGTATCCAAGGGAGAGTGCGCGCGCGAGATGCAGCTGGTGTAGTTAACCAGGAGAACTAGGACACGAGAGCAAGACCGTGACGAAACATCCAGCGGCAGCCAAGTTGGGTGAGGAAACCACTGGCTTCCAATCAAATCTCAATGAAGACAGACTATTAAGCCAAAATTGGCAATCGAACCTATACGCCATTATATAAAGTAACTGACGTTGTATTATGAATTAGAAATAACGCACTAAATTTTTCATGCATCCAGGTTGTGTAATCTGCCGCACACACTTGTTAACTCATCACGACACATAAATCACGGTAAAGTTACTTCCATTTGCACGCAAAATAAAAATATATAGCATTAAAAACAAGGTAATGGTGTGTAGCCACCTACGGTGTCATCTGCACTGGCAACCAACCTAATAATTGCACCAATTATAATCATTTATATAATAGCTAAAAGGATTATGAAAACCCATTTGTAAACGGGCCAGCTATACATGGACCAGAAGTTTAATCGGTGATTGTGTGAAACCTCATTTAAGTCATAAATAATTTTAGTTGAAACAAATAGCAGGCTGTGGAATGGAATTAAAAATATAACTCAACTGATTGATGTATTATTGTAAATTGGCGCAGTTCACTGATTATATTGACCTTGTTTCTTACTGAGGGCACTTGGTCTAGGTACCCTCAAAAATTCATGTTGAACGCTGCCTTTTATATTTTTAACTATTGGCATTAGCGCTGGTCGTTCTTAGTGGCCTTCTGGACCACCTTGTTCTACTGGTTAATTTTTGGCCCTCAACCCAGCAGCTGTTGCATTGTATTTTCTTAATTCAATGGCTGAAGCAGCCGAATATATCCTCACTAGGGATGAGGATATTAAAGCATTATTTGCACCTCGTGGTTCTACTTTGAATCCGTTCAAACGGTTACCTAACATTACTGAGGATCTTGGATCTAAATTTATTAAGCTTGAGAGGTTGAGTATCAGAGAAATCAATACATTTTGGGAGATGACTACGCTTAAGCATTACATTCAAGAACACAAAATACCGAGAGGCCTTTGTATACTCATTTTGCTGGATTTTGAGGATCCTCAGGATAATGACTTGGCAGTGGAGTGGGAAACCAACCTGACCAATAGTTCTAATAAAATGTTATTATTACTTATTGAGCATGCGGAAAGAGCACACTCTCGTATTGTCAAACAAATTGATGAACTCAAACAAGAAATTCAATTGTTTGATGCACCTTCTGCAACTATTGATAAAAATTCCAAAACAATGTATAATATACTGAGAAGGCATCAGGATGAGGTTAAAATGAGAAAATGTAGAACATTTTCTAGAGACAACGGGGATTATCGAGATAATCGGGTTTACACTTCACAGCCCAAATTTGATGGTGTCCAGATCGCGCAACAGTAGTGCTGCCTCATCCCCTGCCAGCTCTTACGTAGAAAGTGATGTAGATAGACCTAGGAACAAAGCTGTCCCAGGGACTAACCAACCTCAGGATGAGGCTCAGGATGAAGAGGATGCCGACTCTGTGGAATTACCTGTACAACCTACTTTGGCTCCGCAACCTTTTTTTAGAAGAGATGAGAAGATTCAAAAAGGGCAACCGACAAGAGGCCATCAGAAAACAGGTCAGGTTCCGCTTACCACCCGTTGCCAATACCGCAATGCTCGGGCCCAACCAAGGGGCTCAAGAGGTGGCCAACACAGGCGGCGCCAACGCCGCTTCATTAGGTCAACGGCTAACCAGAGCCTCTTATCAGAAATCCCTGCAGAATCAGATCGATCCAAATCAGTTCAGATAGATTTAATACATAATCTTAGTCAATATCAGCTCTTTCCAGAAGAACACTCACTACTTAATAAAGGTTTATCTTTTGCTCCATCCTGTAAGAATGATTGTGTGCAGATACAGATTGATTTATTCAAGTTTATCAGAAAGTTAAAGTTAAAAAAGTTTTTTGCCACACAGGTTAAACAATATTTTCCTATAACGCCTGTCGCCAAATTATCAGAATTTACACTGCAAACAATGATGAGTACACACATACTTATGTCTATTGATGAGTCAATGTCTGATAGTGAGTCTAATCTCCTTGATACCATGAACGAATTAGACATACAGCATCGTAATTTGACAATTAAAGAATTTGCAAACAAATCGAAATATACTCCCATTTTTTCAGATGATAATATTATAGATACTTTTCATCGGGTAGTGACTAATGATATCCATACATTGTTTGATCGTCGTTCTTCCCGCCCTCATCCTACATTTTCTAATTTAACATCAGCACAGCGTCTTGCCCTTCACAAGCTGGCATATAATGATTCACTTGTGATTAAGGAAGCTGATAAAGGTGGTAACGTTGTAATTCTGGATAAAGCAGATTACATCTACATGGCATTGGATCATTTGAATTCTCCTGGGTGTTATGCCATTTTGAAAAATAATCCTATTTCACATATTCGACATAAAGTTCATTCTCTAATTGACAAAATGGTATAAACTAGGTATTATTACCGATGTGGAAAAATGTTTTCTGTTCTCTGACAAACCAACAATGACAACCGCCTATTTTCTGCCCAAGATTCATAAGCTGTTTGATAAGATACCGGAAGGCTGACCCATTATTAGTGGCCAGGGTGGAATTTTGGAACCAATTTCAATCTGTTAATGAATGCATCTCACCACTGGTTCACTCCACACCTACATATATACGTGACACTATGCATATTCTTGACATCCTTGCACAATTGCCATATATCAGTGAAGCATTATTGGTCACACTCGATGTTAAATCTCTATACACTTCTATTGATCATCAGAAAGCAATTGACAGTATTATCTATATTTTCCAACACAAATCAGCATCGTATCATCTTCATATTGAAATGATCAAAGAATTTCTTTTCTGTGCTCTACAAAACAATGTTTTCCTTTTTAACGATACATATTACCAACTGATTGGGATTGCCATGGAAGCTAGTTTTGCTCCATCTGTGGCGAATATATTCATGCACCAATTTGAAGAACAGTATGTGTTTCAGAACAAGGATTTTTTTCAATTTATACATCTTTGGAAGAGATACATTGATGATGTTTTCATGATTTGGACTGGTAATGAAGTAGAATTAAGAGTTTGTTAATTTTCTTAATCGTTAACAACTGGGCTTTGCAATTTATACATCATTACTCTAATGATTCTGTAGACTTTCTTCATTTAAACGTCTGTGTCCCCTACTGGTTTTATCACTAAAACTTTTCGCAAACCTACTTCAGTTAATGCAGTTTTACATTCATCCAGTTCTCATAAACGTTCTGTTATTAATATTCCGAAAGGAGAATACATTCGAGCAAAAAGGAATTGTTCTCTCAATGCTGACTTTGATGCGGAAAAATCATTTATACATGATCAATTTGTACAACGTGGGTATCAACCAAATCTGCTTACCAAGGTTGAACGTGAAGTGTCCAGTATGGAGAGAGGTGATTACTTAAACCTAAAACTAGGTCATCTTCAGCTAATATACCTTTCAACAAAATTTGACTGATCACTCGGTACAACAGTGATAGTAATGGTGTGTATGCTATACTCAAACGTCATTGGCACTTGCTCCATCTCGATAATGATCTAACTAAACTATTGGATTCACATCCATCAATAGTATTCAGTAGAGCCCCCACTCTTAAAAATCTTTTATGCCCGTCTTTTATGGCACAAGCACCCATTGCTAAAACATGGTTAGACCAAGGGCGGCTGAATGGTTTTCACAAATGCAGGAGCTGCAATATGTGATCATATACATTTGAGTCTGAATCCTTAGATTTTGGGTGCACAGGCAAGCATGTCATTAATTCATTTATTAACTGCAATACAAAGTTTCTAGTGTATTGTATAATTTGTGCGTGTGGACTATTCTAAATTGGAAGTACCATCAGGCCACTTAAAATTCGGATTCGCGAACATTTGGCCTCTTTGAACAAACAGGATGCTAAATATCCTTTGGCACTGCATTGGCAGACTTTACATCAATTGGATGATTTCAAGGATTTAAGATTTATTGGTTTAGCTCAGATTCGTCCTTCCAAAAGAGGAGGCAATATGGAACTCAGACTGAGACAATTGGAAGCGAGGCTGATCTGTAAACATAGATTGGTCATTCGTGGATTAAATTCTGATCATGAATTTCACGTTTTCTTATGATTCAACTTGTATTTCAGACAATTTCTGTTTTTTTCATGATTCCATCTGTATTTCAGTTAAATTTTAATTGTATATGCTATTAATTGTTTCAACTAAAATTATTTATGACTTAAATGAGGTTTCACATAATCACTGATTAAACATCTGGTCCATGTATAGCTGGCCCGTTTACAAATGGGTTTTCATAATCCTTTTAGCTATTATATATATATATGATTATAATTGCTGCAATTATTAGGTTGGTTGCCAGTGCAGATGACACCGTAGGTAGGTGGCTACACACCATTACCTTGTTCTTAATGCTATATATTTTTATTTTGCGTGCAAATGGAAGTAACTTTTCCGTGATTTATGTGTCGTGATGAGTTAACAAGTGTGTGCGGCAGATTACACAACCTGGATGCATGATAAATTTAGTGCGTTATTTCTAATTCATAATACAATGTCAATTACTTTATGTAATTGCGTATAGGTTCGTTTGCCAATTTTGGCTTAATAGTCTGTCTTCATTGAGATTTGATTGGCAACCAGTGGTTTCCTCACCCAACATGGCTGCCGCTGGATATTTCGTCACGGTCTTGCTCTCGTGTCCTAGTTCTCCTGGTTAACTACACCAGCTGCATCTCGCCACGCGCGCACTCTCCCTTGGATACAGTTGTTGCCGGAAGGCTGGTAAGTGAGATGCTGCTCCTTCGATACGGTCCCTGACACTTAATCATGTTCGTTTACTATTCATTCACCTAATTCCGTGCTCTGGCTCTCTGTCTTCTTCTGCTAATTGCTCAATTGTCAACTGACATCGGACTATCATGGCTACTTTGAATTGGCGGATATATTGTATCTTCGTGGGCAACATTCCCCCCTCCATTGCGGATCTTTGCAGTCTACTATAATTAGTCGTTGCAATTGCAATTTACATTAAGGTAATTCTTTTACTTCCATTAATAATATGTTGCGACAAATTAAAAACTCTTTGAATGGGCTATGTAGCTCTAACACTTTTTGTTATATTTAATTTAATCCTGTCTAGTCCTGGAATTGTACCCTAGAATTAATCGTACTATTGGTAAGTGCAATACATTGCTAATCTTGTTTTTCGGTTTTTGTCACATTAATTTTGGCAACATCATGGCACTTTGTAATAATTGTGACTTTGGACACTAATTCTTGTTGCACAGATTATTCGCCTTCGACAAGCATCAACGGTAATTATACCTTGATATTTTTATTATTATTGGTAATTCAGCCAATCTTATCATACAGGGTTGCTTAGTCACCGCACCTCACTTATTTTCTTATCATGTTGTTTTGTCATCCTTCTTATTGGTTTCGAAACCGTATGGATGTCTTTTGGAAACGGTAATTTATTTTTATTTTCTCTTTATCATTTATGGTTATCCAATCATACTGATTATGTAACACTGTAATGATTTAAACAATGCTGTTATGTATCACACATTCATGATTGTGGCCAATCCCCCCCCTTTTTCAACCCCTAAGTGTTTGCCCAATTGGTATGATGCGTATACATTGGTCAACATGCTAATGGTTTTAAATTGCATTTTGATGCATAGCCTTTGAAGAAGAGCTCTGCTCGAAACACGTGCCAGGCTGTGGAATGGAATTAAAAATATAACTCAACTGATTGATGTATTATTGTAAATTGGCGCAGTTCACTGATTATATTGACCTCGAGGGCACTTGGTCTAGGTACCCTCAAAAATTCATGTTGAACGCTGCCTTTTATATTTATAACTATTGGCATTAGCGCTGGTCGTTCTTAGTGGCCTTCTGGACCACCTTGTTCTACTGGTTAACTTTTAAAAGACACTATGGAGAGTCTTAACAATGACACCCATAAAAAAAGTAAAGGATTTTTCGAGAGTGGGAAAAGGTGCCCACTCTGAGGAATATGGAAAAAGAATCCACCAGTAAAAGCAAAAAGTTCTGGGGTTGACACAGGTCAGGAAGATTTAATATTACTATGAAAATCTTACCTAACAATAATTACAGTGCTGCATACATTAAAACTTTGAGTCCATCCAGTCGATCCGGTGTTGCCACGTGCAACTAACCTCTTCCACAGATGTCCTGCAGGTCTGATTTCAGGTTTTAGTCACACTGTTGCAAACTCTGATCTTATTATAAGAACTGGAGCTATCGCTCTCCAAGGCAAATAATAGCCCTGACCTTACGGCCGCATCCCACTTAGTCTTGTAACAGCAATATGTGGCTCAGAGACCAATACTGAATCCTGATGGGGACACCCCCTGGTACAGCACCCTCGATTCTTCCCCCCTCCCACTAGAATAATGGAGAAAAAAAAATAGCTGCAGCCAAACCGTGAAACCCACACAGCCAGCTGCTCTAAGATACCCACACAGGGAAACTAGGTAGCCTGACACAGGGCCGCTCAAGAGGCACCATCTGTCTTTACATCTCTGGTGAGGACTTGTCAGGAAAGAAATCTGGTAAACCAGTAGGGGAAATCAAAAATACACATGCCCACCCGCCAGTCTAGTAGGAGGGGACTTTGGACCTCGCACCATCCTTTAAAAAGGAGATGTTGTCTTTTCATTGAGTATTGATGCCCCACCCCCAGTACTAGCCGAGTACAACGTGCTCCCATGTGATTTGAAAACTTGGACCATAATCCCCCATTTTATAAGAGTCATTCTGCTTTTTTATAACACCCTGCACTCCTCAGTAGCAGGGTGACCACTTGGCTGAGGTGTGGAGCAAGAACCCAGTGAACTTTTCACGAAAAGCACCCTCTCCATATTTGATTGCATTTAGGATGAACCCCTGCTTGGCTTTCTTCTTGTCGAAAGCAAGAAAGTGAAATCCTGAAGCTAATGCAAAAACATGGTAAATGTATACTTTCTGATTATGAGAACGTCTCCCATTGCTGAAAGGGCTAAATAGTGTTCAGGGGTTATACGGGTGCCAAAGCACAATTTTAAAAGGCCTCTCTCTGAAGAAACTGGTATTGGGGAAGACTGGAAGCCTTGATAATCCTTAAAGGGGCATATTAAAGGGGCTGTAGTCTATAATAGGTAGTGAAATGGACAGATTATAAATAACTGGTTGTATTTTGTATGTTTTAAGCTGCCTGACTGTATACAGACTGTCTGTTATATCAATTTTTCTTCTGTTCAGATTTCTGAAAAGCTTGTCCAGCTGCAAGATCGGCGGAAGGAGACAAATGACAAATGGAAAGATAAGATGGACTGGCTGCAAATAGGTAAGGAATACTGATGTGAACACATTTAGTTAACATAGACGTTGGGCCAGGGCCATTTCCATAGAGGATTGGTTGGATCCCAGAATTTTAACTGGTTTCTCTGCCATGTGCAGCGTTTTTGGTAACCCACCAATCTAAAAGAGGCAAAGGCCCTCAAATCGTATCAGAACGTTATACCTGCACAGAAAGGATAGGAAGTGGTGGTGCTACACGCCATGACTGGAAAATTTCTCTTCTAAATGTTAGGGCTGAATTCTATTTTTTGGTGGTTCTGCTGTCCCATTGTGTGGGACCCCCTACACTATTTTTTGTTTTCCTTTTTGGATTTTGGATCCCTGGCTTATTTTCATGGTCAGGTGGACTTCTGCTGATGTCCCTTTGCAATTGCAACAGGACAGGTGTGCTTTTTAAATTGTGTCACAGGAGTAAAGCTCAGGGGCAACGCGTTTGCCTTGGAACCAAGACAACGCAGAGCAACACAGGTTTGAATCCCGGTCCTGCACTTAGAGACTGGTCTCCGGTATTGGGTGCTTTTAGGGCAGTTTTTCTGAAGTCCAACTAAGGGCTTAGTAAAACCATTCAACTGAGGCAGTACAAGGCGCCACTGTTAGTGTATGGCTATATCACCTGATTATATGGTAGCATAGACAGAGCAGCCAGGTTTATCTTAGGAGGGAGATAGGGCTGTAGAATCAGTACAAAGAAATTGTAATGCATACATGGTCCAAAGAAACACTGACACACTATATATATGTACTTAATTAAACCATTAATTTTTACAAGTAGGCGCAGATAAATCTTGGTGGGGGCGGGGGGAATAAGTACTGTCACACATCATATAAACACATTATAAAAAACACAACACTATGCTTGCAGGTTCACAGACCAAGGCATATAACCTTATTTGGAACACCTAACAATAGTTCTACGGAAATAAAAACCAATAGTTACTTTTGGATTATTTGCAGTAATACAGGGTAGTAGCCCCTAGCAGTTGTAACGTGACGCTGAACAAGAAATCGCATAGTAAGTCAACTGGACAAGATACTGTTTGGAATAGTGGAACACCTCTTCCGTAAACAGTAAAAACCTATAATTCTGATTCAGGATAGGTTATTCTAGGGGAGTTGGACCTTGGGTGTAATAGTCAATTACAGTTGCTTTTCAGTACACAGACTAAGGGAAGCAATAACTTAACTTATTTATGGATGGCACAGAGCTATGCAAGGTAAGTAAAATCTCTGTATACTTTTGTAAGGAGCTACCAGCAACCTAAAAGATAAGTATGACGTAGGCAGACTTCTTCTGGACAGGCTAACGGCAAGCCAGGGGAAGCAAGATCGTATTGGGGACACTACTACAATAATCCTAACAGGAATAATAATGTGAACCAGCAGCATTACTTTTGGGAAGAGGGGAACCTAATTCACAGGTTGAGTAAGTTAACCTTCTATCTACTTTCTGTTAGAATGGTCAGACCGTTTCTCAGGAAAGTAGGACTTTGAAAATACTTATTTATGAAGGCACACAGCTTATTCAAGGTAAGTAAATCCTGTATATACTTTTCAGAATGGCAGAACATATGTAAGTTAAGTAATAACTTTTTATAACTATTCACGCTGAGAGTTTAAAGTTCCTAACTAATTTACAAGAAAAATGTTTGGAGAAAGAGGCAACGGTTTTTGCGCCAACTATAGTTTGTCATAGAGTTGGGTATTTGTATTTGACTTTGGAGGACTCAGAAGTCAAGGATGTTTAACTTTATCTTCATAAAGACTCGCTGCACGAAAAATATGATTAAATAAATCAACCATTATTTTCCTTCTTTTGTTAAAGCCAAATAGCCAAACTCTGACAAACTATAGTTGGCCCGAAAACTGTTGCTTCTTTCTCCAAACTTATTTCTAACAAACAGCTATCGGGCAGACAGTAGGTCAGCGACTACAAACGCCAAAAATGAAATCCACGACATTCATCAGAGGTTTGAATCATGTCTGCAAACGCACAAGCAATCTATTCTAACTAATTTACAAGTAAGTAAACTTCGAGTGGATTGTGTCCTCCAACATATTCCTCATTTTAGATGTATTCCATCGAGCTTTACTGCTCTTCGGAAATTTTTTCGGCAGAGGGCGCCGTGTGTCGATGTCGAGTCGATGGTCCCTCGAAGGCCTCCGTCGAGGGTGACGTCATCGGGTGTATAAGTAGCACGCGCAACGCCCGTTGGCCTCAGTCCCGTTTTTCCGCAGTTACGTTGCTTCGGACATTCGGCACGCCTCGAGTTCTGTCAAGAAATATAATATAACGAGAAGTAATTATGTCCTCGTCATCGACGCCAACCCCGAGATTGCATTTTAAGAAATGCAAGTAGGTCGTGCGGCTCAAAAATGTCGATCACGGACCCGCACCGCGAGTGTTTGTGGTGTCTCGGGGAAGGCCACGACATGAAGGCCTGTTCGAAGTGTCGGGTGATAACGAGGAAGGCCTTGCGAGAAAGGAGAGGAAAGCTACAGGTAGGTCGGAAGGATCGAAAAGCCTCTAGCGTCGAGTCGAGACCCCATGGGGAAAAATCTCCTTGATGCGAAAGGCATCGATCTAGATCCCGAAGCGATTCTCATCGCTAGTCGTCTTTGTCGAAGAAACAACGCCATAGGTCTCCCTCCACCTCATCAGACGAGTCTCCGAAAATGAAATGCCCCACAAAACATTTGTCTACCGAAGAGTGGGAAGCATTCAGGGTAAAAATTATTGAGGTGTTTGAGAAGGCAAAGCCTCGGTCCGTGCCTGCTTCGGAAGCCGGCCGGGAGCGTCATCGCTCCGACACTCGCGCGCCCTCGAGCCAGGGTGATCGTAAAAGGAAGGATAGGGAACCTTCCTGGACGCCGAGCGATAAACGCTCAAGTTGAGTCGACCAGTCGAGGTCACAAACGGCGTCCGAGACCTATCACACCTCGAAGGGGAAACAGTCGAAGGCCGCCTCGAAGCAAATCCTGTCAACGACTACTATGTAATCGTCGACGCCTTTATCGACATCCACACCGAAACCCTCGGCGCCAAATGCTCCAACCAAGCCAGGGCAGCCAGAAAAAGAGAAGGAGAAAGTTACAATTTCTGAGGAACAGGAGAGATCCGAGGAGGAAAATGTACCTTTCGGATTGCAATATGACACCCCAAATGTCCCAGAATGCTTGATCTCAGAGGAAAGCAGAATGAGTTATTTGGTGGAGTCTTTACACAATGCAAGTGGCATTGACACCTCTCCTGAGAATGACTTTGGTAGACCAGATCCAGGAGAGCATGCCAGTCCATCTTACCGTCAGTTAATGACCAAGGTGGTAGATTGCTTGGGATGGGCTAGACCACCAGCCCAATTCGTCCAGGACAATTTAACAGACATATTGGACCATGGTCCCACTGAAGACCCAGTACTACCTTTTCATGTAGCCTTACAAAACAGGTTGGCCAAGAATTGGGAAACTCCGGATTCTATTCCTCCGGTAAATAAATCCCTCGCATCAAAATGCCGCCCAGCCAGTAGCGACCCCGGCTATCAGTCAAAACATCCAACTCCCGAGAGTTTGATCATACAGGCAGCCACAGCTTCCAACAAACTTGCGTACCCGTCCATCCCTCCAGACAGGGACGATAAGCGTGTGGATTGTTGGGCACGGAAGGTATTTTCTGCCAACTCCACATGTGCCTTGGCAACATGTTCGTACACTCTGTGGGAGTGCATCGCAATGGCGGCGGAGTACATACCAGAAGGGGAAGAAAGGGAAGGTTTCCTAGCCATTGTTAGAGATGGAAAGGAGGCCATGCAGGAATCCCTTCAATCTGGATTGGACACTGCGGATAGTGTAAGCAGGTCCATGGGCACTAACGCGGTAATACGCAGGTTTGCGTTGTTACGGAAGTCGGGTTTTGCACCAGACGTACAGAACCGCCTCCTGAACATGCCTTTTGATGGGTCTCACCTTTTTGGCAACAAGGCTGACGAGAGCCTTGAGAGGTTGCAGACCTCAAAAGCAGCGGCAAAATCTTTAGGAGCTGCTATTAGGCAACCTCAGCCTTTTCGTGCGCAAGGGCAATCCTGTAGGGGACAATCCTATTGTTGTTACACCTCATACGGGAAGACGAGAGGAATGGCCAGTCAAAGGGGCCAAAGAAAAGCCACTCTTAGTGGACGAGGAAAACGTGCTAAGCCAGCTCCAGCTGCAGCCTCTTTGCCATCAGCAGCTGCAACAGCCGCCACAAAACCACTTTGAGGACTTGCACCACAAAACAGCTGTAGGAAGCAGGCTGTCGCAGCATCTGCAAGAATGGCGAGCCATTACTTCAGATATTTGGGCTCTAGAAATAATAGCCCAAGGCTATTGCCTTCCTTTTCTAAAGCAACCTCAAAGCAATCCACCAGGGAGACACCCGTTGAAACTTTCAAACCAGCTCCTACAGCAGGAAGTTCTAACCCTGCTGGAGAAAGGTGCTATAGAACCAGTACCTGCAGCGGAGAGCAACAAGGGTTGGTACTCCCCGTATTTTTTCATCCCCAAAAAGGACGGAGGACTGAGACCCATCTTGGACTTAAGAAACTTGAACAAGTTCCTCAGGAAGGACAAGTTCAAGATGGTTACCCTTTCTCAGATCCTTCAGGCCCTTCAACTCCAGGACTGGTTGGTGTCATTGGACCTCCAGAATGCTTATTTTCATGTGCCGATTCATCTCCAACACAGAAAATACCTGAGGTTCGTAGTTGGCGACTCACTATCAGTTTCGAGTCCTGCCATTCGGTTTGACCTCTACCCGAGGGTCTTCACCAAGTTAATGGTAGTGGTGGCAGCGCACCTCAGGAGAGGGGGGATTCATGTCTACCCCTACCTGGACGATTGGTTGATCAGAGCGCGCTCTGCTGAGCAAGCACTGGATCATCTGAAAGTCACCTCCCACTTCCTCCAAAAACTTGGCTTCTCCCTCAATTTAATGAAGTCGCAAATGACACCTTCCCAACAACTTCAGTACATAGGAGCTGCATTAGACACATCCTTGGGAAAGATCTTGCCTCCCAAGACGAGGGCTCAAGACATTCTTCGGATGGTTTCCAAATTCCAAAATGCCCAAAATCTCCAGGCTTACGACTTTTTAAGGTTGCTCGGCCTCATGGCATCCTGCATCTTTCTGGTGTCAGAGGCACGCTTGAGGATGAGATCCCTTCAATGGGCCCTAAAGACTCAGTGGTCCCAGTTCTTGGGTCAAATGACAGATCTTCAGATTCCGAACAAGGTCAGACAAGACCTTCTTTGGTGGACCTGTGCAGAGAACATCCTAAAGGGAGAACCTTTTTGGCAACCATGGCCGCAGATAACAGTATTGACGGACGCCTCACTCCTGGGGTGGGGAGCACATGCCAACGATTTGACAAACGGTCGTTGGTCTCCATCGGAGTCCAAACTACATATCAACCTTTTGGAGCTTAGGGCAATCAGACTAGCACTGAAGGCCTTCCTGTCATCTGTCAGGGGAAAGAATGTCCTGATAATGACAGACAACACAGTTGCCATGCACTACCTAAACAAAAAAGGAGGTGTGGGGTCACTGGTATTGGGCGATTCAGGAAGAAATCTCTTTAACAGCAATTCATCTAGTCGGGAAAGAGAATATGACGGCAGATGCTGTGAGCAGGCAGAGCACGGTATCCCACAAATGGGAATTGGCTCAGGACGTCATTGAAGAGATCTTCGCCCTTTGGGGAACCCCTCAGGTAGACCTATTCGCAACCAGTACCAACCGAAAATGCGAAAGGTATTGCTCAAGGGAATTTCCCCCGAGAATAGCCTTGGGGGATGCATTCTTGGTGGATTGGAATTTCCCACTATTGTACGCGTTCCCACCGATTCCCATCATTCCTCAGGTCATCAGGAGGCTGAGACGCTTCGGGAACCGCATGATCCTAATTGCTCCGGATTGGGCCAGGGGAACGTGGTATCCGGACCTTCTAGATATGTCCTTCTGTCCTCCAGTACGTCTTCCTCAGAGAGAGAACCTTCTCTCTCAAATGGAAGGTCAGGTTCTCCACCCAGAGGTCAGAACACTCAACCTTCATGCTTGGTATCTGAAAGGCTGAGATACAGGGATTGGAACCTTCCAGATGATGATATGGAGGTGTTGCTTTCGGCAAGAAGGCCAGCAACAAAGTCTCTGTACCGATGCCGTTGGAAAAAGTTTTGCAACTGGTACAGGGAAAAGAATGTCGATCCTTTTCTATGCTCTATTCCGGAAGTACTATCTTTCCTTCTGACCCTAGCACATAGAGGTCTGAATATCGGAACAATATAAGGTTACCTTGCAGCACTTTCCATTTTCAAGCGCTCGTCGGAAGAATGCTCCTACTTCAAAATTCCTTTGATAACACAGTTCTTAAAAGGTCTCCCTAATGCGTTTCCTCCTCCACCCATTTCAAGTACTGATTTGGGATCTAAATTTACTCCTAAAATTCTTAATGTGTGTCCCTTTTGAGCCTATGCACACGTGTCCATTAAGATTACTAACATGGAAAACAGCCTTTTTAGTTGCTCTAACATCAGCAAGAAGAGTGAGCGAATTGCAGGCACTGTCTTCTGGGCCACCCTATACTATGTTCCATAGGGACAGAGTTGTATTGAGCGTTAACCCATCATTTTTACCGAAGGTAATATCTGATTTTCATTTAAGTCAGAAAATTGTTTTACCCTCATTCTATCCTTCACCTCATCCTTCTAAGGGAGAAGAAAGATTACACAGACTGGACCCAAAAAGAGCTTTAAGATTTTACATCTCTAGACTTTCTAGGCTTAGAGTGGACAACCAGTTGTTAATAGGCTGCACAGGAAGAAAACTGGGTCAATCAGAAACAAAACAGACTTTCACGCTGGATCGTGCTTTGCATTTCAGAATGCTACAGACTAGCACAAAAAGACCCACCAGAAGGGTTACGGGCTCATTCCACCAGAGGCATTGCCTCTTCCACAGCCTTTCAAAGAGGTGTCCCAATAATGTCCATTTGCGAAGCAGCAACTTGGTCTTCACTTCACACCTTCTCAAAATTCTATAACCTGGATGCTTCCCAGTCTAGGGAGCTGACTTTTGGAAAAGCAGTGCTTTATTCTGCCATCTAAAGGCATTGGTGGGAAAAAATCTGACCCCTCCTATATGCTTTGGGAGCCTATCTAAGATGAGGAATATATTGGGGGACACAATCCACTCGAAGAACAAGTTACTTACCAACTGGTAACGTTCTTTCGATTGGATGTTCCTCCAACGTATTCCTCATCGCCCTCCCAACCTACCCCTCTGTAGATTTTTTTCCGGGTTATTTCCATCTCAAATCTCACAAGGCTGATACATGTCTGCCGGCACAATCTACACAGTACAAGATCACAGATACAAAAGAGGGGAAAAACAGAACTGAGGCCAACGGGCGCCCCGCATGCTACTTATACACGCAATGACGTCACCCTCGACGGAGGCCTTCGAGGGACCATCGACTCGACGCACGGCGCCCTCTGCCGAAAAAAATTCCGAAGAGCAGCAAAGCTGGATGGAATACATCGAAGATGAGGAATACGTTGGAGGAACATCCAATCGAAAGAACGTTACCAGTTGGTAAGTAACTTGTTCTTTTCAACACTTGGTTTACTTTTCAAGGCAGACCCTTTAAATTATTTAACCCTTCCCAATTCCAGTATATGAGTTCTCTGAGGTAGAAGAGGGACCCTAGTGCTCTAGGAGCTGCAGTATGCAGGTTGAGATAGGGCTCAGTTGCAGGCACAGAGTTCCTGAGGAAGACTGGGCAAACGAGTAGTTCATTTTGAAAGTTAGTTAGGGTCCAGGGACTTCTGAGAAGATACCCTAGGAGGGTTCCAGCAGTGGGCCTGGGTGAACTGGACGAGAGACCTCCCAAAGATCAACAGGAATCACAAGAGACTAATGGTAAGTAAATACCCCAGCCAACACAATACCTCAGCACAGAGGTGTTGCAGCAGGAAGACTTCAGGATATGCAGCCAAAAACCTGTCAATTGATTCCTTTGTCTAGAAGACAGAAAACAGGACTTTGGAAGGACGTTTGCAGCAGGGATCACGAAGAAGGCTCTAGGCAAGATTTTCCTTGTGGCCGGTTGCAGCTCTATGGATTTGGTGCCTTTTTCAGGATCACAGAAGAAGTCAGAATATCACCAGCCGGTTAGATTATTATTGTTTGCAAGGTCCAACACACTGATGAGCGGGCTTTTTGGACTCGATTTGTGTTACTGGAGGTTCTAGTGGGTCTCACCAGGCTCGAGTCGGGGTCGTCTGTTTCCAGGTCGATTGGAAGCAACGGCTACAGCAGGCTCTGGTTACACAGCAGACTCTCTGGAAATCGTTTCAGCTTTAGTTTTGGTTCCAGTGGCCAACTACCTCTTCAGCTTCAATAATCAGACTTTTATTCAGGAACCCAGCCAATCAAACAGCCATGCAACATTAAAACTTAGGGAGTTGGCAGTCCCTTTAGGAAAGCCAGCCGTCCAGTTTGAACTGGATTCTCGCATTCAGGCTAGAAGATAAAGGGCTGCAGATTTGTGGACTCCTCCCTCGCTTCCTGCCTTCACAGACACTCTGGAGCTTGGGCAGGGACTCCCGCTGAAGATAAAGTTAAGACAAAAGATTTTCCCACCCTGGATGTCAGGGGAATGAACAAGACAGGGGCCATTTTGTTAAATGAACACCCATGGGTTGCACCGAATTAGTAAAAAGGTTCACTGCCGCCAGCCCTTAAAAGTAACTTTTTACTTGTGACATAAATCTTACAGTTAAAATAAGAAAGGGATACCCAGTATCCACCAGCACTCCACATAGGTGGGGTTGCTCGTCTCACCTAATCGAATATAAAAGGGATCCAAAGATCCTTTCTATCCTTGGGAACTGTAGTTCTCACAAGGTTAGCCAGATAAAGTTAAAAGGGGATTCCCAGGGGCAACCCAGCAACAATAGGCAGTATGTGCCAAAAGTTGTCAAAGAGGATACAATTAAAACGAAACTATGGAGAGTCTTAAAAATGACACCCATAAAAAGAGTAAAAGATTCTGTAAATGTGGAAAAAGGTTCCCACTCACTGAGGTATAAGCAAAAATAATCCACCAATAAAGCAAAAGGTTCGGAGGTTGACGCAGGTCAGGAAGATTTATCATTGCTATGATAATCTTAGCTAACAGGCGCTTTACAAAAGATTAATTAATATTGGTTTTGGGGAGTAGGCTTCTGCAGCTGTAATTTAGGTTTGGCTTTACACACGGTGTAAGCAGTATAGCATTAGTAACCATACCTTTTTGCTAGCCATTGAGGTACTAATGTAGCTCTTTAATTTTGTTTCTGTGCCTTTACATTGTTAATGGGAAATGGCGGAGCAGACCTAAAAGGTTTTTGTGCAAGCATGGGGTCAGTTTGAACCCAGCCCAGCAACCTTTATTGTTGTTTGGCATGGTTTTCACTGGTCTGTAGCACTAGACAGACCACACACTCCAGCATGGGGTCTTGCCTGGATTCACATGCTCATCAATATTCCCCGTCCTCCGGCTGGAAATCCTCGGTAAAAAGAAAGCAGTTTTGCTTTAAAACTGAAAACTGCTTGTCTCTTCGATAACCAATCATTGTCCTTTGGGTCATACTGCCCCTACCCCATGACGCTCAGCCTCCTAAACTCCACTCCTGGTGGCCATCTTCAGATTTCTACCGCACTTTTCTGTGTTGGGAATTGTCATATTCTAAAGCCACCCCATATTATGTGGGTGGCTCAAAGCTCTGATCATAAGAGCTTCAATGTTTACCGTTGGGCTAGGGAGGGGGGCGGGCCGCGGAGGCTCACGTGGGTTAAGGGGTCGGTAGTTGGCCGTTAGAGTTGTGAAGGAATAAAGACGTTATTCCCCTGATCTCCGTGTGTGCGTGTTTCTTGACCCATGCAGGCCTGCGCACAGCGTTGTGACCGGGACCCTCGCAACGTGTGCTTGAGGGTCCTGATAGTTGGGGACGAGGATGCTGCTCGCCTGAGACTGGCAGTGTGAAGAAAGAATTCTGTCACGAATAAGGTAATTAATGCTGAGGGTGCTGCTGAGCAATTTGTACGCGTATCGATGCGCCTCCGGATGCCTTGAGGGAAACTGGATGACAGGTATTTCCACAACCTGATATTACTGGAAGCCTGGCGCTGTAAAGAAAAAAAACATAAGTGTTATATAGATGCACATAATTCGGCAGTCTTAGGCACCCACAGCGTGCTCACAGCCTCTCACTTTCCCATGAGAGAAGGAAAGCATTCTGGAAGCCCGGCACTGTTATTACCATTTAAACAAGATAGACTTTGTTCTGGAGAGTAAAAAGGTGAAATATTGTAGTAGAGCTACTTGGATATCCACAACAGAAATGTGGATCTGCAATTAAAGCTCTGCATAGAGGGGCCTAGAGGAAAGAAATTCAAAGGCTAAGCAAAAGGCCATCCCAGCCCCGCATAAAGAAAAAAAAAAAGAATAGGAATAATAAGAGAAGAAAATCGTGCCACCTACCACAATCTAGGTTTGGCATAAACAAAAATAATACTGGGAAGTGTTACCAACACTTACAATCATAAAATACTTCTGCTAACATTTATGAAGAGACTCCCACGTCCTCCACGGAGGCCAATCCACACAAGGAGGCACAAACTACCACAAGTGGAGGCTCACAACTTTTATAATTACCACAGGCTTTTGAAATACGAGACACTAGCAACTTAGACCTAGATGGGTCACATGGTTAAGTGATTTTAACTTCTATGTTGGAGCTATTGGACTAAAAGATGATACCAGACTCAGGAATACTCTATCTATGACTCTGGGGCCTGCAGTAAGAAACATGGTAGGAGAGTTGATCAATCTAGAAATGGCCACATTGTAAGTTAACGGAATACTTCACACCTTTAACCAATGTGGATTATGAAAGACCTATATTCCACACCACACGTCAAGAAAAAGAAGAATCCATAGACAATTATGTAATGCGTCTGCGCATCAAAATGAAGCATTGTGAATTTCATCGGTATACCAATGAAGAGGCTCTTAGATTCCAAGTAATAGCTGAATGTGATTCACACACTTCTCGCAAGAAACTGCTACAAAAGCAACGCTTGCTAGATGAAATTCTTGCCCTGGCTCGCATGGAAGCTGCAATTGAATCACAATTGGACAATCTCAGCAAGATCACCATGCAGACCAAACCTTCTGATGAAGAAGTTCATAAACTATCTACCAGCAACTCAACCTCAATTCAAAAAGAGGCCACCTGCTACAGATGTGGTAATGAATACCCTCATGCCGGCGAATGCCCAGCCATGGGTCAAAAGTGTGCAGCCTGTGGTGGATACGACCATTGTAGAGTTATGTGCAAGAATGCCCCATTTCAGCCTATACTATGGTAACATTTCAGGGAGTCAAGGAGGCTGACACCTACAAGATCACGTGAAGGACAAGATTCTGATCCAAGAAGACAAAGGCATGATGTAATAGACTATAGAAAAACGTTTCTAAAAGATGAACACAAATCCTCTGACATTTCAAGGCGCAACAGGAGAAGGCGCTATGTCCGATACATTGAAATGAAATCGCCTTCTAGCAGCGAACTTTCATCATCAGATGTCTAACGGAAAAAAGTATATGTGTGGGCGTTAAACAATAACACTGCCACTGAACACAGTCCAATTTTGAGCATTCAGGAAAACACACCGCTAGAGTTCCTTATTGACACCGGCCCTACGGTCAACATAATAAGTGAAGAAGCATATGATTTGCTGCCAAATCCACCAAGACTCAAAAAAGCGATGGTAATAGACATTTACCCTTGTGGCTCCACCACGCCCCTACCCGTAAAGGAGTCACGTCAGTTGTTTGCTCACATAAGGCTCAGACAGCAAAAATTCAGGTACACGTGTTAAAAACGGAGGCAAAAAGTGGTTGAATACTCAGTTTTAGGACTGCTGTAGACATGGGACTAGTGCACATCATGTACCAACTGATGGCGCATAAATACTTTTCTCGACCTGAAGACATTGAAGCTATTTTTCCAAAACTATTCAAAGGACTAGGAAAACTCAAGAATTGGAAGATTCAGCTTCACATCAAGCCGGAAATAAAGCCCATTGCTCAACACTACTGGGGCATTCCCATAATTATACAACAACAAGTAGAAGATGAAATCCACAAATTATTAAAACAGCAGGTTATAAAACCAGTGACAGGACCCACTCTGTGGGTATCTCCAATAGTGCCTGCACCGAAGAAATCACCAGAGTGATCAATCGGACTCTGTGTGGATATGAGAAGAGCGAATGAGGCCATTGAAAGAGAAAGACAGCTAGCCCCAAGAATAACAGATATGATTCAACTGTTGCATGGAGCCAAGTACTTTTCAAAACTGGAGTTAACTAAAGGATATCATCAAATCAAAATTGCTCCGGAGTCCACATACATCACCACTTTTGTAACTCACTTAGGACTTTTTCAATATAAAAGGCTCAGTTTTGGTATTTCCTCGCCAGCAGAGATTTTTCAGGAAGATATACCTAAGGTGATCAGCCATATTCCAAACTGTCTGAATTACTCAGATGATGTACTTGTGTATGGAAAAATGAGGGAAGAATATGATGCAGCTCTACACAGTCTGCTCAGCTCTTGAAAAATCAGGTCTCGTGCTTAATCGAAACAAGTGTGAATTTTGCAAAGATTCTCTAAGATTCTTCTGATACATTTTTGGAAAAAGGAAGGAGACCTGACACAGAAAAAGTGACTGCCCTCAACTCAGTTCAGCCGCCACAGAACATATCAAAACTATGATCATTTCTGGATTTAGCTAGCTATTGTTCTCGATATAAACAAGACTATGCAACAGTGAGTAATCCATTATGCCTTCTCACATGCAAAACCACAGTTTTGAGTGGTCAAAAGAATGTCAAACAGCTTTTGAAACCATTTGTGATAACATCGCTAGTGCTGATAGCATTGTCAAAATAAGCCAGGTTAAGAAAACTGAAGTAATAGTGGATGCTAGCCCTGTGGGACTTGGGGCTATATTAACGCAATGCAATCCAGCAGAACCAAATGAAGTTTGTGATGGCCTATGCAAGTCAGAGCCTCAACGACAGAAGAAGCTTACTCACAGGCAGAAAAAGAAACTTTAGCAGTTGTTTGGGCCTGTGAATACATTTTTTTTTCTTCATTTTAAGGCTTTTACAGTCATCACTGATCACCAGGCCCTCTTTACTATTTTTGGTGATCCAAAATCAAGAAAGCCTCAGAATAGCAAGATGGGGTCTAAGCCCGCTAGACTACACATTTGACATTATACACTGCCCCGGAAAAGAAAATAACCCGGCAGACTACCTGTCAAGCCACCCGGCTGGACCACCCGATACTAATCCATCCATTGCAGACAGTTATATCAACTACATCATTCATAATATTCAACTGCTGCCCGTGGAATGTTCTACCATAAGGAAATAATCGGAAAATGATAGAGCCATAAATATAATAACTCATTGCTTACGGACCGACAGGATGTCTCATGCTAAACAACAAGCCAAACTAGAAAGAGACTGTGAATGAAGAAGTCAAAGCTTTGGAACTCGTGAAAGATGAATTGACCGTTATTGAGAATCATATACTGATGAAAGGCTCGAAGATAGTCATACCTTCAACATTAAGAGAATGTGTAATCAAACTAGCTCATGAGGGTCATCATGGTCTTGCATCCACAAAACGCCTTTTAAGGGAAAAGTATGGTTTCCAAAGTTGGACACTAGTTGAACAAGTGGTCGGAAATGGGAACTGTGAGCCCTAGTGGCTCTAAGCCACATCCAAACCCCTTACAAATGTCGACACTACCCGCTGGTGTCTGGGAGGAAGTTGCAGTAGACTTGTTTGGACCCCTGCAAAATGGAAAATACGTCAGTGATTATTGATGAATATTCAAGTTTTCCGGATGCCCAGATCATAGACTCCACATCAGCAAACTGTGCGATTCCTGCTGTAGACAGTATGCGATCTGTCTATGGCATACCAAAAATTCTGAAATGAGTCAATGGACCACCTTTTACAAGTTATGACTTTAAAAACCTTGCCAAATACATGGGTTTCTTGCACTGCAAAATAACGCCACAATGGCCTCAGGCTAATGGAATTGTAGAGTGTTTTATGGGAGATATCAATAAATCCTTACAGATAGCACATCTGGTCAACAAACCCTTCGAACAGGCACTATATCAATTGCTACTCGACTATTGCCACACTCCTCACAGTACCACAGGGGTAAGCCTATCGGACCTGATGTTTCAAGGAATCATAAGAACATTGCTTCCGGAGAGTCCAAGCAAACAGGCGGCCACGCAACTTGAACAACAGGTCCAAACTCGTGATTTGGAACAAAAAGAAAAGATGAAGAAGAGTACAGATAAGAGAAGAAATAAAGACGTTATTCCCCTGATCTCAGTTTGTGCGTGTTTCTTGGCCCATGCAGGCTTGCGCACAGTGTCGAGACCGGGATCCTTGCAACGTGTGCTTGAGGTTCCCGACAGGAATCCTCTCACTTTGCTCCTTGAATAGATTTCAATAGTTTTCTTCGCCCTTTTAAATCTACTGCTGACAGCAGGGACCCGTTGTCTGCAAAGACCGAGTTCCAACGTTGGATCTTCCCTCCGAGGTTTGGCAGGTCCAGGTTACATCTAACCTCGACAATGTCCAAAGTGGGCAAGAGAAGACTCTTCTGTTTCCTGGGAAACGAGGATCGACACCTAAAGTGCCTCTACTGCCTCCATCCGGACCACGATGATGGCTGATGCAAGATCGCTACCGGAGGTTGGTAGCTTGGATCAACCAAGAGAAGGTCTCTGACGCGGCCTCCGGGCGCAGTCATGCCTTATCAAGGACCCGGCCGGTCCCATGAGTGTGTGCCTTCTGAGAAAAAGAGGTTGTGGTCCTTTGAGGATGCTCCTTCGGAGGGGATCCTAAAGAAGGTGAAATATCGCACATCTGCTCCCACAAATGGCACCACTGCTGTGGGATCTAGTTCGAGAAGGGGCCATTCCCCTTCGCCGACACCATCAACAGTAAGCCTGCCAGCTGGTGGGGTGCCTTCTGCCAAGAAGTCCCTAACCTCTTCCAAACACAAGTCCTCTTCCAAGGATAATTTGTCGAAAGAGAGACCTGCGGGGGATGCCTGTCAGCAGCTCCCTCATTTTTGGTCCCAAGGACCCCGTCGACGACACCTTCGTCTACCATGTCAAAGACTTAATCTGCCAAGGCCACCAACTCGTCGATGGCTGTTGGGGAGAATTTTCATTTTAGTGTTTAATTCCTGCCTGTTTAGAGACCCCCAGCTCTTACTGAATTTTGGGTCTTTCAATTTTAACCTTGAAGTGAGTGAGCCCTTTTTCTCTCTCGCCCAGGTGTTTTGATTTGAACTCTGTTTCATTTGGTTTTGCAGTCTGACAATCTCCATAGGCATCAGCTTTTTACATTGTGACACACTGCATCTTCAGTGCAATGTCATATAGAAATCCTCTGGATTTCTGCTAAGGTTTAAATACCTTCTCTTGGATAACTACTGTTTCCAAGAGCAGTGATGTGAAATTGACTCTACTTACGTCAGTAACTTTCTAGACCCAGCACACGATCTTACAATGGGGTGCTGGAGGGGTTACTTAGTATCTCCTTTGTCTAGTTTCTCATGTAACATTTTTGTTACCCTTTCTACAATTAATGGCTGGTGGCAGTGGTTTACTTTGTTCTACCATTGGGTGTTTCTACCGCGTGCTGCAATTGCAACTACAGTAAAGCACCAATGGGTGCCCATTTTGTCAAAATGGCCCTGGTATTCTTTTTTTGCATTTTCTTGTTGAAAACCTCCTTTTTGGGATTTACTCTGTGCGCCAAACCAGGTTTGGTCCCTTTGTTTGTTTTGTCTTTGGCGGGATTCACTGGTGAAGCCAGCTTTGACTCCAGCGTGTCTGGCAGGGCAGGAAGTGAGGGAGGTGCCTGAAACTCCCTGTGCTTAGTCTCCTTGGTTACAGGAATGCACCCAAAGGTGATTGGCCGGTTGGCTGTCCTTGGAGGATTGCCACCCTGCTGTGCGAGAGACAGCTAGGCTGCGAATGAATAGGAGAAACCTGCATAAAAGGCTAGGTATTTTGCCTGGAAGGCAGTCACGACCTCTGGACGAAGGAATGCGAAGAAGAACTTGGAAGAGGCGCTTGCTGCAACTCCTGGACCATTGGTTTGCCCGCTGAAGCTCCGAATTTGCCTGGACTAGAGAAGCCCTGCAACGGATGACTTCTCACCTTGGGTTTGTCAGACCAATCGACCCCAAGACAAACTCCTCTGGAAATCCTCTCGGAGCTGGCTTTACTTCCATTGCTGCTGCAGGAACAGATTGCCAGCGAGAGGAACGCTAGAATCGAGTGCATCGTCTTTAAGTCGGACACAAGCTCCTTTAAGATCTTCCGGACTCGCATGAAACAGGACTGACCAAGCCTGAGCCACCTCAACAGAGTGCTGGACCCCAGATGCGAGGGAAGGTATCCGAGAACCGCAGTGCTGTTGTTCGCGATAAGCTGAAACTGCGAAGTGCTACTGATCTGAAGTTTGCCCCTTGCTGCTGCTGACCTGCAAACCATAGTGCAGGAGTCCTCAGACGTCCTCCTTGTCCCCACAAATGAGGCCCAGGAACAAGATGATCTGTAGGACCTACTACAGGACCTACTACAGGAACAGAAGCCAGCTGGATCCAATTTCTTCAGACCTAAGGTAGTGTGAACTAAGGGGTAATTACCTCTTGATGTGTAGCCTTGCTAGCTCTCAGTTGAGACTTGCCTTGATTGCCTTTGCAGAGTTGCTCGCAGCTTTGCCTTTCACAAGCCTCCCAGCTTGTGGCCCAACAGTGATTTCTGTTTTAACCAAAACTCTCTAATATTGTGCATTACCTTTTACTTACCTTCAAGAAGAACTCCAGCTCCCCTAGACTTTGCTTAAGTAACATTGACTGTTCAGGCTCTATGAAGACTCTTCTAATCTCTGACTTTGTGCTTTAACTATCCCTCTTAAAAAGTCACATATTCTATAACTTGTGTAGCTGGGAACGGGTTAATCTACATTGCATTGGGGGGTTCAAAAGTACTTACCAGTTTGAGAAACTTGTTAACCATTGTTTCTTCCCTCTAATCTTTTCATTTTAACACTGTACTCGGTATTGCTCTAAATGTACCAGTGATATATCAATGTCCACAGTGCCATAGTTATTTAAGTCACCTAGGGTATAGGAAGTGACTGTGTGCCATCCCAAATGGGTATCTACTGATTTATTGAAACTGTATTTTTGAAGTATATAAGTGTTACATAGTTGCTCCCATCTAAAGAAGGCTTATTCAAACTGACTGTTAAATAAATCATTGTTTAATCAGGAAACCTTGAGTATAAGTTTTGTTGAATACTTGTCACTGTGAAAGTCTGTTACAACCCTACAGCTCACATTGACCCTTCTTGAGATAAGCCTGGCTGCTCAGTCACTCTGCCAACTTGTGTAGCACATGCTTATACCAAAGGTTTGGTTAACTATTGCCAAGAGGACAAGGCTGGTGCACCAGCCTTGTAGAGTGACTGAGAAGCCAGGCTCAAAAGGGGCCAATGTATGTTGTAGGGTTGCAACATAGAGATTCGCAGTGACATGTTTCAAATATCACTTCTACTCAGTTTCTTGATTAAATAATTATATATAACAGTCAGTTTTAAAATAAGCCTTCTTTAGAAGGGGGCAATTTGCAACAAATACACAACAGAAATGCACTCTTTTCAGTTAAGTAGATACCCTTTTGGGATGTCACACACACACCACCTACACCCTGAGGTGGCATCAATAGCTAGGACACTGTGGACATTGATATATCACTTTACATGTTAATGCAATATTGGAGTTGTGGAAAAAGGGAAAGTTTTGGAAAGGAAACAATGTTTAACCACTTTCTCCAAACAGGTAAGTACTTTACACTCCCCAATGAAATATAGGGTAACCCTTTCCCAGCTTTAGAAGTAAGGTATGTATGATTTATTGAGGGACAGATCAACACAAAGCCAGAGGGTAAGAAGAAGAGTATGCAGGGAGCCAGGACAGCCAATGTCAGTTGAGCAAAGTCTAGGAAAGCTGGGGCACTTCTTGAAGATAGCACAAATGTCTTGCACAATGTTAGAGTTTTGTAGCAAAAAGAATCGTTCTTGGGCCACAAGCTGGGGGGCTTGTGAGAAGCAAAGATGCAAGCAACTCTGCAAAAGGCAGCAGATGCAAGTCTCCAGTGAGAGCAAGCAAGCTACACACAACCCGAGGTAAGTACACCTAGTTACACAGTGCCTTGAGTCTGAAGAAAGGGGACCAGCTGGCTTTTGTTCCGGTTGTAGTCCTGCAGATCCTGTTGTTCCTGGGCCTCAGTCATGGGGACAAGAGGGAGGATGTCTGGGGACTCCTGCACTACGATGTGAAGGTCGGCGGCAGCAATGGGCACAATTTAGATCAGAGGGCACTTTTTGGTTTCAGCTACTTGCAAGTAGCACCACCGCAGTTCTTTGACACCCTTTGACTCACCTTGCTTCTGGGGTCCAGCACTCTGGTGAGGTGGCTCAGGCTTGGGCAGCCCTGCTTCGAGGGAGTGCGGAGGATCTTTCTGGAGCTCGGGCCCGGCTTAAAAACTATGCACTCGATTCTGGTGTTCCTGTCCCCTGGCACTCTGTTCCAGCAATAGCGAAGAAGTACAGCCAGCAAGGGAAGGGTTTCCAGTCAAGTTCGTCTTGGGGTCAGCTGGTCCCACCAACCCAAGGGAAGAAGTCATCCGTACCGGGCTTCTGTAGTCTATTCGAAATATGGAGCTTCAGCACTGCAGCAGGGCTTCACCGGACAAACCAATGCTCCAGGAGGGCGCAGCAAGCTTCTCTTCCAGTTTCTTCTTTGGTTACTTCAGTGGTTGACTCTGCCTTCCTTGCAAAAGACCTCTCCTTTTATACAAGTTTCTCCCATCCATTTGCAGCCTAGCTGTCCCTCACACAACAAGGTGGCTGTCCTCCAAGCCCATCCAGCTAATAACCTTTGGGTGCATTCCTGTAACCAAGGAGACTAAACACAGGGAGTTTCGGAAACCTCCCTTGCTTCCTGCCCTGCCAGACAAGCTGGAGCCACAGGGCAAGCTTCACCAGTGAATCTAAACAAAGACAAAACTAACAAAGGGACAACCTGGTTTTGGGTGCCGAGTAAATCTCAAGAAGGACCTCCCAAACAAGAAATGGCGAAAAATGACCAGTGCCATTTGACAAAATGGCCACCAATGTGTGCAATACTGTGGCTGAGGATTCAGCCTGCTGTAAAAACGCCCAAAGGTAGGAAAATTAAACCACTGCCACCAGACATTAAATGTAGTAAGAGTAACATAAAAAATGTTAAATGAGAAGGTAGACGCAGGGGATACGAAGTAACCCTCCAGCACTCCACATACAATGGGGTGTGCTGTCTACAAAAAGAAAAAGGTAAGTAAAGTAAATTTCACTTCAGTACTCTTGGAAACAGTAGTTTATCCAAGAGAAGGTATTTAAACCTTAAAAGAAATCCTGAAGGTGCTGTGTGTCACAATGTAAAAAGATGATGCTTATGGAGTTTCAGACTCCAAAACCAATATAAACAGAATTCAAATCAAATAAAAATGCATGAGAGTGGGGAAAAAGGTCTTGTTTTCTTCAGGATAAAAAGAGATGGGGGGGTCTCTAAGGTAGAAGGGAATTAGCACTTTTCTGAGAATTCTCCCTAACACTCAAGATACTTTGTAGGTGAAAGGATCTGAAACAAAAGGATCGAATGCCTTTTTTCCGACACCAAAAGTGCTGGAAAAAAAGTTTCTAATGCTTTTTTTATTTTTTATTTTTATGGGGGGCTTCCCCCCGCCAACCCCTGTTTTCCTTTTTAAAACATTTTTTTTTATGCATACTAAATTAAAAAATATATAAATCAATAGAAAAGCATTTGAAAAAAATGTTTTCGGTCCTTTTGGTTTCAAACAAAAGGGCATTCCATCCTTTGTTTTCGATCACCGGACGTGAAGAGGCATCCAATTCTGGACTTCAAGTTCAACAAAAACATCAAGAAACAAAAGTTCAAAATAGTCACACTACAAGACGCCATAAAGGCTGTACAACCTCATTAACACCTAGCGGCTTTAGACCTGAAAAACGCCTATTTTCACATCCCAATACATCCAAGACACCGACAGCATCTCAGGTTCAAGGTCGGCGCAAGTCATTATTAATTTCGAGTCCTTCCATTCGTCCTCAAATCAGCCCCCAGGACTTTCACCAAATGCCTAGCACCAGTGACAGCTTTCCTCAGAAAACAGGGCCACCACATCTACCCATACCTAGATGATTGGTTGGTTCGAGGCCCAACATATCAAGAAACCGCGGTTTTGCTGAAACAAACTTATCTTGCGTAGTTCCATCAAAATGTTTGGTGTTCCTGGGCACACAGTTCTTCACGGGACAAGGCCTCGTCAGACCCTCAGCCGATATAGTGCAAAGATTAATAACCATTTCATGCCAAACAAATCACAGTGTGCCAATGCATGGCTCTACTAGGGACCATGTTGTCCTGCGTTCCACTAATACCCAATTGCAGGGTACACAAGCGACCGGTACAACGATTTGTAGCTACCAGATGGTCCCAGACGCAAGGTTCCTGGGGAGACAAGATAACCATCACCCCGGCTCTCTCAAAGTCACTGAAATGGTGGGCAGTCCTCGACAACATCTCGAAAGGGATGCCACTAGTAGAACCCACTCACCAACTCACTATCGTGACCGATACTTCCCTTGCGGGTTGGAGAGCTCACCTAGGCAAACACCAGATCAAAGGTCTGTGGACTCCCGGAGAATCGACCCTGCACATAAATGTCCTGGAGCTGCGAGCGGTCCATTGGGCCCTGAAGGCTTTCCTTCCACTGATCAAGAATTCAGTAGTGCGAATACTCGCGGACAATACCACCACAACGTTTTACCTGTGCAAGCAAGGTGGAACAAGATTAAACACCCTGTCTCAAGAAGCTCAAACCATTGGGCACTGATCCATGCACAACATCGCTTTGCAAGTATTCCACCTTCCTGGGATACACAACCAACAGGCAGACACCCTTAGGAGGAACTCTATGCAGTCCCACGATTGGCGCCTGCACGACAACCAAATAACCAAGATCATCTCAGCGTGGGGCCAGCCTCCTCTGGACCTCTTCACCAGAAAGTGCAACAAACGGTGCAAAGAATTTGCAAGCCGGATCCCCCACCACAGCTCCTGGGTGCACGCGTTCTTGTTGCCATAGTCCGGCATCTTCACATATGCATTCCCGCCATTCCCTCTGATCAGGAAGACGATCCGATGATCCACAGATACAATTGCAAGATAATCCTGGTGGCACCGTACTGGTCCAGACCAGCCTGGTTCTCGGATCTCCTTCAGCTGTCGGCAGACAACCCAATCCATCTGGGGTCTCACGCCAACCTCCTGTCACAGAAAAATGGTGCAATTCTGCATCCTGACCCATGCTCCCTCAAGCTGACAGCGTGGCTCTGATCACGCCGAATTCGGCCACCTAGACATCCCACAGAAATCCCAGCGCATGTTAGCGGCAGCTCGGGCACATTCCACTAATGACTCCTACAACCAGAAATTAAGATTCTTCGCATGGTCTACGCAGCAGTCCAACCTTCAAACACTGGCCATACGACCACAACAGGTTCTTCCCCATCTACTCAAGCTGGCAAAGGAAGGTCTTGCTATCTCCTCCATAAAGGTACACCGAGCAGCAATCTCCAGGCTCAACGAAAAGAGGAAAACCCCCTCTTTACAGTGACGGGCTGCTCAAGCACTTCCTAAAAGGGCTTTTTTGCACTATTCCACCTGTGTGGAGCCTAAATCTAGTCCTAGCCGGCCTCATGAAACTCCATTTTGGACCTCTCTTCAGTGCACATTGTTTGTAACCTGGAAAGTGGCATTCCTAATCGCCATTACATCCTCCAGACGAGTCTCTGAAGTACAGGCCTTAGTGGTGGACCCTCCGTACCTCTGATTTGCAAAGGACAAGGTAATCCTCTCCACCAATCCTCACTTTATCCCGAAAGTGCCATCTGAATTCCACAAGAATTAAACTATCACCCTACCTACATTCTTTCAGACCGCCACCTGCCCAGCCGAGAGAGCATTGCACTCCCTGGATGTAAAAAGGGCGTTGAAATACTACCTGGACCGGACAAAATCCTTTAGAGAGGTGAGATGGCTCTTTATCGCTTTTGGTCCCTCGAACAAAGGGAAAGCCATCACAAAACAGGGCATTGCAAGGTGGATATCCTCAGTGATGTCCTTCTGCCACGCAAACAGGCCAGTGCAGACTACAACCAGGGCACATTCTACTAGAGCCACAGCGACAGCTCTTTGGTCAGGAGTGCCCATCAAATACATTTGACAGGTGGCAACATGGACAGTGCCTCACACATTCTCTAGCACTACCGCCTGCAACAATAGCACGCTGAAGTAGTGCAAATGGGACGAGCAGTCCTTCAACAGCTGTTCCAGTAAGGTAAGCGCTGCAGCTTCCACGGTTTTTGGTGCAATTACGTATGTATATTTCTGGCATGAGTGTAAAAATGCAAAGGTTTGAGATCTTTGTTTGCCTGGTTTGTCTCCTCCAGAAATGTATAATGCTATAAAATCTATTCACAGCATGTGACTCCATGAAAGATCCAATGATGGAGAAGGGAGTAGTTTCTTACCTGTAACTCCATTTCTCCAGCGTTGGTAAGAAACTACTCCCTTTTGTTGCATGTCTACCATATGTTAGAGCTCCATCAAGTCAAATATGTACTTAACACATAGTGCACAGTACTAAAAAAAATACATATTATATTATAAAAACAGCAAATGTCTAAAAGGACTCTCCACAGTGCCAACTCTCTCTCAGATAGACACTTAACAGAAATTAATGGGGGCAGTAAAAAGGAAACATGCACCTAGCAAAGCATGTCAAGTGGGCCTTTACAATTAAGAAATGTTCTAAAAAGACAAACCACCCCAGACAATGTTACTTCAACAATTGGAAGAGATTTGTAATTTAGTGTAACCAAAAGCAAATCAATCCAACACACTGCTCAACAACAGAAGTGGTTATCTACTTTCTGAATCTGTTATACTCCAGTCTTTTGTACAATGTTTATAGTACATTTAGCAGTCTACACCACATGTTCTTGGTGGAAGGTACCAACAGTTTAAAGGAGTAAAGGAAGTGAAAAAGAATCTATCCCCCTATGGCTCATTCAAGGGTGGGATTTAAATCTGGTACTCTAAAGGCTAATTGGGCCCCCTTTTAGCCCCATGCATAATGTTTCATTAAAGTAGCTTTCATATAAAGTGGTGTTTCATATTGCTATCACACTAATCCTTTGGATTAGTGAGCTTAAGACCCTTTCAGTTGCTAAACCCTTTGTAACAATTCATAAACCTAAAGTCGTCCTAAGAACGTACCCTAGGTTTTCACCTAAATTAATTTATAAAGTTCACGTTAATCCATTGAGCTACCAGATTTTTTCTAAAGCCCATAGAGCAGGCATGAAAGGACTCCACACACTCTTGACGCCCATCGTGCTGTCATGTACTACCAAGACAGAACTGAGGGACTCAGGAAAACATATCAGTTCTTGTTTTTCTGAAGTCCGGCTAAGGGCTTACTAAAGCCATTCAACTGAGACAGTACAAGACTTTACTCTTAGTATAAAGCTGTACTACCCGAGTATATGGTAGCGTAAACAGAGCAGCCAGGCTTATCTTAGGAGGGAGAGAGGGCCGCAGGAAGGTACAAAGAACTTGTAGTATACCAATGGTTCAACCAAAACACTTTCAGCCAGATGTATTATAAAATATAAAGGTTTATTATAAATACAGTTGGGCCAAGAGAAGTATTGGGGTAAGTACTTTGTCCTAGAGTTATAAACACATTATAAAAAAAACACAATGCTTGAAGGTATACAGACCAGAGAATAAACCTTGTTTAGAACACTAACAGTATTTCTAGGCAAGTCAGACCTTATCAAACACATTTAGTATATGACACACCTATTCATGGGGAGTAAAACCATGTTACTTTCTGATTACTTTCAATAATACAAGGGTAGTAGACCCTAGCAGTTGTACAGTGGCACTCCACTGGGGAATCACTTAGTAAATCAACCTGCAAGTATACTTTTCTGAATAGCGGAACACAAATTCAATAAACAGTAGAAACATATAACCACATTGAGGATAACACACCGTTATACTAGATGAATAAGACCTTTTGGTGTAATATACTATTTTAGTTGCTTTTCTGGCCAGTGGAACACAGACTAAGGTAAGCAATAACTCTTTAACTTGGAATAGCAGACAGCTATTCAAGTTCAGTAAGCCCCATATACTTTTTAAAGGAGCTACCAGCAACCTAAAGGTAGGTATGAACCTCAGACTCTTTTAGAATCTGTAATAAACAGACCAGAGAAAGCAAAACCCAGTTGGTGAACTTGCACACTAGTATTCTGAAAGAAATAGTTAAGTGAAGTTAATAGTATTGCTTTTGGGAACAGGCACAACCAATTCACAGGTGAGTAAAATAACCTTACATATACTTGTCAACACACATTAACGGTAAGTAAGAACTTTTGTAACTGCTCACTCGGTAAGAGTTAGTTACCAACCAACTGTTTTACAGGTAAGTACACTTTTAAACACTTGTTCTCTTTGCTAGGCTACAGGCACAATCCTTAGAAAATGTTTCCCTAATTCTTGGAGCATGAGTTTTCTCAGTGGTAGAAGGGATGTCACTAGGTCTCTAGTGTCCAACAGCCAGTTCAGGATAGGCACAGAAGTAGCAAAAGTCAGAGTTCCTAAGGAAGACTGTTAGACAGGTAAGTATTCCACTT
Source organism: Ambystoma mexicanum (assembly GCF_040938575.1). Taxonomy (NCBI): domain Eukaryota; kingdom Metazoa; phylum Chordata; class Amphibia; order Caudata; family Ambystomatidae; genus Ambystoma; species Ambystoma mexicanum. The sequence goes on from NC_090923.1 coordinate 970,726,763, forward strand.
TAGAGAGGTTGAAAGGGTCAAGGGACTTCTGAGAAGACGCCTCAGGAGGATTCCAGCAGTGGGCGTGGGTGAACTGGATGAGAGGACTTCCAATCACAAACACCTCAAAGCTTTACAGAAATCACACAGGCGTAAGGTAAGTACATACCTCAGCCAACACAGTACCTCAGCACGGAAGAAGGCTTGCAGAGGGCGAGACTTCAAGATCTGCAGCCAAATACCTTGATGGATTCCTTGGTCATGAAGAAGGAAGACCGGACTTTGTAAGGGATTTTGCAGAAAGGATCAACAAGAAAGGCTCCAGGCAAGAGTTTCTTCATTGCTGGATGCGGCTCTGTGGTTTTGGTGCCCTTTTCAGTAGCCAGAAGAAGAAAGAATATCGCTGATTGGATTTTCGTCACAAATCTGGTCCAGCACTTTGGTGAAGGCACTTGAAGGACTGGAATCACGTCTCTGGTAGTCCAGCAGGATGCCACTAAAGTATCCGCTCGATTTCAAATTCGGAAGACCATGCACCGCACAATGGCTCGAGATCACAGGGTATTGGGGTATTGCAACCCACAAGGTCGCAGCGCGATGTGGGATGGCTCAAAATCCATCTTTACTTGAGCCTATTGAATCTCACCAGGCTATGGTTCACGGCTGTTGTTTTCAGAGTACCCAGGTCACTTGGAAGGAAGGGGAACAGCAGGCTCTGGTTACACAGCAGGCTCTCTGGTAGCTGGAAATTGTCTCAGCCACGTTTCCTTAATCTTCGTCTTTGGATTCAGGTCCAGTGGTTGACTACCTCTTCGGCTTGCAGGATCAAACTTTTATGCAGAACCCAGCCAATCAAGCAGCCTTGCAACATTCAGACTTGGGGGTTTGACAGTCCTTTCAGGACAGCCAGCCTCCTAGTTTGAAGTCGATTCTCCCAGGCAGGCTGGAAGACAAAAGGCTGCAGAGTTTTGGACTACTTTCTTGCTTCCTTCCTTCACTCTGGAGCCTGGGTGGGCTTGACCGAGGTCTCCCAAGAAAGATAAAAATCACACAATGGAATTTCCCACCCTGAGGGCCAGGGGAACTACCAAGAAAGGACAGGATCAAAAATGGCAAAAAAGAAGACGGTTGCCATTTTGGTAAAATGGGCACCCATGGGTGCCTTTACCGCAGCTGTGACAATTCGTGCACCGAATTTGTAAGTAAGTTCACTGCCACCAGCCATTTAAGGGTAAGCTTGTTCCTGTAACAGAATTGTTACAGTAATAGTGAGAGAGGAGGGATACATTGCATCTCCCCAGTACTCCACATAAAGTGGGGTGTGCTGGTTTCACCTAACACAATTATAAGGAATATAAATATCCATGGGAACTGTAGTTCTCACAGGGTTAGCCAGAGAAAGTAAAAGGGGAGCCCAAAGGGCAACCCTGTAACAATAAAAAGGTATCTACCAAATGTTGCCAGCGTATACAATTAAAAAGACACTATGGAGAGGCTTAAAAATGACATCCATAAAAAGAGTAAAAGGATCTAGGAGTGTGGAAAAAGGATCCCACTCACTGAGGTATATGGTAAATAAGCTACCCGTCCAGCAAATAGTTCTGCTGTTCTCACAAGTGAGGTCGATTTAGCACTAAGGTTAAAATCATTCCTAACAGTTTTTCATATCAATGGCAGCATGGAGAGATGGAGACCCAGTTGCTTCCATTACAAGATGGATTGTTGGGTGCATACAAATATGCCACAAGAGGTACTTGAGCAACCTTGGCAATCTAACAAGCAGACAATAAATACATAAATAAATTAATTGCTAATGTCCCCTTAGAAGCCATTTTCAAAACAGCAACGCAGAGTTCAGTTTACACTTTAATGCAACACTATTGTGTTAGACGCACAAACAAAAGCAGATTGTCAAGTGGATCAGGCAATTTTAAAACGCTTATTTTAAAACGCTTATTTGCATCTGCTCCTTCCACTCATCCACCACTAACTGGGAATACTGCTTGCTAATTTACGCAAAGGATGGTGAATCTAAGCAGATTAACGTTCCCCAGAAAACCAATATTACTTAGCAGTAATTGTCTTTCTGTGGCTTGTATGTGCTTAGAATCACATGTGTGCTTTGAATCATGTGTGCTTAGAATCGCATGCATCCACCGCACATGGGAGTAAAAGAAGCATATACACTGTCACTTCCAACGGTTGTCCAACAAGTCATAACCGAAAAAAAAAAATCTGAGTACATACATCGATGAATGAAGGATCATGGGTACCTGCATACGTAGGATAGAGATAGTGTGGCATGAGTACACCCCTATCGATGTCCATTTTCAAATTTGAAAAATAGCAACATTTGTAAAGCATGTGTCCTTGAGTGACTTTAGCTGTCTCAGGTAGCACAATCTGTATTCACCTCCCGAACACGGCCTTGGGTGTGGGTCTATCATGGAACAGGCTGAATTACCCAGAGCCTTGCATCAGAGTGGTAAGGTAGAACCTCTACTCCCAAATACCCCACAGTAAATTAGGAGCCACAGGAAGGTGATGGTGGTATGGAATTGTATTGTATATCTTCTGATAACATGTGCTACTTTTGACTCCTCTGACTCCTCCCTCCATCTCTCACTTTCTGTTTTGTTCTCTTGCTACATGGTTGTATATGAATTGTTTGAATACAACTGACCGCGGCCGAATTGACCTTTTATTTTGCAGCCGAATTGGCCGAAAATAGATGCCGGGGGACACCCCAGGCAGCCCCCTACCCAATCCACCTACATTATTTATTATCCCATACCCACCCCCCACATACATATTCGGTCAATTCCGCCGTGGTCAGTTTGGGTAATGCCTGCTACATGCTCTCTCCAACCTGGCTCTTTCTTGATTTTTTTTTTCATCCTCATTTTTGCTAGTTTGCCTTTCCTTTACAAACTGTATTTGCTTATTTCTCCTACTGCCTCCTCTCTCTACCTGCCCATGGCACTATCTGTTTCTCCTATCTACTCCAACTGCTTCACTATCAACTTTCCTTCCCTTCTCACTAAGTCTGTTAAAAAGAAATTCTAAAAGGATATCTTGGCCTCAAACCCCCGGTCTCCCTATGGAGGGGTACCTATTCCAGCGCCTCTGCAGACAAACCTTCACTGACATCCTCTTTGTCGTTCCTTTGCCAGATCTCTGGACCCTTCATATGATCTCTGTACTCTGTCCTGTCTCCTCCTCTCCCATTAATGGTGGCACCCGCTGGGAAGTCCTCATGGATTCCTTTTACTCCTCCAGAGTCGTCATTAATGTCTACCTAAATGGCACTGTCATGGTGCAAGGCCCTCAGGCTAATCTCCTCCTCTTTGACAAGCAGTTCCCTCACCTTATCAACTTCCTCTCATCTGCAGCTGTCCCCTACTCTCCTCCCTTGGCTACCTTGCTCTTTTCTCCTTCCTCTTCTGCCTCATCCCAAGCCCCCTCCACACCTCCGCAGGCCGTACCTCTGATTTGTACCCCTCCCAGGAAGGTCTTTAAGACTGGCAACCTTCTTCATCTTGCCACTCTTAACTCTAGCTCTGCTGTCACACTCCTCTGACATATGCCACCTCCTAGAGGAACTTGACCTTGATGTCCTCGGTCTTACCGAGATGTGGTTCACGGCCAGCTCTGTCACAAGCTTTGAGACACTCCTCCCCGATGGCTACATAATCCTCTGCCCTCAGATCTACCCTGCCCGGATGGGGTGTAGCCCTGATCTTCCCCGAGTGGATTCCTGCCTTTATCATCCCCACTCAGACTTACTCCTCTTTCAAATGTCTTGTCTGCAGGGTCTCTCCTAGCCACTCTTACTGTTGCTACTCTCTAGCAGCACCATGGTCAAATCACCTCTTTTCATTCTGAGTGGGATGCCCTCTCCTCCTCCCTCCTGGCCTCACCCACTCAACTCCTCCTCCTTGGTGACCTCAACATCTATCTTGATTCTTCCTACTGCTCATCTGTGCTCTTTCGCAACCTCTGCGACTCACTCTCCCTCTCTATCCTCCCCTCTGGCCCGACTCACTCTGCTGGTTACACACTTGATGTCTTGATCTCCTCTGGCCTCCCCCTCCCTACTCCTCCCACCACTCCGCTCTCTTGGAGTGATCACTGCCTCCTCTCCTCATCTTTCCATGTCCTCCCCTCAAGCCAAGCCTACCCTAAGATTGCCACCCAACTTCTCGGACATCCGGCCCTTGAAGCGTGTGACAGTCGAGGCTTTCTCTGCCACCGTCGATCCCCCCACCCCCCGCTCCCCTCCACCTTTGGCTGACTCACACCCTGACACAGCCCACTCTGCTCTTCTCTCTTTCTGCTACTCTTGATGCCCTTGCCCCCGTCATGAGGATCCGCTTGAAGTCCAAAGCCAAGTGCAATTCTTGGTATGACTGACCTAGCTACACTTAAATGTAAGTGTAGGGCGGCCGAGAGGAAATGGAGGGCTTCTTGCTCATTTTCTGACAAACTGACCTGCTGCCTGCTCCAAAGGCAATAACAACTCTGTCCGCACCAAGAAAAGAGTCCACATTCAAGCCTGCGTCTCTGCGGCATCTAACAACTCAGCCGAACTCTTTAAAATCTGTAAGGAGCTGGCCAACCCTGCTGCAGTCTCCACCCCTCCTCTCGCCTCCCAGGCTCTTTGCAACGCCCTTGCCCCTCACTTTATCTCTATAACCCAGGACATATTGGCCCTCATTCCGAGTAGGGCGGTAAGGGATACCGGGCACCGGTAAGGAGACCAGTGCCGGTAATCCCTTACCTCCCTACTACGAGGTCCCTTAGCGGGTCCCTTCCTTAACGCCTGGTCTGACCTGGCGTTATGGACGGGACCCGTTAAGGCATCTGGGCGCAAATAACGGGCTTGACATACGCCAGCCCGTTATTTGCGCCCTCCCCATTCCCATTGAGCCCTATAGGGCCTCAATGGGAATGGGGAATGGTTTGGTGAATGGGGACTTACCGGTCCCGCCAAGGTCTGACTAGACCGGTAAGTCCCCATTGCACCAAACCGGACATGGTACCGTTATTGATGGCAGTCATGGCGCAAATAGTGCCAGGACTACACCAAACTCTGAATGAGGGCCTTTGTCCACCCTCGCCTCCGCTCCCCCTTCCTTCTGTTTGATGACCCTCCTTCAGCTATCCTCCCTCCCTCTTTCTCTTCCTTTTTGCTCTTCTCCCCTGATGAGGTCGCTAGACCAGTCCGATCTATGAGAGCCTCATCAAAACAGGCCCATCCATTTTCCTCAAACCATTAAGGAGCACATTCATACCCTCGCTCTGGCCCTTGCCGATTTCTGCAACCACTCCTTTGCCTCTGGATCTTTCTCCTCCCCTCTTAAGCACTCCCTTGTGCATCCTCTCCTCAAGAAAAACCACAGCTGATCCTTCTTGTCCAGCTAACTATCGCCCAATTTCCATTACTCCCTTTTTGGGCAAGCTCCTGGAAAAGCTGGCCATATCCCAGCTAAACCTTCATTCTGACTCTGTTGGCTATATCCATGACCACCAATCTGGCTTCAGAGCTGCCAGATGCACGGAAACTGCTCTCCTGAATATCCGTGAAGACCTGCTCTAGAACCTTGACTCCAACGTTCCCTCTGTCCTCATCCTACTTGATCTCTCCTCTCTTTTGACACAGTCAACCATACCATCCTGCTCAACAGTCTCCGTGATAACCTGGGCATCACGGATCAGGCTCTGGCCTGGCTGACCTCTTGCCTCTATGATCGACCCTCCCAGGTCCAACTTGGGTCCTTCTTATCTTCTATCTCCCGCTCTACATGTGGTATTCCCCAGGGGTCTGGCTTTTCAACCAATTCTTGGCAACTATCGCCTAATGCAGTTCCATTTTCTGCTCAAATTTCCAGTGCTATGCTGATGACACCCAACTCATTTTCAGGCTTCCTTCAGCCACCTCCTCTCCTTCCCTCATCGCCGATTGCCTAATCGCCATTAAAAATTGGTGTGCCGCCAACAATCTTTGGCTAAATTCCAACAAGACTGAGATCCTCCTCATTGGTACTCCTTCACCATCCTTTCCCCTCACTCTCTGGCCACCCTGCCTTGGCCCTCTTCCTAACCCTACCTGTGAGGCTAAGAACCTCCGAGTCATCTTTGACTCCACACTTTCCTTCTCTGCACACATCTCCGACATCTCTAAAAAGTCAAACTTCTTACTGTATCTCCTAAGAGGCACTCTGCCTTTCCTCCCCTTCCCCCAGAAGGTCACAGTCTCTCAAGCTCTGGTTCTTTCTAGGTTGGACTACTGCAACACCCTCTTTCTAAATCTACCTGCCTCCACTCTCCACCCTTTACAACTAGTTCAAAACAGGACTGCGAGACTTGTCCTTGGCCTCAAGCCCTGGAATCGTATCTCTCCAAAGCTCTGAAATCCTTTCATTGGCTCCCAGTGGATGCAGGGATTAAATATAAAACCCTCTGCATTGTCCAAAGGCTTTCTGGGGCCTGGGTCCAAAATACCTACAACTATCTCTCTGTAAATACCTCCCCTCTCAAGCCCTTTGCCCCTCTACTTCTAACTCCCTCAGGGTCAGTTGTCTTTCAAAGAAACAAGCTGGGGGTAGACCTCTGTCTTCGGCTGGTGCCTCCCTTTGGAACAGCCTTGCTGCCACCTTGAAACTTGAGGAGAACCATCTCTGGTTCCGGAAGCAGCTCAGGACCTTCCTCTTTGCTTCTGCCTTTGCTCCTCTTCTCCCCTGCTGATCTGCTTTCTCTCTCGGCACTGTGCACCTGGCCACACTGTCCCCTGGCCCAGGTATCTGCTCACCCTGCCTCCCTCCTGCACTGCCTCCAGGCCCCCTTGCACTGGGGTCTGTATCTGTACCCATACAGTCCCCCACTGACTTTTCTTCTGCACTTATCAGATGCACCTTATCTGACTAACCTAGCACTTTGCCACTTGCTGGCTGCACTACCACTGTTTATCGCCTTTGTCTATTTTTACTTATTGTTATTCTGTTCTCTCCTCTGTTCCACACTTTCCACTTCTCCCCCTCCCATGCACTTTCCCCTTTTCCCTTTCCCATGCAGTTACACGCTCTTAATGTCATTGGGCCTAGTAAGATCATTGTTTTTGTTCTTCCCTGTTCCCCCTCCTTTTGGCTGGTCGCGCTCTGAAACACTTGTGTATGAGCGCGATGTAAATAAAATATTTCATTTACATGCTCTCATCTTAATTTTACTCTCTAATCAGATTTCTGCTTCAATTTTGTATACTATGCTATCCTCCTCGATTCTTATGTCTTCCATCTCCCTTTTTTCTAATCTTTCCTCTCCTTCCCTATGCTGTGGCCTTTCTTTAATCTCCTGCCTTTTCTTCACCCTATCCCCATTCCTTTAGCTCTCCCTCTTTCCCTCTAGTATAACATCCCTCTAACCCGTAACACTCATTTATTCTTGTCACTTGACTTCTAGTTATGGAGGTGCTGATGTTTGGCCGGGACGCCAATGTGGCAGAGTCCTGGCTATCCAGCCAGGAGCCTATTGTGCGGTCAGCCGAGCTGGGTGGAAATGTGGATGAAGTGGAAAACCTGATAAAGAGGCACGATGCTTTTCAGAAGTCTGCTGCAGCATGGGAGGAGCGCTTCATCTCTCTGGAAAAGCTGACCACGGTGAGTGACCATGCAACATAACAGCAGATACAACTGCAGGGGATGCCTGGGAAGAGAACAGGGTTTCTCTTCTCTATGCTGTCTATCATGTTGGTCTGGCACACCTCTATTCTACCTTCTGACCGATCGTCATCTTTAGTGTTGTAACTTGAGGCAAGGGCTGGATTGTTGTCTCCTCTTGACCCGCCCTGCTTACTAGAATCCACCATGTACCAGAGGAGGGCTAGCCTCAATGAATGTTTCTTTGTAGGCTGGTCCCGTGAAGGGAACATTTTATCAAGGGCATAGTCCGTAAGTGTTGTATGTTCTCTAACCCAACTCAACTTGTGTTGGGAGGCTTGGCATCAACCACCTAGGGTTCCGTAGGAAGTTGTATCTGGGCCAGTTTCTGTAGTGTCAAAGTTCCTAGCGCTAGTTTGCGTAATCATCCATATCCTCCACTATGCTTTCTTTGTGCTGCAACTTCCATGTTGTACATCAGCAGCATAGGTGCTTAGCCAGGTGAGATCCATGGATCAGATCTTAAGGTTGGCCAGCATTTCTTTTGCATGGGGATAAGCAAATAAGTCTTGTAAGCTGCTGGAACAATTTAACCTGCAGGTGGTAGTGGTCTGTACCAATCATTGTGTGATGAATATTTCTTTGTTGTTGTACAACAGCTGGAAGAGCAGGAGAGGCGCCGCAGGGAGGAGGAAGAGGAGCGAAGAAGGAGACCACCCACTCCACCAGAGCCAACAGTAGAGGTCCAGGTGCCTTTGCACATGGAGAGCCAGAGTCAAATGAGTGCCACGCCTCAGGACAGGTAATTGCTCGGGATAAGAGGTAGGGAGCAAGAGCACATACTTATTGCTACTCTTGGTCTGCTTTAAACAGTTGAATGCTTCTGTCCTTCAGCCACTGGCTCACACCAATTAAATGTTTCCCCTGCCTGCAGAAAAGGCATGCTTTTAATCGTATTTTTGGAAGGACGCTGTAGGTGTGATCGCCTGAAGGAGAAGGACCTTCAGCTAGCAAATTAATTAATAAAGACTTTTAAATGCCTGAACATCCCAAGTGGCATTGCTCAGCAACATTTTACTATAACTGAATGTTAAGGAGGATTCTCAAAATGTGCTAATTCCGCTCTACCTTAGAGACCCCCAGCTCTTTTGCTGTACTTTGGGACTCTTTTTTTTTTTTTTTTTTATTCTGTCTGTTTTAGATAATTCCATCGGCATCATCTTTTCATGTGTGGTACACAGCGCCTTCAGTGCAGTGACACAGGGCTGTCTTTTACACTTCCCACAGGTTTAAATACCTTCTCTGGGATAAACTACTGTTTCCCAGAGAATGTAAAGAGAAATTGACTTTACTAGTCTTTCCAAATGTATAGACCCAGCACACGCCATCTTCCAATGGAGTGCTGGACGGGTTACCTAGTATCACCTGTGTCTAAATACTCAGTCAAATGCTACCCTTTCCTATCGAAAAGGCTGGTGGCAGTGTTTTTACAACGAATTACCATGATTTTTGCTTGACCGCGAAAACCGGTAGCTAAATATCACAGGAACCATGTTTTTTAAGATGGCGCCTTAAGCCCCTTTGTTTAAACGGCTCCCGGTCTTCTTTTTTCGAAATTTCTTTTTGGAAAGGTCCTTCTAGTGTTTGTCTCTGCGCGCCAAACCAGGTTTGGTCCCTTTGTTTGTGTGCCTTTGGCAGACTTCAAGTGTCTGGGGTGGGCAGGAATTTATTTATTTAATTATTACATTTATATAGCGCACAGGCAGCCCAGGGGCATTGTGGCGCTGTTACTTGTAAGGAGACTTAGTTACACTGGGTACAGGTTGGCCTTGGGTTACAGTAAGGCAGGGACCTGTGATCGGCTATAGGTGGTATCATATAACATAATACATGTTATTCATGAGAACTTGGACATATGGTGTTGGTTAGGTGAACAGGGTAGTTTTCATGTCTTTACGAAAAGCAGTCAGTGAAGGTTCAGATCGCAGGGAGGTGGGAAGGGTGTTCAGTGTAAGGCAGCAAGGTAAGTGAAGTGAGGGAGGTGCTTGAAACTCCCTGTGCTTAGTCTCCTAGGAGTCCCAAATGCACTCTGGCGTGATTGGCTGGCTGACTGTCCGGCAAGGACAGCCACCATGCTGGGTGAGTGACGGCTAGGCTGGAATTAAAGGGAGAAAACTGTTTAAAAGGCGAGTCTCCAGGACTGGAAGGCAGAGTCGACCACTGGAACGAAAGAATCGAAGACCAGCTGGAAGAGGACTGCTGCAGCTCCTGGATCGTTGGTTTGCCTGCTGAAGCCCTCCTGCGGGTCCGAATTGCCAAACTCCATTCGACAGAGAAGCTCCTTCAAGGATGGCTTCTTCCTTTGAGTTCGTGGGACCAATCAACTCATAAGACACCTGGATACCATTCTCAAGGAGGGTTAGGATTAACCAGGGACAGGGACACCAGCTTGTGTTCTTGAATCTACAGCTACTGGAACTGAAGTGACTCCATTTTGTTTGCTTTCTTCAACGATCCCGTGCAGTGCAGGAGTCCCCCGACGTCCTCCCTCTTGTCACCACGACTGAGGCTCAGGAACAGCGAGATCTGTAGGACCTGCCAGGAGCCACGACTTCAGCAGCATTTGTTTCTTCATACAAAAGGTACTGTGCCAACCCGATTGAGAGAACGCGACGCTCGCAGTGAAAGTTCATGAAACTCTCCCAACTTACAGGCCTAATTGTGTTGTGACCCGACATATGATTCTTTTTCGCCTAAACTACTTCTAAGAACTTTCGCAAAGACTTTACCGTTTGATACCAGAACTGCTCTTTCCTATCCAGAACACTAGCCCATTGACTTTGGCCTGGCCTATTGACTTGAATTGAACTCTTCTGGTGAACTGCAACTGTTTGCACTGCCTAGAAAGTATATGTGATCTATTCTACTTATTTTTGTTCTTTGTACTCGCTGCTAAGTAACTGAACTGCCATTTTGCTCCTATTTCAGGGGAACTCAAACTGTCTCAAAAACTTAGTTTTGTGTTGAAGTGTATGGGTATATAATATTATGTTGCCTTCTGTTAGTGAAATGTTTCCTAAATGATTGTGTAATACATTACTAAGTGTTTTTACCAGGAAACCTTGAGTATAAGTGTTTACTTGAACTATTGTGATTGAAAGTCCTCTGTGTAACTACTTGTACAGCTCACATTCACTCTTGAGATAAGCCTGGCTGCTCAGTTCGCTACCAAAAACTGTGTGGTACAGACTTCTACCAAAGGTTGGTTTGGCTAACACCTGTAGTCCTAATTGTGTCTAGTGGTCCCAGAGGGTACTGCATGCAATTCTGCCTAACACTGAAGCTTATAACTTGAGACTGTTTGTTGGGATGTTTGAACTCCAGTAACAGCATCTTTCACAGAAACTGTAAGGAATGCATGGAACAGACTTCCACCCCAAGCCACAGAGACAAACATATTAAATTAATCAAAAGTCAAAAGGGCAGGGGAACATTAACAAGGTGAAAGCAAAGGGCAAAGGTAGACTCTGTAGGATGTGTGTGCTTACATAAGACCACAGTCTGTCAAACTGGAACAGGAATGGGCCAGTTGGGCATTATTTGGTGGAATGGAAAGATATTTAATGTCTTCAGTGAAAAAATAATTCGACCACCACACTGTATTAGACAATCGTGATCTGTTTTTGCTCCTTTCTTTGTGCCTGCACTAACTTACTAGGATGTGCATCTTACAGACATGTGTGCGACTTGTGGATTCCTTCCAGGGACCAGTGGCAGACCTCCAATGCTGAATGAATTTTTCCAGCGGAAGTCAGTTCTGTGATGGTTTCCCTGATCTTTGTGCATGAAGTACACTATACACATAACTGAACAAGCACATAATTGTTCCTTTCCTTATACTGCATAATACTAGTATTTAATGATTTTCAAGCACTCACAATTTGATGTTGTCCTGACATGCGAGAGGTTTACTTGATGGTACATTAACAATCATAGCAATCCCATCATACCTGTGTAATGACTGTGAGCCCTGCTAAGCCGGAATCAGGAGACGGTCAATGTGTCATTTTGGGTTGACGGATTTATTTTTGAATAAAGAAACCAATCTGTCTCTAGTGCCTTTTGGCCTTAGCTCAAAGAAAATAAAGAAATCCTAAGAGTGCTTGTCAAGATGTCGTGCAACATAACCTCTGTCTGTCATGAAAACCTGGTCTATCCTGATCTCTGTCTCTACCACTATAACAAAACATAAGCCACCACAAACAAAGGTCGGTCCTCTGGCCCTCTGGGGAATGGTGGTAAGTTTCTGAGCCATTGTCTCTATTTCTCAGTGGGGGTGGTCCCTGACTTCAGTGTTAATTTCATACAATCGGGCAGCAGAATGTCTTTCACATTTTCCCAGCTAGTTAGTGAGCTTGCTGAAAGTCAATGTCCTGTCTTCCCTCTTTGTCCGATAGTTTGTTTCAGTCCCTGGCGTCTGATAGCTGTCAAATTCTTGTGACTTGAAAGTCCTTTTCAGGGACTCCCCTGCACTCTTTCTAAGGCTATTCATATTTAGCTCTCCACTCCTGATATATATATATTTTTAAATTGTGTCCTCCCACGTATTCCATATCTTTGATAAATCCACTTCCAGATTGCTGGCCTTTGAAAATTCTTTCCACGGTAGAGGGCACTGCGCGTCGACGTCCCTCGAGTCGGTGTCCCTCGAAGGCCTCTGTATCAGCGCGAACGTCACCATAGGTATAAATAGACTCGCGCAGCGTCCGTTGCTCAGTTCTATTTTTCCGGGCTTTGTAAGCCTTGGAGACGCAACGCTCGGTTCCTCAGTAAAATCTTCAAAAAACTTTGAGATCCTTGAAAAATCTTCAATTGTACGATGGCATCTTCGTCCGCTTCGACGCCACCATCTGGCTTCAAGAAATGCCGGGATTGTGGAAAAAAGATGTCGTTAACGGATCCTCACAGGATCTGCCTGTGGTGCCTGGGCTCGGAGCACCAGAGTTCGGAATGTGAGGAGTGTATGTCCATGACGGCGAAAGCCTTGAGGGACCGAAGGGGGAAGCTGTAAAAAGGTAAGACCATTAAATCCTCTACCCCGTCAAAATTGTCCTCGGCCGGGTCGAGACATTGGTCTCTTCGCCATCGGAGAAAACATTCCCGCTCGAGATCCCGAAGTGGTTCTCACCACTCCTCTAGATCGAGACATACTAAGAAGAGGCGTTATAGATCACCTTCCTCTTCATCTTCTAACTCCCCAGAAAGGGTCACCTGCCCCACTAAAAACAGCTCTCCAGCTAAGTGGGGGGAATTTTGCAAAAAAATGCTAAGTGTCTTGGAAAACGCGGCTTTGTCCCCCTCAGAGATGCCTAGAGGTGATATCCCGGGTGAAAGATCCGAAAAGGAAAAACGCAGTGAGTCGTCGACCTCGGCAAATAAAAACACTCAAGGGCGTCATGAACCCTTGAGTAAAGACAAAGTCCCTCTGCATAAAACTGCATCATCGAAGCCGCTGTTGAAGGTGACTTCAACTCACAAGACTGTCATCGACCCCGATGAAAGAGAGGCCTTCGAAGCCTCATGCCCTGACCGTGCCATCGGTGCTCGAGGCGCCGAAGGATCCTTCAAAGACATTAAAAGGGGCGTCAACCATATCGACGACAACAAGTAGAATTCCGGTTCTCTCAATGACATCGAGACCATACTCTCGAGTACATTAACGCCGTTTGTAAGTTTGTTGAGACCTACAACGACAACTGCCACCCTTTCTCAAGCAGTGTCGACCAATTTGGCTCCCTCATCTCTTGAAATAGGTTTTACTTCTGAGTACTTCAGACTACTTCAGAGCTTTGTCCTCCATCTATGAGGAAGGAGAAGACGCCGATAATGAGAGGCCCTTTGGCAATCTACAAGGGTTCCTATTCCAGAGGAACTAATATCTGAGGAAGTTGGATTAAGAGATCTTCAGGAATCTTTACAGGATGCCAGTGGCATAGATACCTCTCCAGAGGCTGACTTTGCCAGACCAGAACCTGGAATGCAGAAATGTCTTACATAGCACTTACGGCAAGAATTATGGAGTTTATGGAGTGGTCAACACCTCCACCCGCTTTCCAACAAGATGACCTAACAGACATCTTAGATAAAGGGCCTCAAGAAGACCCTTAGTCCCTTTTTCATGCAGCATTGCAGAGGAAAATAGCTACAAATTGGGAAACACTGTAGCTTATCCCTGCAGTAAATAAAAAGCTCTCTGCAAAATACAGAGTGTCAGCTTCAGACCATGTATACTTAAGCATCCAACCCCAGAGAGCTTAGTAGTGCAGGCTGCGACGTTGTCAAGTAGTCAACCGGCATACCCAACTATACCACAAGATGGAGATCACAAAAAATGTGATGCCATGTCTAAAGATCTTGTCAGCATGGATCATGACACTTAAGTCTGTTAACGCCACTTGAATGCTAGCGAGATTCAGCCACACCCTTTGGGAGTGCGCTCCATCTGCGGCTGACCGTCTCCCAGAAGGGGAGGAACGAGATGCATTCTTGAATATCAAGGATGGGAAGGATGCGATGTACGAGTCCCTCCAAACAGGTCTCGACTCTGCTGACAGCATCAGCAGAGCCATGGTGGCGAGTATCACAATCCGCAGATTTGCGTGGTTGCGGAAATCTAGTTTTGCTCCTGATGTACAAGCCAGACTTCTGAATATGCCCTTTGACGGCACCTCACTATTTGGCAAGAAAAGCTGATGAGTTTGGAGAAATTGCAAACCTCCAAAGCGGCAGCCAAATCCCTTGGAGCTCCAATTCCTCAAACTCCAAATCGCCCCATAGGTACATCCTGAAGGGGGAAGCCCTTTTGTTTTTACTCCGCATTCGGAAAAGGCAGAGGGCAGCCAGCTCAAAGGGGCCAAAGACGATTCACCCGTGGTGGATGGGGCAAAGGTACCAAGTCTAAATCAGCAGGTGCTGCTGTACCCTTAGCATCTGCGTCAGCTGCTCCTAAACCCCTCTGAGGTGTCTCCACACAAGACACCAGTAGGAGGCAGGTTAACTCAACATCTGACAGAATGGCAGGCTATTACATCAGATGCTTGGGCATTGGAGACAATTGCCCAAGGTTACTGCCTGCCTTTCCTACATACTCCTGAGTCATCCACCGGGGAACAACTCTTTGAAGTTTCCAGACCCGCTCCTTATGCAGGAGATCTCAGACCTGCTAGTGAAAGGTGCCATAGAACCGGTACTTGTAGCGGATAGGAACAAGGGTTGGTACACCCCCCTACTTTCTAATACCAAAGAAGGATGGAGGATTGAGACCCATCTTGGACTTGCGAGAATTGAAAAAAATCCTCAGGAAGGACACATTCAAGATGGTAACCCTTTCTCAAATCCTTCAGGCCCTCCAGTTTCAGGATTGGTCGGTATCTCCGGACCATCAGAATGCCAATTTCATGTGCCAATCCATTACAAGCACAGGAAGTACCTGAGGTTCGTCATTGGCAGTTCTCACTATCATTTTTGGGTTCTGCCATTTGGGCTAACCTCCTCCCCGAGGGTCTTCACCAAGTAAATGGCGGTTGTGGCAGTCGTGGCAGCAAGTCTAAGGAGGGAAGGCATTCATGTCTACCGCTACCTGGACGACTGGTTGATCAGAGCAGTGTCCCTGGAACAAGCTTGTCAGTCTGAAAAAACAAAATCCCTAACCGTCGTTTACCATACCCCCCCTGACTCCCCCCCGCATCGGGCAAGCTTGTTCCGGTCTCAGACAATCTTTGACAACCTCCTAGGGGGTTATGGATCACTATACTCCCCCTTGCTGCATTCGTATCTCAGGCCCTATGTGCACTGTTACTCCCATCTTACTACTGGTAACAGAATAACAAATAACATAAGACACAAAACAAAGAAAACACAAAGAATCGATTCAATTCATAACAATGGGATACATTTATTTATATACACACAGCTAAGCATGATAGATAACAATGCAGGCAGTTCTAATGCTGTGTCTAATTTGCACCTTTTATGCTTCTAGTGCAAAGCTACCATACACGGACTATAAGCCTTTCAGGTTCCTAATGCAAGCCTGTGCTGCCTAATGCAGTCTAAATGCAAGCGTCGGCATCCATCTCCTCAATGGGCAAAACCACCCCAATCCACACCATCTTCACACTCTCACTCTAAAGAATACCTGTCTGATTTACCCCTTCACCCAAAGCTCTTTGTGTGTGTGTCTGTCTGTCCAAATCAATTAGTCAGCCTAGGCCAAAACCATACTTCCCATTCTGCATGTGTTTCCAGCTCTGTCTTTTCCAGGTCAGTCAGTGTCGGGCCTCTCAAGATCGGCCAACTGCCAAGCTCTCTCTCTGCCAGATCAATCTCATCAAGGCCTTGTCAGTCTGCTTCTCTCTCATTGCATCTCGTACTCCATCTTGCACCATCTCCAGCCAACCCTCTGCAACTCTCTGGCTCTCTCTCCAACAACTCCTGTCTCACTCTAGCCAGTCTCATCTCCCCACTCGGTTATACTCTTCAATTGACGCACATATCTCTATGGTTACTCACATTCCCTAAGCTAAGAATGTCTCCTCCTGTGTCAACATATAGCAAAATGCCTGCCAAACTGTTTGCGTGTTCCTGTCTCGTGCGTGTGCTTTCACAGCATGTCCTTTCACTTTGTGTGCTGTCAGCGTGACATTTGAACAGCATATCTTCCTTTCATGGCCATTCTGTGTGAGGTGCAAAATACCATCTATTTCCATCTATTTCTACCCCATTCTCTCCACTGTATGCTCTCGCTGCATTACAAAAATGCTCTCTTAGACCCCGTCTCTCTCATGCAAAAGGCACCTTCTCCATCGTGCTCATGCCCTCACGCTCGTGTTGTCTCCGTGAAGCTCGGAGCCCAAGCTGATAAGCTTCCTTCGCTCTCTCTACTGGGACATGGGTGACTTCTTATCTACCAAGCTGTTTACAAATTCCTTCTTTCAGTGTTAACCATAACATTTCGCGCTGAGCCCAGTGCCTTTCTCCATCAGCAAATGGCTCAGGCCTCGTGTTAAATGCTTCCTAGCGTTTACAATTTCTCTCACAATGCAAGCACTACATAATGCAAACTCATTCTAAGTGCCTCAACATACATACATGACATATCTCTAAATGTATCTCTACAAAGCATACATATGTCATTCTAAATGGCCTTTCATGGCATTTCAAATCTGCCCGTGTGTAGTGCAAGCAATGCATTTCTCTCAGCCTAAGGCTATTTCTAATGCAAACATAGATGCATAGCAAATCATGGTGCAAATATATCGTGTCTCTAAAACACTATCATGGCACTCCAAATATGTTCAAGTGTCATTCTGTTGCAAATGGCAAAGTGTCTAGCATGTGTCTCTCCTATTGGAGCACTATAATACATAACATGTCATTCTAAAAGCATCTCTTTCTGTCATAACATTACTGAGCAAACCCTTCATATAACAGGGCAACTCTCTTCAAATGCATAACATGTCAATCTATAAGCAAATTGCAAATGCATTCTAATAATGTGGATAGTGTCTACTTCAGCAATGTACTACTAGGCAGGCTGGGCTGCAATAATGGATAATAACTGGATTCCTAAAGGGATAATGCTAAACGATGGTTCTCTACCAGAGGGTACAAATGGGTCTTATGATTCTTATGATAACAATCCAGGCTCCTCATTTTATCCAATTCCACATGCTCAGATTCATTTAGATTATGTTTGCCTCTTCTTCCACAAGCTGGGCTTCTCCTTCAACTTAAAGAAGTCACAGATGATACCATCAAAGTAACTCCAGTTCATTGGAGCAGTCCTGGACACATCCCTGGGAAAAGCCTCGCCACCATAGGTGAGGGCTCTAGATATTCTTCAGATGGTGACCAGATTTCAAAATGTCTACCAGCCTTTGACTTTTTGAGGTTGCTCGGCCTCATGGCATCCTGCATTTTGCTAGTTCCAGAGGCTTGTCTGAGAATGAGATCTCTCCAGTGGGCGCTAAGAACCCAGTGGTCGCAGTTCTCAGGAAGAATGTCAGATCTCCTACAAATCCCGAACAGAGTAGCACGAGACCTTAAGTGGTGGGCCTGTCGGGAAAACATCTTGAAAGGAGAAACATTTTGGAAACCATGGCCGGAGATAACAGTAGTCACGGACGCCTCACTCACTGGGTGGGGAGCCCATGCCAACGACTGAACCATCAGCGGTCGATGGTCTCCATCGGATTCCAGACTACACATCAACCTATTAGAGCTGAGAGCGATCAGGCAAGCTTTCCTGCCATCAGTACAGGGGAAGCATTTTCTAGCTTTCCTGCCATCAGTACAGGGGAAGCATTTTCTGATAATGACGGACAACACAGTGGCCATGCACTACCTCAACAAAAGAGGAGTAGGGTCACTGCCACTATGCAGAGAGGCAATGCAGCTCTGGTTCTGGGCAATACAAGAAGGAATCTCTGTCGGCAGTTCACCTAGCCGGAGAGAAGAACATGGCGGCGGACGCTCTGAGCAGGCAGACTACAGTCTCCCACGAGTGGGAACTTGCTCAGGAAGTCCTTCAAGAGATCTTCGCCCTTTGGGGATCCCCTCAGGTGGATCTGTTCGCCACCAGTGTCAATCGGAAGTGCGATCAGTATTGCTCAAGGGAATTTCCCCCGTGAGGAGCTCTAGGGGATGCGTTCGTGGTGGACTGGGAGTTTCTACTTCTATACGCGTTTCCTCCAGTCCCTGTCATTCCTTAAGTGATCAAGAGGTTGAGGAAATTCCAGAAACCCATGATTCTAGTTGCCCCGGATTGGGCCAGGAGAATGTGGCACCAGGATCTTCTAGACAAGTCCATCTGTCCTCTGATTCATCTTCCACAAAGAGAGGATCTTCTCTCACAAGAGGAAGGTTGGGTTCTCCATCCGGATATCCGGACCCTCAACCTTCACACTTTGTTTCTGAAAGGTTGAGATACAAAGATTGGGACCTTCCAGATGACGTAATGGAGATGTTGCTTTCAGCCAGATGGCCAGCAACTAAATCTTTATACCGCTGCCGTTGGAACAAATTTTGCAGCTGGTGTAGAGGTAAGGATATTGACCCTTTCTCATGTAGTACACCAATGGTGTTATCCTTCCTACTATATTTGGCAAATTCAGGCCTTCAAGTTGGCACAATCGAGGGTTACCTCGCTGCGCTATCAATCTTTAAGCGCACGGCTGAGGAACCTTCATACTTCAAGTTGCCCATAGTCCTTTTTTCTGAAAGGGTTGACTAAGGTTTTTCCCCAACTCCTTTTCAAGTTCCCCAGTGGGATTTAAATCTAGTTTTAACCTCCTCATTCCTGTCCATTAAGGTTTCTCACTCTAAAAACAGTCTTCCTGGTAGCCTTAACGTCTGCCAGAAGAGTGAACGAACTACAAGCTCTATCTTGCAAACCTCCACATATCATCTTTCACAAAGATAAGGTAGTTTGACCAAGTGAAGCCGAATTTCCTCCCAAAGGTTGTCTGTGAATTCCATATCACACAAAAGATACCCTTGCCTTCATTTTACCCTCCTCCTCACCCAGGGAAAGAGGAAGAGAGATTGCACAGGCTGGATAAAAGGGGTGCCTTGAGTTTTTACATTAACAGACGTGCTGGGATTAGACAAGCAGATCAGTTGTTTGTGGGGTATGCAGGACGCAAACTAGGTTTGCCTATCACGAAACAGACCATCTCAAGATGGATAATACTAACTATCATAGAGTGCTATAAATTGGCAGGAAAAGCTCCTCCTCAACACCTCCGGGCTCCTTCAACCAGGGGAATTGCAGCCTTGTCAGCTCTCCAAAGAGGAGTTCCAATTAAAGACATGTGTGGCTGCCACATGGTCGTCTGCACATACTTTCACCAAATTCTACAGTCTAGATTTCTCCACTAGCCAGGAGACTAAATTTGGAAAAGCTGTGCTGCACTCTGTGCATCTTTAAAGAAATCATCATGTTTTACTCCCGCCTCATTTTACACTTCACTGCTTTGGGAGTCTATCAAAGATCAGGAATATGTGGGAGGACACAATCCGTTCAAAGAACAAGTTGCTTACCAACTGTAACGTTCTTTCTACTGGATGTTCCTCCCACATATTCCTTATCGCCCCTCCCATCCTTCCCAGAAGTAAAACTTCCCTTGTAGTTGCAGGCTATGCTCCTTCAAGGGTACTAACCATCTCATACTGGGCAAACGCAGCACCTCAAAACACAACTGAGCAACGGGCCCTGCGCAAGACTATTTATACTTATGGTGACGTCGGCACCGATATGGAGGCTTTTGAGGGACATTGACGCACAGCGCCCTCTACTGTGGATTTTTTTTCCTGAGGCCAGCAAGCTGGAAGTGGATTTATCAAAGATGAGGAATTCGTGGGAGGAGCATCCAGTCGAAAGAACGTTACAGTTGGTAAGTAACTTTTTCTTCTGAGGCTTGTGGAATCTAGTTCGATTACATGCTGTGCATAGGCCGACATCTAGTGGAAGCTGCAGAGTATTAGTTGTTTTTGAAATTCGAAAAGGGACGTCGGCAGGGTGTTGCAAGAAATACTATCCCTAGTGTGATGTCCACTGTACCCATGGTCCTTCACGCGTCGAGGTCCCTCATTGTTTTTTTTTTCCCGCCATCGTAGACGGCGCAAAATCGCAGAGTTCTAATTTTGGCATAACGCCATTGATTAATCAAATTAGTTGGTTTACTCTTCTTATCCTTTTTATCTTTCGCTGACCGACTATCGATAACATCTCCGACAGAGGTGAAGAAAACGACTGTCGAATAAGACTCCCATCGACTGATCCTTTTGGCTGCTTCGAGCTTCGGCCCCAACAGTAGGGGCTAGAGGTGGGAGGACATTGGAGAAGGTATTTACCCCTTTTCATACATTATCTTTGCCTAGCTGCCATTTCATTTAATTATGGATAGAACCCCTTTCAAGTTCTGCCCAAGTTGCAACAAAAAGTTCCCCTGGGTCGACCAGCACCTGATGTGCAACCTTTTCCTCCCACGGGATCACGTCGAGGGGAACTGTCGAGCCTGTAAACTCTTTAAACCTAAGATGTTAAAGGGCCATTTAACTAAGCGCTGGGCCCACCGCGCTGTGGAGGGAACCTTCAGCGATGGCAGCAACGCCGCATTTTCGGACGGCAAAGGCGACGGGGAAACGTCTGTTTCCCAAGCATAAGCCCCTGACGCCAACAGACAGGCCGGCTGCCCTGTTACGGGGACGACCCCCAGTGGTGTCGGCGCTCACACTGCCCAGACCACTAAACACAAAGCCAAGGGCAGTGACTCGATGTGTTTGTCGACCAAGAGCCCACACACGTCGTCTAGGGACAGGTCCACAGAATCCCTGTCCACTGGGCATTCGAGGTTCCGATCACCGCATGACAGGCCCCAACTGTCGAAGGACAGCACAGACGTCGTACCTGAATCCGTTCCCGAACGTCGCACATCGGCAGACGAGACGTCGGGTCACTCAACACCCGAAGCTCGACATGGTAAAAAGCTCGACAGTCGGGAATAGCCCACATGGTTAAAAAACACGTGTCTAAGAGACTACTGAAGGGGAAGCAGTCCAAGAAGCACTCTTCTAAGTCCCCTCCTAAGGAAAGGTCCCCTACAACACCCAGGAAAAAGGATTCCCACCCACACAGGGAAAAGGATTCACATCCCCAGGAAGAGGAATCCTTATCTGCAGCACTAAGAAACAAGGGGCAGCCCTCACCTCAGGTCCGAGTCACACCTCAAAGTCAGGCGTTTCCACTAGGCCCTATGTCCATTCCAAGCTCGTCCCAATGGATATGTGAGGACATCGATAGTTATGAGAAGGATGACCTTTATGGCAAATTATTTCGAAAAGAACCCAGATTCTTTCCAAAGCTTTCAAACCACCCCTCCCACTGCAGCTGCCTCTAGTTCTCAGACCCCTGCAGATGCCCCTACTTCTAAGCACCCTCCTAAAAGGTCAGGTCCTGATACCCTGGCTATCCCATCCCAGCAGGACCCACCCTTCATTGATCTGTATGACCCAGATAACGACACTGAAGACATCTATACAGCTCAGGAGGGCAGAGAACAGGACTAGGACGATGAAGATATCCATGACCACCAGCCACTACAAAACAACATGCTCATCAAGGCAGCTGAGCACTTCCAGTTAAAAACTCAACAAGACAAAGACTTTGTTGACATTTTAGGGGATAAGAAAGCTGTCACGCAGTTCATTCTCATCCTGCAGTCTATCCAGCGGAGGATCCAGCCTTCTCTGGAGACAAATAACCAGATGCTGGTAGTTAATCCATGCATCGAGAAGCTCTTCCGCCCTGCTCCCACACACCCTCTCTATCAGGGGACAGCTCAAACCAGACTCTCTTGTAGTAACAGCACCAAGAAACAGAGCAGGAACACCCTTAGCCTCTTCGGAGGCACCACCGGACAAAGAAAGTAAGAAACTATACACTATGGGGCGGAAAGTAGCCTCTGTAACGCTCACCTGACTCCCACGGAGGCGCTGGCCTGGTTCGCGCTGCTGTGACCTCTTCTAAGGTGATGCGCAGGGTTCGGAAGACGGACTGGACCGGGCCCCCAAATCTGGCTTGTCTGGCTCGCAGAAGTATCCTTCTGTAGGTGAAAATAGGGGATTAACTGTCTGCGGGGTAATGCAATCAGCCTCCCACTTTCCCTTCTCACCCTCCTCGAAACCCTTCTGTGATTACTCGTAGCGTCTCACCTTAGGGTCTGGAAGGACGAGCTCTCCATCCTGCTTCTGATGCAGGGGCGCGTTGGTATCCAGTTACTTCACTGGATTTTCGGATTGGTGAGAACCAAACTTGCTTGGCTTCCAGGTAAGTTTTTTGATAAGAGGTTCCCCTTGTGTCCATGCATTAACGTACTAATGCTAGTGTCTTTTTCCCCATAGGCGCCGGGGTACGGAATGCCGGGGAACAGGCACCGACCCGAGATGAGAGGTGAAATCCTTGTAGAAATCAGGTAAGTCTTTAATGAGCGTTTTTTGGTAATGTCTTTTCATTCGCTCATTAACGCTGATGTCTCTTTTTCCCCTTAGGGGCCGGGGGCCGGAAATGCCAGGATGCGGCGCGGACCCGAAATGAAGAGGGAATGAATCAACAGGTAAGTTTTAACATGGAGATTTAGCTTTCCTTATTCCCTTCTCTCTCTCACCTTTTGTTCTGGTCTTTTTCTCCCTAGGCGCTGGGGCGTGACTGCGAATCCGGATGATCGCTGCTGAACATGGAGGCGCCCAGTAAAGGTGAGTGGAATGCGGCGCTGCAGCGATCGACGCGATGAGCTTTTAAATAAGTCTTCCTTTTCAGGATTGTCGGCGAGATGTCTCCTGGATGCGGATTTAGCAGGTAAGGACTTTTCCTTCTTCTGTTCTCTTCTTCTCTTCCTTTGTGGGTGATCCAGGATGCTGGCAGGCGTGGCAGAAGTCAGGATGCAGGAGCAGACACGGTGAGCGTCCAGCTGCTAGATGCAGAATGCGAAGCACGTGTGGCTGTTCGGGTGGGGTTTAAATAGCCTTGGAAGATGTTCCGGGTATGTATCCTTCCCCGACCACGCCCGGATGGTAAATTAGTCCCACAGGTAAAGTAGTTCCTTTCAGGCCTCAAGGAAGCCGGGATCCTGCAGCATGGTCTGCATCAGGTAAGGGCACCCAAGCACATCCATAATGAGCCTGGCGCCTATGGCGCCAGGACTGATGTCTTTTATGAGCCTGGCGCCATAGGCGCCAGGACACTGTCCAAAGGGCCCCTATATGGGGTTGCTGGGTCCTTCCTTGGGGACTGGATTTCCGCTTTCGGGGACGCAGGGCTTGAACCGGCTCCCCAGGAGCGGGCATCATGACAGCCTCTTCGGCTGCCAAAACCATTGCTATCGCTAACAATACCACACTTCTGGTGAGTTATAACTGCCATAAGTGGGATGAGGTGTCCGCATTGTTATCAGCTGAACCCCTTAAAACACAATTGACCCTGGTAGCAGCAGAAGGCAGAGCAGTTTCTAGCTGCATTCTGAAAAGTAATCTAGACGCCGCTGACAATGCGGGCAGAATTATTGCAGAAGGAACAATCATTAAGCGCCATGCGTGGCTATGCAAGTCTGCTTCAAACAGGAGACTCGAGCTACGCTTCTTAATATGCCTAGAGGGCCCAACGTCCTCTTCGGAAAAACAGTTGAAGACGCCCTAAAATCCGCTAAGGATGACTGACACCTTAAAGTCCTTGGGCCAGTTTACAAAGGCCAAAGAGGTAGTAATAGTAATTTTCGTCGCTTTCGCTGGCAAAATTCAGAGGGTTCAGGCTACGGTCAGAATCAGAGACCGTCCTGGGGTAACAACCAAGGCCAGGCCTCACAAGGTTACCAAAGGGGACAGCGTCGATCTTGCGGCCGGGGGAAGTCCTCCACTTCTAGAGGTGGAGCCACACCTCCAGAACAGTGACTACCCACTTCAGGTGCCCTCCCATGCCTTTCCAGTAGGAGGGCGTATTTCAAACTTCACCCAACCATGGGAGGGAATCACCTCAGACAAATGAATGCTATCCACCGTGGCGGGCGGTTATTGTGTGGAGCTAATCCAGCGACCCCAGAACCATCCCCTGCATCAAAAGACACACTCGAAGGAAGAACAATGCATCCTTCTCGAGGAAATCACAATGCTGCTCCAAAAGGACGCCATATAAGGGTTCCCGGCGAACCAGGTAAACAAGTGTATTTATTAACCCTACTTCCTTGTGCCAAAAAAAGATCCAACCATGCGCTCAGTTTTAGACCTACGCCCTGCAAGTACCTATGTCAAGCCACAAAGTTTCTGCATGACTACGCTGCAAGAAGTACTCCCCTTGCTAAAGCGGGGGACTACATGGCAACATTGGATATGAAAGATGCTTATTTTCATATTTCAATGTTCCCAGCGCACAGAAGATTCTTGCGGTTCAGGATAGCAAACCAACATTTGGACACTGTACACGACCCTTGAGGGGTAATTGCAGAATTGTGGTGGGTGAAGTGGGATCCTATATGTAGGGTGGATTTTGTTGGACATTAAGGTTGGAAATATATTGTTGGTTTACATTCTTGTGGTATTCTAAGAATACTCGCTTTCCTTATGATCTGGTGGGGTAAATTGAGGTTCCTTCATTGATATTAAGTCTGTTCTCTGAAGATACCTTCTTCTATATAAGGGTTGTGGGGTTAGGAAAACTGGTTCCACTATTGCATTTGCTCTGCTCTGTCTTCTATGCATTGTTGGTCAATGTTAGAGGTTAGATTGTGATACAGATGAAGGGTGGGTGAGGGTAGGCTATGCTTAAAGGCTTCCTGGATAGGAGTGATATTGCCTTTCGGTTGGCTATGACTGATGAATGTCTTGGGATAAAGGTTAGTATTCGTTAGAGTGATGCTATTGTGTTTAGATAGGATGTTTTGTTGGCTGATATAGTTTTTTTTCTCATTTTTTGATTTAGTAATTGATAGGAGGGAATGTGCTGTTGTGTATATGTTGGGCATAGGTTCTGAGGGTTGCGGTTTATTAGTAGCGGTTAGTATTTCAAACTTTATCATTTAGTCCAGGTCATGGGCCATTTTTAATTTAAATGGATTAGGGTTGTTATGGGTTATGTCTGAGTGTTCTCTGTGTCATTTGTGTGTGGGGTGGGGGGGGGGTTTATGATGATCTACACCAAGTATATTCCGGATTTTTTTACTTTTGAACATAGTGCTGCTTGGATTTGTAAAACTTAGTCTCTTTACGGATGATATGGTTGATCTTGTTGTTTTGTTACTATAAATGACGAGGTCCTTGAATTTCGTGACATGGAATGTTAGGGCTGAAATGCCAGAAGAAGGGGAAAATGTTATGGTAAAGTTACGGCAAGAGAAAGCTGATGTTATCTTTTTGCAATAGAAACATTTGACGGAACATCCAGAAAAGTTTTATGGTACTTCTAAGTTTATGAAGGTTCTGTTGAACTGCTAGTCAAGAAAATCGAGAGGAGTGGGTTTACTGATTCGTAAAAAAACTGGGTATGACGGTTGAAAATGTAGTCCTGGATGATGGTCGACTTAATCTGGTAGATGTTCAGTATGGAGGGAAGAGGATGACGTTGGGATCTGTGTATAGTCCATCTACTAATGTCATTGTTTTTTTTTTTTTTTAAAGTACTGACGGATTACTTGAAAAACATGAATGCTGACAGGATTGTTCTCGAGGGTGATTTTAACTGTCTTGGATGCCTTTCTAGATAAATTATCAGAGTGTAGGTTTACGGGCCTCAGATTGAGTTATGCTTTTCGTGATTTCCTAGATACATTTGCTTAAGTGGATAGGTGGAGGTTGTTACGTCCCACTGAAAAGGAATTCTCGTTTTACTCTCCAGTTCACAATTCTTATTCGAGGCTGGATTATTTGCTGTTTCGCATAGATTGGTTAATGAAGTAACTGGCTGGCGTTGAAATGGGGAAAGATGTATTTCTGACCACTCATTGGTGAAATTGAGTATAGATTGGAGAATAGGTAAATTGACCAGTGTTAAATGGAGACTCAAAACATGTATTCTGAAGGATGAGAAAATATGTGAGGCTATTAATACTTCCATTGCTAACTTTTTTTCAGGATAATTTGGATTTTACGGATGGTCTGATGGTGTGGGATGCTTGTAAATCCACAATTTGGGGGCAATTGATTAACTGGCCATCCAGAATGAGGAGGGAGGGAGAGAAAAAGGTAAAGCTCTAGAATCAGATCTTAAATTGCTACAGCAGAAGTATGCATTGTCTAGAAAGAAGGGGGATAGGTTAAAGATGGATGATGTAAAGAGTAAGTTGAAAGAGGCATTAGATGAACAAGCTGAGAGAGGGTTATATTGTATGAAGCAGAAGTTTTAGGAAGGGGATAGGGGAGGACGCCTCTTGGCAAACAAGCTGAAGAGTTTATCTGAAAGAACTTTCATCCCTTAGTTCCAAGATTTTGTGTCTTATATAATCCGTTTCTCTCAGATGGGGGGTTGTGTCCTTCAATGCGGGAAGCAGTTGTTACACTGATTCCCAAGCAAGGAAAATATCCTACCAAATGTGGTAATTATCGACCTATCTCTCTGTTCAATGTGGATATAAAAATGTTTGCGAAAGTCATAGCTATTAGGTTGCAGAAATATATGGGGGAATTGATGGGCTGTTCGCAAGTGGGTTTCATGGACAAAAGGTATGGCTATGATGATATTAAAACTTTGCTGAATAGAATTGGTTTATCTGGTGCAAAGACGTAGAAAATTCTGCTTATCATCTTTGATGCCGAAAAGGCATTTGATTGTGTCAACTGGTCATTTTTAAATTATACGTAACTTAAGATGGGTTTTGACCCACAATTCTTGAATGTTAAAGGTATTTGTACTGCGCACCGTCACCAACAGAATTGGTCCCCAGGCGCTCAGGCGGATCTGTAAATGATCAAGGTGGGATGGGTTAGGGTAAAGAAGGGAGTAGGATAGTGAGGGGAGTTCTGTTGGCAGCTTCAACTCAGTATACACCGGGTGCTGAGCTTTGGTGCGGTGATCGGATCGGAGTCAATCCGCGTGTGCTGTTCCGACTTATGTGTTGTTGCAGTGTTGTGAAGTGAGTGTGGCTTGTTGTGCGTGAGATGGTTGTGTGAGTTTTTTGAGTAAGATAAGTATGCAGAGTTTGAGCTTATATTGGTTAGTGGGTTACCTGATCTTTACCATGCTAACATTCACAGTTCTGTCTGAGTGTGGCACTTGCTGGCCCTCACATTACCATCTAGACGCGGCGCAGGCCAATGTTTAGGACTCGATCCAGGTGTGGGCATGCCAACTTTCACAACTCCATCCGAACGCCACGCAGGCTGGTGTTCACAACTCTAAGTATGGCACATGCTAGCATTCAGGTTTTTTCTAGGCGCGGGCATGTTATCCTTCAATCAATCCTATCCAGATGTGACGCAGGCTAACGTCTATCTATGTGCGTCTGTCGCTCCGGATATGTTTGTCCGGTACATACGAGTGGGAGAGTCACTTGAGGGCTTTCATCTGGGTCTAGGTATGTGGTCAGTCTCTGCAGCCCTCCTTTTTGACTATTTTCCATGCCGTCTTATGCTCTGTCAAGTGGTTAGTTCTTTGGTTTGAGTGTTTGTCCAATTTGAGAGTGGCCGAGGTTGGAGTTATTTTCATCATTGTTTTAATATCTGGGCATTCTAGTGCGTCTCCGTTGTGGTTACGCTTTGAAGAGCCATGATTTGAGGAGTTTCCTGAATGCTAGGTGGTTTGTTGTATTCCGTATATTCTTAGGTAGGTCATTCCAGGTTTCCTGGTGTGAGAAAGACGATCCTCCGAGTTTTTTTCTGTTGTAGGGTTTTGGTTCCAGGCGTATGTCGGTGCTTGATCTTAGTGTTCTTGTCGGTTGATGTAGGCGTAGTTTGTCGCTTAGGAATTCTGCGCCTTGTTTGTGTATTGCTCTGTGCGTGATGCACATGGCCTTGAACTTTATTCGTTGTTTCAGTGGTAGCCAGTGTAGTATTTTTAGCGCGGGTGCGATGTGTTCTCTTCTGGATAGCTTGAGGAGGAGTCTGGCTGCTGCATTTTGTATGCATTGCAGTTTTTTTAGAAGTCGTTCGGGCATGCCCAGGTATAGGCTTTTGGCATAGTCTACTCTGGGCATGATCAGAGCGATGATGGTAAGTGTTTTGTTGGTGAAGGACAGGAACGGTAGGATCCTTTTTGCTGCTTGCAGGAGGAAGAAACATTTCTTGATTACCAAGTTTACTTGTGGCTCCAGAGTGAGATTGTTATCCATCAGGGCCCCTGGGTTTTTTACAGTTGATGATGGTTCTGGTGTGGTGCCGAGCTCTCTTGGCCAGGGGATGTAGTTTATGCCTCCTCCCTTTTTTGAAACAATCGTTCTCTGTTTTGCCTGGGTTGATTTTGAGATGGTTGTGGTTCATCCAGTTGAATATGTCACAAAGGCAATTCTCTAGTGTGGTGTTTTCTTCTCGGATGTCTTGTATGTTGAAGATTTGAGTATCGTCGACGTAGTTGTAGCATGTGAGGCTGTGTTTTTTGATGAGTTTGATTAATAGGTACATGTAGATGTTGAATAGAAGCGGGGAGAAGGATGATCCTTGTGGTACTCCGCACGTGGAGACTCTGGGTTTGGATTTACAAGGTTTCATCCATATTGTTTCTGTTCTGTTTGTTAGGAAGGATTTGATCCATAGTAGGGCAGTGTCTGTTATCCCTAGTCCTTCTAGTCTCTTCATGAGGATGGCGTGGTTGACCGTGTCAAATGCTGCAGACAGATCAAGGAGAATCAGGGCGGCGCTGTTGTCTGAGTCTGCGTTTGTTTTTAGGTCGTCCCATATTGAGAGGAGAGCAGATTCTGTTCCTCTCATAGGTCTGAAGCCAACTTGTGCCTAGTCTAGTAGGCAATGCTCTTCTATGAATTCTTGGGTTATTTCGTAGACCTACGCACGTACATACGTACAAATGTGATAGTTGCCTTAAAATATGACATTTCGGCTAAATTATGGGTCAATGATGTTATGTCTCAATCTTTCAAACTGTTTAGAGGAACCAGACAGAGCTGTCCGCTTTCACCCTTCTTGTTCAATTTAGCCCTTGAGCCGTTGCTGGCATACATTAGGCAGGAGCGGAACATATGTGGGTTGAAGTTGAGGGCTAATGAGATTAAATGTTTTAGCATATGCTGATGATCTAACGGGGGTGTTAACGAATCTGGCTGAAGGGGGAACTTTGATTAGGAATATGTTACAGGAGGTGGGATCTGGTTATAAAGTAAATTGGGAAAAGACGGTGGTTTTTCCACTGAAAATGAAACCATTAAGTAGGTTACTGGATTGGGATTGTCAGTGGGTAGATGTTTCGGTAAAGTATTTAGGGGGTTATTTGCTGCGTGATATTCAAAGAACAGTGGAATATAATGTGGACAAATTGAAGGAAACATTAAGGGACATACACAGATGGGATAGGCTGATTTCTTTGGGCAAAAATCAGTGCCATTTAAATGATGTTACTCCGGAAGGTTTTATATTACATACAATCTCTCCCTCTAAAATTTACAAAGAAGGTGCTCAAACGCATTGATAGGATTTTTATGGATTTTTTGTGGGGGGGTGGATAAAAGGCAGAGAATTCCGCTATTTATCATGGTACATAGTGTTAAGGATGGAGGTGTGCGGGGGGTTGGTTATCCGGTGTTGTAGAATTATTATAAGGGATTCCTACTAAAAAAGGCTTCCTATCATTTTAGGGAGGGTGGGGGGGTTTAGAGCCTTTTTGGCTTCTGTTGGAAAGAGATGAGTTGAATCCTTTTCCCATAGAGTGCTTGTATTCTTATGGGAAGTTGCCAAATTCCGGGGCGAAGTTGGAGACGTTGGTGGCTACAAAGTCTGCCTTAGTTTCATGGATCCAAGGGTGTGATCAGAACTTATTTTTTTATGATTCGGCTTCTATTTGGTCGAATTCGGGTTTGCAGGTTGGGAACAAAATGTTGCATTGGAGGGGTTGGGCTAATAAGGGTATCTTGAAGATCGTGGATGTGTGGAAAGAGGGTAGAATGGTTCCCTTTTGAGGAGTTGTTGAATCAGTATGGATTGAGTAATAGGGAGATTGAGAGATATAGGTCTTTGGAACATTTGATGTCAGAGAGGTAGCAGATGTTAAGTAAACCACTGAGTGATAGACCCCAAGTGTGCACGTTGTTTGGTGTTCTTCCAATTGTAGTCTCTACACACATCAAACTGATGCCTACACAGGAATGTATGTAGGTTTCTTGGGAGAAGTTACGAATGGAGTGGGTGTCGGGAGCTAGAAAGGGATTTGTTTGAGAGTGTGTGGGATAATACCTGGAAGGTGACGGTGAGAGCCAAAATGGATTTGAATTTGAGATATATTCACCAACCAATCTTAGGTCGTGTTTATTGGACACCAGTGAAAATGAGAGAGAGGGGTTTGGTGGATACAGATTTGTGTTGGGGTGCAACCGTTCAAGAGGAACATATTTGCAGATGCTCTGGGAGTGTGATAGTGTGCTGAGCTTCTGGAAGGAATTACTGGATCGGATAGATCTGGTGGTGGGCAGGTCATTTCCTCGAACCTTCATATCTGTAGTCCTCCTCTCAGTTGAAGGTAGAAGTGTGGAAATGTGTGATGCATCCAATTAGGTTGATGGGGCATTGTTCTTGGCAATAAAGCATGTTATGAAAGTATGGAAATCAAAGAAGAAACCGCATACTGATAGCTGGGTAATAGACATGCGTACACTTTGAAGATATGAGAGGTCTCGAGCATCTCGATTTCATTGGGAGATTGAGTACTGTGTAAAATGGGAATCTTTTAAAGATTTATTTGGCTAAGGTGTAGGGTTAGTTTTTTGATATAGTAAGGGTATAGGGATTGGTGGGGGTTGATGTTTTGTAGTGTAAAAGTTGTTTGTTTTAAGTGTTTGAATTTGGAATGAGGGGGTGGGATCTTTAATGGGAAATTACTGAATGTTATTTACTTTTTAAAGAATATGTTATGTACATAGTTGTTTTTCTTGGCTCTCACTCGTTTGTTTTAATATATTTTTTTGGGTGTAAAATTAAATAAAGTCCAGAAAAAAAAGGGAAAAAAAAGATGGCAAACCAGCACTACCAATTCAAGGTTCTACCCTTCGGAATAGCATCCGCACCAAGGGTATTCACAAAGGTACTGGCGGTGGTGGCAGTGCACCTGCGTAGGCACACAATCCCAGTGTACCCTTACATGGACGACTGGCTCATTACAGGGGAGACTCCCCACATGTGGAGGTAAAACATTCAAAGAACTATTAACCTTCTCTTTCAATTGGGCTTCTCCATAAACGAGAAGAAATCGAGCCTAGTGCCAAGCACAACCAAACAGTTCCTAGGAGCTGTAATAAACTCCAAATACCTCATTATCAGGCTAGCCGCCAGATAAGAGTATGCAAAGCTATGCGTTTGCTAGGCATGATGGCATCTTGCATTTACCTGGTACTGCACGCACGCCTGTGCCCCATGCAGGAATGGTTGGTGAAACGGTGGTCTCAAGCAAGCGGTCAGTGGGACAATCTAGTGGTCGTTTTGCCAACACTGGTACAAAACCTTCGCTGGTGGACAAGGGAAAACCTGTTGAAAGGGAAACCCTTCCAAGATCCAGAAGTACAGGCGATAGTTACAACAGACGCATTACTCACCAGGTTGGGGGGCTCATCGCCTTTATCACACAGCACAAGGTCTGTGGCCTCATGCCATGGCATAGAAACACATCAATCTACTGGAACTACTGGCGGTATTCAAGGCCCTTCTGGCATTCGAGATACACCTGGCAAACCAGTCAGTGCAAGTCCTCACTAACAGCACTACAGCAATGTTTTACATCAACAAACAGGGGGGCACATGTTCTCCAAATCTGTCCAAACTAGCACAACAAATTTGGAAATGGGCACTCAAACGGAAGATATTCCTATCCTCACAACACGTTACAGGGTAACTCAACTCTCTAGCCGACTCACTGAGCAGAGATCCCCTATCAGAGGAACACGAGTGGCAACTAGACACAGTGGCGTAGACTACCTTTTCTCTCAGTGCGGTTTCCCCACGCTAGACTTGTTTGCTACAAGCGAAAACAAACAATGCCCAGACTTCGCATCCAGGTTCCCGCATCCAGGTTCCCCCAGCCAAGCTCCAAGGGGAACGCTCTATGGATGAACGGGTCAGGGAGATTTGCTCACGCTTCCCCTGCACCCCCGCACCCTCCGCCCCCCCCAACTCCTCTTATGAACAAAGTGGTGACCAAGATTCACAAGGAACATGTGACACTCATTCTAGTTGCTCCTATGTGGGCAGGACAGCCATGGTATCCACATCTGCGCAAACTGGCGATGTGCAATCCCATCAAACTCCTGTGCCAGACCAACTTACTCAGTCAACACAGGGGATTAACAGTGCCCCCTCAACCAATGAACTTGGCAGCGTGGCTCCTGAAGTCAGAGTTCGGACATCTCAACCTACCACAGAGGTGTATGGATATCCTCAGAGAGGCACGAAAGCCAAACACTAGACACTGTTATTTATTTTCAAGTTTGTTTATTGGCATTTGTTATCTTACAGTAAAAACTTCTCTGCCTGCATTCAATAGCAGGTATAGTAATACTTACTTAATAAACAGTAACATTTTTTTTATAAAGTAACGTAACAACATTTAACTGTCTCCATGTTTCAACTTCTTTGTTCAAAAGTCTTGTCAAACATGGTGGGATATCGGGAGCAGGGGGCGAGGGGGGCCCCAAGTTCCAGGGGCTGGGCGCGATCTGTCTCTCTCTGCCATGGGTGTTGTGTTCCTGCGACGCGGTGTTGTCAGGTCCTGTTTCATTCATGGGGGTTTATCATCCGGGGAGGAAAGCATGCTAGTAGTTATTTCCTTCCATGCCTCCAAGGTAGAGCTTGATTCGTCAGTTGACCTGTTGACGCTGTCCTCCCATGCTCTTGTTTCTGCGTTAATCCACCTGTCCAGTTCATTACGCCATGCCTTATAATTCGGGCCTGCGGGTTTTTTCCAGGCCTTGGCAATTTGTCTTTTGGCCAGCATACAGGTCAAGTCCTTGAGTTTCACCCAGTGCTTGAGTTTGGCTTGCCTAGGGTGCGTTCCCAGAAAGCACTCCTCGGGGGACCACTTGTAGTTGGGGGGAATCTGCTTTTTCAAAGGTCTGTTTTATTTTCATCAATAGGGATTGTGAATTGTTGCACTCCCAGAACATGTGAAGTAGATCTGCCCCGTCTGCGTTGCACCATGGGCAGCGGGCTTCCTTTTGCTTGCTAATTTTCACCAGCTTGCAGGGGGTCAGATATGTCCGATGTAGCATGCTCAGTTGTATGAATCGGAATCTATGGTTTCTGGACACAGCTTTGGGGTATGCTAGTGCTCTGTTCCATTCACCGTCTAAGAGTTCTCGTCTCAGATCTGTTTCCCATCGCTTTTTCATTGTCTCTCTTTTTGGGTTGGGTATGTCGCTGAGGTGGCCGTATACCTGGGACACCGCTCCCCGTCCCTGTCCCAGGTTGTGTAACAGCGTTATAAGAGGGGCTGACTTTGGTTCCTCTGGCCAAACGTCCCATTTTTCCTTAGCCGTTTCCCGTATCCTGCGGTACCAGAGGAATTGGCCAGCTTGTATGTCCTCCTCTTTTTGTAGTGACTCGAACTCCCTGAAGGAGCCTTCGTCATACAGGTCCCCCCAAGTATAGACACCTTTCCTCTCCCAATGTCTAAGGTGGAGTAGGTCCGTACTTGATTTGCACATGTCTTGGATTAATGGGATTTCGGGAGAGTACGGGTGTTTCAGATGGGTTATCTCCTTCGCCCTTTGCCATATTTGCCTCCCCAGGGTAGCGATGGAGGGTATGTCGCTCAGTAGGTGTTGTGGGGCCCATATGAGTTCTCTCAGGTATATAGGGGAGATCATGGATTGTAATAGGGGTGTCTCGGATGTGGTGTCGTCGGCTAACCATTTGGACACAAAGCTGAGTTGAGCAGCTAAATAGTATTTTTCAAGGTTCGGGAGCTGGATACCGCCTTGCGCGTATGTTAACACTAGGGTAGAGTGTGCTATTTTGTGTCTGGCCTGCCCCCAAAGGAAGCCACGAATGATTGAATCAAGCAGACGAAAGAACTTAGGTTTGATGTAGTATTGTACGTTCTGGAATTTGTATAGGAACCGGGGGAGGGCAATCATTTTAACTACTGAGGCCCTGCCCATCACTGATGGGGGAAGTTTTGCCCAGAAGCTCATTGATACTAGACACTGTTATTTCGACAATTGGAGGAGATTTGTAATTTGGTGCCAGCCTAAACAAATGAACTCCATAGAATGTACCCCATCCCACTTTCTAAACTGTATGCTCCACTTGCTACACTCGGTGTTAGTATTCAACTCTATAAAAGTCCATCTGGCGGCCTTATCGGCTTACAGCACCTCCCACAGTAAAGTATTGTGGTGGAAGGTGCTGGTCATCAAATCATTCATGGAGGGAGTAAAGAGACTCCACTCTCCAATTTCAAACCCACCGCCAGGATGGGATCTCAATGTAGTACTCGCAAATCTCATGGTTCCCCCATTCGATCCGATGCACAAGTCAAGTCTTAAACACCTGACTTACATGACTGCCTTCTTAGTGGCTATTACTTCCATAAGAAGAGTTTGTGAATTGCAAGCATCGTCAGTGAAAGTTTCTTTCTTTGTCATACACAGACAAATTGGTTTTACGTACACATCATAGGTTCTCTCCTAAGTTCATCTCTAAATTTCATGTGAACCAGTCCATTGAGCTACCGGCTTTCTTCCAGAAACCAAGAAGCTCAGCTGAAGTAAAACTCCACACACTAGATGTAAGGAGGGCGATCCTTTACTATGTAAACCAGACCAGACCGCTAAGAAAAGCAGACCAACTGTTTGTCTCTGTAGCCCCAGGCAGAGAAGGAGACTTAATTTCCAGAAATGCCATCTCCAGATAGATAGTCGGATGCATACAACTGTGCTATTCGAAGGGATTGTGTCCTCTGACGTATTCCTCATCTTAGATATCTCCTTCCAGCTCTGCTGGCCTCGGAAATTTTTTTTCTCTAGAGGGCGCTGCGCGTCGACGTCCTCCGAGTCGATGTCCCTCGACAGCCACTGTATCAACGTCATCCTGCCTATAAAGGCCGCGCGCAGCGTCCGTTGCTCAGTTCCGTTTTTCCGCGCTTACTCAGTGCCTCGGAATACCGTTGCTCAGTTTTGTCAGGTTAAACCTATTCACCTCGAGTTATTCGATCCATACTCGATGGCTTCTTCGTCGGAACCGACAACTCCTCGATCCGGCTTCAAAAAATGCCGAGATTGTGGGAAAAAGATGTCGCTGACTGACCCTCACAGAGTTTGTCTGTGGTGTTTGGGAGCTGAACACCATTGTTCGGAGTGCGAGGACTGTATGTCCATGACAGCTAAGGCCCTAAAGGAGCGTAGGGGGAAGCTGGAGAAAGGTAAGACTTTTAAAGCTTCTTCTTCGTCGACGAAGTCGAGACATTCGTCTCCTCGTCACCATTTGCGCTGCAGGTCTCGGAGTGGGTCCCATCACTCCTCGAGATCGAAGCACTCGAAGAGGAGACGTCAAAGATCCCCTTCTCCGTCTTCCTCTTCCTCTGTTTCACCAAAGAGAATCCCTTGCCCCACGAAACATAGTTCCCGGGCTGAATGGGAGGAATTCCGCAGAAATATGATGAGCGTCTTTGAGAAAGCGGCCTTGACCCCCTCGAAGACTGCCGAGAGCGATGCTCTGGTCGAAAGACCCGAAGGTCAAAAACGCTGCGAGTCGCAGTACCCGGCGAAGGAAACCTCTCGAGCACTTCTCGAACCCTCGAGTAGGACTATGACCTCCAAACCTTCCTCGAAGGTTCCGTCGACGAAGGTTCCATCGACGCCGAGGTCGGTGTCTTCGACGCCGTTGTCGAAGGGACCTTCGACACACGGGTCTGTCGACTCGACGCCAGCTTCGACACCGGCGTCGACGCCAAGAAAAGTCACGGTTACGACACACCCAGTGACTATCCCCAGGTCCTCGATGACGATGGCTTCGAGATTGTCGAGCAGAATCCCAATTCTGTCGAGGTCATGGAGGCCTCCGCCTTTTTTTTCGACGCCACACTCAAAGCCTTCGACGTCGACAACATCGACGTTTTCGAGGCCGATTATGACAAGTTCGGCACCCTCTGCCTTGGAAATGGGGTTTACACCCTTTGTGTTCAGAACAATTGAGAACTATGTCCTCAATTATGGAAGAGGGTGAATTGTCTGAACAGGAAGACACATTTGAGTTGCAGGGACCTGTAACCCCAATTAGAGAGGAATTTTCCTCTGAAGAACGCAAGTTAAAGGATCTTCATGATTCCTTACATGAGGCAAGCGGGCTAGACACTTCCCCTGAGGTGGAGCTTGCTAGGCCAGACCCGGGGGAGCATGCTGAAACCCCCTATAGAGCCTTAATGGCCAGGATCACAGAATTTATGGGGTGGTCTGCACCTTCACAATCTTTCCAACAAGATGACCTCACAGATATTCTTGAAAAAGGCCCACAGGAGGATCCTGTGGTGCCTTTTCATAAAGCTCTTCAGAGGAAGATTATGACGAACTGGGAAACCCCAGATGTCGTCCCGGCAGTAAATAAAAAACTGTCTGCAAAATACAGGGTATCCTCTACAGACCCGGAGTTTTTGTCAAAACACCCATCCCCAGAACGTCTGGTGGTACAGGCAGCATCTTCTACCGATGTCAAGACGGCTTATCCTACCGTCCCACAGGACAGGGACGATAAAAAATATGCTATGGCAAAGAAAGTTTTTTCGGCATGTAGCATGGCGTTAAAATCTTTTAATGTTACATGCACCCTTGCTAGATTCAGCCATACACTTTGAGAGTGTGCTTCTACAGCGGCTGACTGCATCCCGGAGGGAGAAGAAAGGGAGGCGTTCCTGAATATCATACAGGACGGTAAAGACGTTATGTGCGAATCCCTCCAGACGGGCATTGATTCGGCTGACAGTATCAGCAGAGCAATGGCGGCAAGTACAACAACCAGGAGATTCGCTTGGTTGAGAAAGTCTGGTTTTGCCCCAGATGTGCAAGCCAGGCTCTTGAACATGCCATTCGATGGCTCTTCTTTGTTCGGGAAAAAGGCAGATGACAGTTTAGAGAAACTGCAAACTTCAAAAGCAGCAGCAAAATCCCTAGGCACTGCAATCCGTCAGACACCTTTTCGTCCCACAGGAACCTCTGCGAGGGGCAAGTCCTTTCGCTTCTACTCCGCATTCGGAAGAGGTAGAGGACGACCGGCTCAAAGGGGACAAATAACTACCCGAGGTGGACGGGGTAGGTATTCAAAAGCCCCAGCAACAGCAGGTGCCTTTTTACCATCGGCATCTGCATCAGCCGCCCCAAAACCACTCTGAGGACTTCCCTCACAGGACACCTGTAGGAGGCAGGTTGACTCAACATCTGACGGTATGGCAGGCTATCACGTCAGATGCTTGGGCATTGGAAACAGTTGCCCAAGGTTACTGCCTGCCTTTCCTACGCATACCTCAGAGTCATCCACCGGGGATCAGCTCTCAGAAAGCTCCAGATCCGCTCCTCTTGCAGGAAATTTTGGACCTGCTAGAGAAAGGTGCCATAGAACCGGTACATGTAGCGGAGAGGAACAAGGGCTGGTACTCCCCTTACTTTCTCATTCCAAAGAAAGACGGAGGACTGAGACCCATCTTGGACTTGCGAGAATTGAACAAATTCCTCAGGAAAGACAAATTCAAGATGGTCACTCTTTCTCAGATCCTCCAGGCCCTTCAGTTCCAGGACTGGTTGGTATCTCTGGACCTTCAGGTTGCTTATTTCCATGTGCCTATCCATCTCAAACACAGGAAATACCTGAGGTTCGCAATTGGCAACTCTCACTATCAATTTCGAGTGCTGCCATTTGGGCTGACCTCCGCCCGAGGGTCTTCACCAAGTTAATGTCGGTAGTGGCAGCAAGTCTAAGGAGGGGAAGGGATTCACGTCTACCCCTACCTGGACGATTGGTTGATCAGGGCTGTTTCTTCGGAACAAGCTCAGATCCAGCTAAATCACGTGTGCCACTCCCTTCACAAACTGGGCTTCTCCCTCAATTTAAAGAAGTCACAAATGATACCATCGCAGAGACTCCAGTTCATAGGAGCGATCCTGGACACTTCCCTGGGAAAAGCCTCACCACCAGAGGTGAGGGCTCAAGATATTCTACAGATGGTTACCAAGTTCTAAGATGCCCAACGTCTCCCAGCCTTCGACTTTTTGAGGTTGCTAGGCCTCATGGCATCCTGCATTTTCCTAGTGCCAGAGGCTCGCCTGAGAATGAGATCCCTCCAGTGGGCACTAAGGACTCAGTGGTCAAAATTCTCAGGGAGAATGACAGATCTTCTTCAGGTTCCCGACAGGGTGGCTCGAGACCTTCAGTGGTTGGCCTGTCAGGAGAAAATTCTGAAAGGAGAACATTTTTGGCAACCCTGGCCGGAGATAACAGTAGTCACGGATGCCTCACTCACGGGGTGGGGAGCCCACGCCAACGACTTGACCATCAGCGGTCGTTGGTCTCCATCGGAGTCCAGACTACATATCAACCTGTTAGAGCTGAGAGCCATCAGACTTGCGCTGAAGGCCTTCCTGCCAGCTGTACAAGGGAAAAACGTCCTAATAATGACGGACAACACGGTGGCCATGCATTACCTCAACAAAATAGGAGGCGTAGGACCACTACCCCTGTGCAGAGAGGCGATGCAGCTCTGGTTTTGGGCAATCCAAGAAGGAATCTTTCTATCGGCAGTTCACCTAGCCGGAGAGAAGAACTTGACAGTGGACGCTCTGAGCAGGCAGAGCACAGTCTCCCACGAGTGGGAGCTAGCTCAGGAAGTCCTTCAAGAGATCTTCGCCCTTTGGGGAGCCCCTCAGGTGGATCTGTTCGCCACCAGCCTCAACAGGAAATGCGATCTGTTCTGCTCAAGGGAATTTCCCCCCGAGAGGAGCTCTGGGAGACGCGTTCATAGTGGACTGGGAGTTTCCGCTTCTGTACGCGTTCCCACCGTTCCCTGTCATTCCTCAAATGATCAGGAGGTTGAGAAGATTCCGGAGAACCATGATCCTAATTGCCCCGGATTGGGCCAGGAGAACGTGGTACCCGGACCTTCTAGACTTGTCCAGCTGCCCTCCAATTCGACTTCCACTCAGAGAGAACCTACTCTCACAGAAGGGAGGTCAGGTTCTCCATCCAGACATCAAAACCCTCAACCTTCACGCTTGGCTTCTGAAAGGCTGAGGAACCTCCCTGATGATGTTATGGAGGTGTTGCTTTCAGCAAGGAGGCCAGCAACAAAGTCTTTATACCGCTGCCGTTGGAACAGATTTTGCAGCTGGTGTAGAGAACAGAATATCGACCCTTTTTCATGTGGTACACCAATGGTTTTGTCCTTCCTACTATATTTGGCGAATTCAGGTCTTCAAGTTGGCACCATTAAGGGCTATCTCGCAGCGCTATCCATCTTTAAGCGCACTGCGGAAGAACCAT
Source organism: Ambystoma mexicanum (assembly GCF_040938575.1). Lineage (NCBI taxonomy): Eukaryota > Metazoa > Chordata > Amphibia > Caudata > Ambystomatidae > Ambystoma > Ambystoma mexicanum. Next base: position 970,766,611 of record NC_090923.1, read on the forward strand.
CCTATTTCAAGTTACCCTTGGTAATACAGTTTCTAAAGGGGTTAACCAATGTTTATCCCCCAAGACCATTCCAAGTTCCCCTATGGGATTTAAACTTAGTCCTAACTTTCCTGATGGGCACACCTTTCGAACCACTCCATTCTTGTTCGTTAAGATTCCCTACCCTTAAAACTGTTTTATTAATAGCACTTACATCTGCTAGAAGGGTGAGCGAATTACAAGCTCTTTCTTGTAAACCCCCTCACACAATCTTTCACAAAGACAAAGTTGTCCTGCAAGTGAAGCCTAATTTCCTCCCAAAGGTGGTTTCTGAATTCCATATCACTCAGAAGATTACCCTACCATCTTTCTATCCTCCTCCTCATCCAGGGAAAGAGGAAGAGAGGTTACACAGGCTAGACCCTAGAAGGGCTTTAAGTTTTTACATCAGTAGACTAGCCAGGATAAGACAGGCAGACCAGCTGTTTGTAGGTTACACAGGTCACAAGCTGGGGTTACCAATAACTAAGCAGACCATTTACAGATGGATCATTCTAGCCATTCTGGAATATTATAAACTGGCAGGGAAAGAGCCCCCTCAAAATCTTAGGGCTCATTCGACCAGAGGTATTGCAGCTTCATCGGCCCTCAAAAGAGGTGTGCCGGTTAAAGACATCTGTGCGGCCGCTACATGGTCGTCTGTCCATACCTTTATACGATTTTACAACTTGGATTCCTCCTCCAGTCAAGAGACTAGGTTTGAAAGGGCTGTACTGCATTCTATTAATCAATAGAAGACAGCGTGAAGTCAGTACTCCCTCCTCCAATAATAGAATACTGCTATGGGAGCCTATCTAAGATGAGGAATACGTCGGAGGACACAATCCCTTCGAAGAACAAGTTACTTCTTACCTTGTAACGTTCTTTCGACGGGATGTTCCTCCGACGTATTCCTCATTGACCCTCCCATGCATCCCCGCAGTTCTACTTCCCTTGTTGTTGCAGCTTGCGCTCCTTCAGGGTGATTAGTCTAGTCCAGAAAGAATTATTGTGGGCTACAAAACGGAACTGAGCAACGGACGCTGCGCGCGGCCTTCATAGGCAGGATGACGTCTATGTCGATACGGGGGCTGTCGAGGGACATCGACTCGGAGGACGTCGACGTGCAGCGCCCTCTAGAGAAAAAATTTTCCGAGGCCAGCAGAGCTGGAAGGAGATATCTAAGATGAGGAATACGTCGGAGGAACATCCCGTCGAAAGAACGTTACAAGGTAAGAAGTAACTTGTTCTTCTGTCAAACAAAACACTGCCAAGAGCTCAATCCACAAGGAGCACAGGAGCTACTCTGGCTTTTATTGCAAATATCCCCTTAGACAGCATTTGCAAATCAGCTACATGGAGCGCAATACACACTTACACTCAGCACTACTGCATTGACAACCATTCCAAGGCAGATGCACAGATGGGACAAGCAGTTCTAAAACATCAGTTTGCCAATGGACCTTCTCACACACCACCTTCTCCTAACCCTGCTTGCTAATCTATGCACAGCATGTGATCTAAGCAGATTCCACAAGCCTCAGAAGGGATACATTACACACCGTCATTGTATTTCTGATGCTTGTATCTGCTTAGATTCACATGTGCTCATCCTTCCTCCCCTTGGAGAGACGTTGCATGGATGCTTTATGAGCTTGTCTGATGCATATCTGCTTGGATACACCTGTACTCATGCTACACTTCATGCTACCTCATGTCAGAAACAAAAATAATCTTAGGGACCTACACGCGTGAAGGACCATGGGTACAGTGGACGTCAGACTGGGGATAGTATTACTGGCACGCCCTGTCGACGTCCCTTTTCGAATTTCGAAAACAACAACTGTAATACTCTGCAGCTTACACTAGATGTCGGCCTATGCACAGCATGTGAATCTATGCAGATACAAGCATCAGAAATACGATTACAGTGAGTAATGTATCATATATTTTGGAGGCTTGTGGAATCTGCTTAGATCACATGCTGTGCATAGGCCGACATATAGTGAAAGCTGCGGAGTATTACAGTTGTTTTTGAAACTCGAAAAGGGACGTCAACTAGGGCGTGCCAGTAATTACTATCCCTAGTGTGACGTCCCCTGTACCCATGATCCCTCATGCGTGTAGGTCACTCAGATTGTTTTTTTCCGCCATACCAGTCGAACGCATATGTGCGGAGTTCTTTTTGGCGTACAGCCTTATCTATATTTCAATTACTGTTAGAGCTCTTCCTATCCTTTATTCATGGAACGCCGAAGAACAACGCCAGTGACTCTTCCGTCGAAGACTGCTGCGATGAACCCCGGGCCTTCGAAGGCCACCTCAGGCCTCGGCACAGTCAGTAGGGAGAGTGTGGGGAGGTCATACATGTATATATTCCTCTTTTCCTACATATATTTGCCGCGCTGCCATACCTGGACCTTATGGAGAGTACTCTGTTTAAATTCTGCTCCAAATGTAACAAAAAGGTGGATAAACATACTGTTTGCAATTTGTGTCTCCCTCGGGACCACTTTGAGGCATCTTGTCGGGCCTGCCGACTATTTAAGCCTAAAACCCTAAAGGACCGCTCCACTAAGCGCTGGGACTACTACGCCATGCAGCTCGAAGCCATGAACGTAGAGGGGAGCATTCCGCGATGGCAGCAACGCCGCCGAATCGGACAGCGAGGGCGACGGGAGTCAGCTACCCAGGCGCAGACCCCCGACCCTGTAGGACTGGCCGGCGGCTATGTTATGGGGACCACACCCGACGGCAAAAGCGCAACACGTTCACCCACCACCAAGCACAGTAGCCCCAGCCGAGAGTGGACACGTGTGTCGAGCGATCGGCAATGGTCGACACCTAGAGAGTCGTCCATCAAATCCTTGTCCTGTGGGCGTTCGCAATCGCCTCATGACAAAGCCCACCCATCCTCGGACGGAAAAGGTGTGGTCCATCAAACTGCCGCCGAGACCTACTCTTCCGACGAAGACACTGTGTCTCATCTCACTACCGAAACTGGACACTCTGCGTCTAACCCTACACCTGAAATTCGACGCTCCTCGTCGGATCACGCCTCCGAGAGTCGACGCAATGCTTCTAGCCATGGGGCAGGAGGTAAATACCTCTGAAAAGTCATCTAAAGATACCCACATTCCTAAAGAGAAGCATAGGGAAGACAAGGCTACTAAAAAAATCAAAAGAACCTCAGTCAGCCCGCAAGACCAAAGTTACACCTCCCACAGATGAGGACATAGGCCTTACCCCTCATTCTGTTATTATACCAAGTTCCAAAGAATGGAGCTCTCAGGATATAGACGGAGTAATGAAAAGGATGACCTTTATGGCAGATTTTTATTAAAAAGATCCAAACTATTTTCAGAGTTATAAGAACACCCCTCCCACCTCAGCTCCTTCTGGTTCCAGGGCCACTCCTTTGTCTCCTCAACCCCCTCCTAAGGGGGCTCGCTCTAATACTCCCTTTCAGGACTTATTCATAGACCCCTTTGTAGTGGAGCCTTATGACCGAAAGTCTTACCATGAAGAACCTTACCCTCTATTCGAGGAGGAACAGGCTGCAGACCCTTACTACGACGGTGGTGATGAGGACCAGGAGGCTGAAGATGAGGCTGAAGCTTACACCTTACTCCTCAATTCCTAAGGACCCTCCTATTAATGATTCTCCAGTCGAGAGCCAGCCTCTCCTTAATGTGGTTTTGGCTAAGGCTGCTGAACACTTCCAGATAGATACACAGGAAGTTCAGGAGGACAGGGATTTTGCAGAGCAAATCCTGGGAGACAAGAGGACAGTAACTCAGTCCATCCCATTACTAAAATCAATTCAGCGCAGAATTCTGCCTTCTTTGCAGACACCTGACCTCAAATGTGCAGTAAATCCATGTGTTGAAAGGTTATTTCGCGCTGTTCCCTCTGACCCTTTATATATCCGGGGACAACTAAAACCAGATTCCCTGGTCGTTACCACCACTAGAAAGAGAGCGAGAACCCCACTTGCTTCCTCGGAGGCTCCTCCAGATAAGGAACGCAAAAGAATCTATGGTCTAGGGAGAAAAGTCGCTTCATCTGCAGCTTATAAGGCTAGGATAGCCAATAGTGCCACCCTCTGAGCAAGTTATAATTGCCATAAGTGGGAGGAAGTATCTGTTTTGCTTTTCTCCACACCTGAACCTTTAAAGACCCAGGTAGCGCAAGTGGCAGCTGAGGGGAGGGTAGTGTCGGGCTGCCTCCTGAAAACTAACTTCGACGCGGCTGATAATGCCAGTACAATAATCGCTGAAGGTACAATCATTAAGAGGCATGCATGGTTAAGACAATCGGGATTCAAGCCGGAAACTCAGGCGACACTGATAGACATGCCAGTCGAGCCTAATGTATTATTCGGCAAAGCCGTCCAAGATGCACTCAAAACAGTGAAAGATGAGTGCGACACCTTAAAATCCCTTGGTCAACTCGCCAACAAACCCTCTGGACAGAGGAGCGGAACAGTCATTTTTGCCGCTTTCGAGGCCAAAATTCCCAGAGGGTCAAACTATAGCCAAAACCAGGGCTTATAGTGGGGGAATTACCAGTCACAATCTTCCTAGGGCTACCCAAGAGGGCAGCGCAAAGTTCGTGGAAGAGGCAGCTCCGCCACCTGCCAAACAGTGATGTTCTGTTTCAGGTCCCCTCCCATGCATCCCCACTAGGGGGACGCATTACCAACTTCACCCACACATGGGAGGGGGATCACCTCGGACAGATGGGTGCTGTCCACAGTGTCTGGAGGCTACTGCATCGAGTTACTAGAGCGCCCCCACGACATAGTACACTCGAAGGAATATCAGAAAATCCTCCTCGAGGAGATCGCAACTCTGCTATCAAAGGACGCCATAGAGGTCGTCACGGCAAATCAAGTAAACTGGGGTATTTATTCAACCTTCCTTGCGCCAAAGAAAGATCGCACAATGCGGCCAGTATTAGATTTGCACCAGGCAAACAAGTATGTCCAGCCACAAAAGTTCTGCATGACTACGCTACAAGAGGTAATTCCCCTACTAAAAAAGGGGGATTACATGGCAATACTGCATATGAAAGATGCCTATTTTCATATTTCAATGTTCCCAGCGCACAGAAGATTCTTGCGTTTCAAGATAGCAAACCAGCACTACCAATTCAAGGTGCTGTCCTTCAGAATAGCCTCGGCTCCAACGGTTTTCACCAAGGTACTGGCAGTGGTGGCAGCGCACCTGCGCAGAGAGGCAATCCCAGTGTACCCCTACCTGGACGACTGGCTGATCACGGGAGAAACTTACCAGCTTTTGCAAGATAAACACGCAAAAAACCATAAACCAACCTTTCCAATTGGGCTTCTTGATAAATGAGAAAAAGTCAAGTCTGGTACCAAATACATCAAACCAGTTCCTAGGAGCTGTTCTAGATACAAGGACAGGCTTAGCCTTCCCCCATCCATGGAGAGGGTACAAAACATGCATCGGCAAATATCCCAATATCAAGCCGGTCTCCAGATAAGCGTACGCAAAGCGATTTATCTGGTCCTACATGCACACCTACGCATGCGACCAATGCAAGAGTGGTTGGCGAAACAATGGTCTCAGGCAAGTGGTCAGTGGGACGATCTAGTGGTCGTTTCGCCTACTCTAATCCAAAACCTACGCTGGTGGGCAAGAGAAAATGTTATGAAAGGCAAACCCTTCCACGAACCGGAAGCGCTAGCGATCCTTGCAACAGACGCGTCACTTTCCGGATTGGGGGGGGGGGGGGGGCATTACCTTCAGCACACGGTCTGTGGACACAATTCACAGCACATAACCATCTCAACCTTGTAGACCACATCTTCTCTCAATGGGAATACCCTACTCTAGACGTGCTCACTACAAAAGAAAACAAGCAATGCCCAGACTTTGCGTGCAGGTTTCCCCAACCAGACTCCAAGGGGGAACACCCTATGGATGAGCTGGTCGGGGAAATTTGCTTACGCTTTTCCCCTGACACCATTGATCGGCAGAATAGTCAACAAATTGCACAGAGAACGGATGACACTCATTCTAGTTGCTCCTATGTGGGCGAGACAGTCGTGGTACCCACATCTGCGCAAACTTGCGATGTGCGATCCCATCAAGCTCCCGTATCAGGTCAACCTGTTAACCCAACACGGGGGGACAATGGTACAATCACACTCCATGAACTTGGAAGTATGGCTCCTGAGGTCATAGAGTTCGGGCACCTTAATCTTCCATAGCGGTGTATGGATATCCTCAAGGAGGAACAGAAACCAAACACTAGACAATGATATTTTGACAAGTAGAGAGGATTTGTCATTTGGTGCCAGTCAAAACAAATAAAACCCATAGAATGTACTACATCACACATTCTAAATTATGTGCTCCACTTGTTGTATTCGGGGTTCGTTTTTAACTCTATAAAGGTCCACCTAGCAGCTATATCAGCTTACACCACCTCTCAAAGTAAAGTCTTGTGGTGGAAAGTGCCAGTCAATAAAGCATTTATGGAGGGAGAAAAGAGACTCCACCCTCCTATTTCCCTGGCTGGGATCTCAACGTAGTATTAGTGAAGCTCATGGGACCCCCCTTTGAGCCTCTACACCAAGCTAGTCTTAAACACCTTACCTACAAGACTGCCTTTCATAGTGGCTATTACTTCTATAAGAAGAGTCGGCAAACTCCAAGCATTGTCAGTGCAGGACCCCTTCTTTATTATCCATAAAGACAAATTGGTTTTTACGAACTCATCCTAGATTTTCACCTAAATTAATTTCCAAATTCCATGTAAACCAATCCATTGAGCTTCCAGCCTTCTTCCAGAAGCCAACTAGCTCATTTTAGGTAAACTCCATACACTAGATGTAAGGAGGGTGGTTCTCTACTACGTAGATAAAACCAAACCGCTTAGGAAGACTGATCAACTGTTTGTCTCCATAGCTACAGGCAGAGAAGGAGAACTCGTTTCAAAGAACGCTATCGCCAGATGGGTAGTCAAATGTATACAATTATGCTATTAGTTATCATACAAGACCCTGCCTTTTACACCCAGAGCCCACTCCACATGGAGCACTGGGGCTACTTTAGCCTTTATTGCGAATGTCCCCCTAGACAGCATTTGCAAAGTGGCTACTTGGAGCTCAGTACATACCTTCACTCAGCACTACTACATTGACGCACATTCTACGACAGATACACAGGTGGGACAAGCGGTTCTAAAAAATCTATATGCCGCTGCTCCTTCTCACAACCCACCACCTTCCCATAACACTGCTCGCTAATCTATGCATAGCATGTGATCTAAGCAGATTCCACAAGCCTCAGAAGGGATACATTACTCACTGTAATCGTATTTCTGATGCTTGTATCTGCTTAGATTCACAGGCGCCCACCCTTCCTCCCCTGAGAGAAGGTTCATTGATGTTAGATGAGCTTTCTGTATATATCTGCTTGGATACAACTGTACTCACACGAAACTTCATGCAACCTCATGTCAGAACAAAACAATCTTGGGTACCTCGACGCGTGAGGGATCATGGGTACAGTGGACGTCACACTAGGGATGGTATTACTGGCATGCACTGTCGATGTCCCTTTTCGAATTTCGAAAACAACTGTAATACTCTGCAGCTTCCAGTAGATGACGGCCTATGCATAGCATGTGAATTTAAGCAGATGCAAGCATCAGAAATAAGATTTACGGTGAATAATGTATCCCATATATCCTTCCCTGGTGCCTCGGGTTGTACACCACAATCTGGGTGTTCTCTCTCTTTGAACAAACTACAGTAGCACTGACTCTTAACGTGCCTTGGTGTTCTCTGGTTTTCACACTGCCTTGGTTTGGTCTGCTTCTCACCCTGCTTTGGGGTTCTCCTCACCCTGCACATTGGGGTTGTCTGAGCCTCACCCTGCACATTGGGGTTGTTTGAGCCTCACCCTGCACATTGGGGTTGTTTGAGCCTCACCCTGCACATTGGGGTTGTCTGAGATCTCTCTCTCTCTCTCTCTCTCTTAACCCGCCTTGGGGATCCGTTTCTCTTAGGCCGACTTGGGGGTCTCATCTCTTACCATGCCTTGGGGTCTCTGGTCTCTTTTACCCCGTTTTGGGGTTTCGTTCTCTTACTCCACCTTGGGGTCTCAGTCCTCTGTGCCCACTTTGTGGTTTTGACGCTGTCTCCCAGCCTAGCAGTTTAGTCTCTCACCCTACCTTGGGGTATGGCTGGGCCTTTCCACCCTGCGGCTGGTTGCCTGGAGCAACCGTGTACCTTCTGTCTCTGTGTGGTATTCCTCTTAGCTGACGTTTCTATAGGCCAATGCAGGTTTTCTCCTCTGCTTCTTTCCGGCATTCAGCGTCATATGGAGCGGACGCTCCCGTCCCACTGTCTACCAGTGGTGGTTCGGCGTTGGTTCCTTGTTATACCAATTGCTTGCTACTTAGGCATTCTCCACAGTTTAGGGATCTCATGAGCCGGGCTTCTCCAGTTAGTGTCCCAGCAAGGTTGCGGAGTGTTCAGCGGCCAAGTCGCAGCAAGCCTGGATTCCCACAGGGGGGCTTGCACCAGTGAAGTAACTTGGTCGCTGCTCGCCCCCCACATCTACGCGCCCCTGTCACGAAGAGCAGGACGGAGAATCCACCTTTTACAATATTAAGGTGAGGAGAAGGCCCAAGGGGGAGGAAGGAGTTGAGGCCAACAGAGGTGGGAAAACATAAAGACAATCTGGTATTGAATCCAGCTCTCCTATATTGCAGACCCATCTTTAACCAGAGGCCTTAACAAAGGATCGGGAGAGGGTTTGAGAGTGCAAATCATCCAACCAGGGCTGGGTGGCGTCCCCGTGGATACCAGGTGAGCGTAACGGGAGGCTGTTCCAGAGGGAGACCCCAGCCAAAGAGAGATCTACCCCCCAACTTGTTGCTTGGAGAAGCGTCTAACCCTGAGGGTGTTGGCGGTAGAGGAGCGAAGAGCTTGAGTTGGAAGGTTTTTCCAAAGGGAGAGTTGAAGGTATTGCGGACCCAGGCCCCAGTAGGCCTTGTAGACAATGCAAAGAGTCTTGAACTTAATCCTTGCAGCCACTGGGAGCCAGTGAAGAGATTTCAGGGCTGGAAAGATACGATTCCTGGGCTTGAGGCCAAGGACAAGTCTCCCAACCCTGTTCTGGATGAGTTGCAGAGGGCGGAGAGTAATAGAAGGCAGATTTAGGAAGAGGATGTTGCAATAGTCCAGCCTAGAGGGAACCAGAGCTCTAGACCCAGTGATCTTCTGGGTGAAGGAGAGGAAAGGAATAATACCTCTGAGGAGTTGAAGTTGTTATTTTGACTTCTTGAAAACATCAGAGATGTGTGGAAAAAGAGTGTAGAGTTGAAGATGACCTTGAGGTTCTTTGCCTCACAGGTGGGCACAGGGCGAGGGCCAAAGGAGGCCAGCCAGAGGCTGACTGGAAAGGAAGGCGCAGGAGTGCCGATGAGGAGGATCTCTGTCTTACTGGGATTAAGGCAGATGTCATTGGCAGCACACCACTCCTGGATTGCAGACAGAGATGAGAGCGGGAGAAGAGGTGGCAGAGGGGAGCCTGAAAACAAGCAGAGTGTTGTCCCTGTAGCACTGGAAATTGGAGCAGAGAGCAGCAATGCGGTGGGTGAGGGGTGCCAGGTATTGGTTGAAAAGCCAGTGGGAGAGGTTAGACCCCTGAGGAACACCACAAGTGGAGAGTGAGATCGAGGACAGGAAGGACCCAAGTTGGACCTGGGAGAGTTGGTTGGAGAGGGAGGTCGTCAGCCAGGCCAGGACCGCATCAGTGATGCCCAGATTATCATAGAGGCGGTTGAGCAGGATGGCATGGTTGACCGTATCAAAGGCAGAAGAGAGATCAAGTAGGATGAGGACAGAGGGGAGAATAGAATCAAGGTTGGAGAACAGGTCTTCATGGATGTTCAAGAGAGCAGTTTCCATGCTTCTGGCTGCTCTGAAGCCAGAGCGATGGTCATGGAGACAACCAACAGAGTCAGTGTGAAGATTAAGCTGGGAGATGGCCAGCCTTTCCAGTAGTTTGCCCAGGAAAGGGGTCATAGAGATCGGGCAAAAGTTAGCCGGGCAGGGGGGGTCGGCAGTGGGTTTCTTTAAAAGAGGGTGCACAAGAGAGTGCTTCATGGAGGAGGGGGAAGGCTCCAGTGGTGGAGTGGTTGCAGAAGTCGGCCAGGGCAGGAGCAAGGGTGTCTATATGGTCCTTGATGGTTTTGGAGGAACGGGGGAAGAACCTGTTTTGATGAGACTTTCATAGATCAGACTTGTCTAGAAATCTCGTCCCAGGAGAACAGAGGATAGGAAGAGAAAGAGGGATGAGAGGTGGCTGCAGGGGATCTGGCGGTAGCAGGGAAAGAAGAGGGAAGAGGGAAGTGGAGGAGAGGACGAGAGGGTGGACAGGATGCCCTGGGTTTTAGAGATAATATGGGAGGCCAGGGCCATGCAGGGGGCTTGGGAGGGGGGAGATGGGAGAAGTAAAGACTGCAGCAGGATTGGCCAGCTCCTTGCAGATTTTAGGAGTTCGGCCGAGTTATTAGATGCCGCAGAGACGCATGCTTGGATGTGGGCTCTTAGTGCCATCAGAGAGCCGGTATTGCCTTTGGAGCAGGCGGCAGGCCAGTTTGTCAGAGGATGCATAAGATGGCCGCCATTTCATCTCAGCCACTTTACACTTGCTTTGGAGGGTGACTAGAGTCATACCAAGAGCTGCACTTGGCTTTGGGCTACAGGCGGATCCTCATAACAGGTGCAAGAACATCGAGAGTATCAGAGATTGCAGTGTGCAGCTTGGAAAGGGCAGTGTCAGGATGAGTCAGCAGAGGTGGAGGAGGGGGAGAGAAAGTGGCAGCGAAAGTCTCAACTGACACACGCTTCATGGGCCAGATGACCGAGAAGGTAGGTGGCAGTGCTGGAGCAGGCTTGGCCTGCGGGGTAGAGAGGGAGAGATTGGAGGAGATGGGAACATCCAGTGTATGCCCTGCAGAGTGAGTTGGGCTAGATGGAGAGATGGAGTCGCAGAGGTAGCAAAAGAGTACAGAAGAGCAACGGGGAGCATCCAGGTGCATATTTTGGTCTCGGAGGAGGAGGAGGAGTTGAGTAGTCGAGGCCAGGAGGGAGGAGGAGAGGTCAGCCCACTCGGAGAGGAAAGAGGTAGTCTGACCAGGTGGCCGAGTAGCAATGCTGAGAGAGTGGCCGGGAGAGAGAGAGCCTACAGACGAGGCATTTGAAGGAGGAGTAGGCCTGCGTAGGAATCAGAGGTAGGAGTCCACTCTGGGAAGATCAAGGCTACACCCCCACCAGGATGGTTGGATCTGGGTACAGAGAGGATCTTGTAGCCATCAGACAGGAGAGTGTCAAAGCTCGTGACAGAGCTGGCCGTGAACCATGTCTTGATGAGACCGAGGACATAAAGTTAGTTCTTCCAGGAGACGGCAGATTTCAGAGGAGCGAGAGTTGAGAGTGGCAATATGGAGAATGTTGCCAGCCTTGAAAGACTTCTGGAAGGGGAGGGTTACAAATCGAAGGTATGCCCTGCAGAGGTATAGAAGGAGCCCGAGGGGGGGCAGAGGAGGAAGGGGATGTGATGCTAGATATGCATCGGAGCGACAGGGCCTCCGTATACTTGTCCTTTACTGCTTTTTATCGTGTGTTCTGTCTTGTTTTCCGCGCAGGAGTTCGTGTGGGAGCTCTTACTGTATTTGGTTTGGTGAACAGACCGTTGGGATACCCATATGGCACCCTGGGTGGGGGTACAACCCTCTGCCACTAGTGTAAGTTTTTGCTCTGTGTGTGGCCCACAGAGCAGGGTGGTGCAGCTCTGTGCTGGATTGACAAATGCCCCGAGCGTCCTCCATTTTGGGATGCCAAGGCCCTGTCCTTGGAATCCGTGGCTTCCTGATGGGAAACAAGATGGCCCCTGTGGCCTCTTGCTTTCTATCGCCTGTTACCTTACTTTTTCCAAAGTCCCGTGAAGCCCCGACTCTGTCCCAAAATGAAGCTGGTCATAAGGCTAGTTGATCCCACCAGCCCGAGGGAGGAAGTCTTCCCGTACGGTCTTCCCAGTCAACAAAAATTGGGTCAGCACAGCTGCAGGGCTTCACCGGGCACTTTGCGGTCCAGGAGGGTGGTGCTGGTGTGTCTTCACGTCTTCATCGGATGTTGTCCTCCAGTGGTCTACTCTGCCTCTAGTCCCAAAAACCTCACCTTTTAAGCAGGTTCCCATTCATTCACAGCCCTAGGCTGTCAATCGCCCAGCAGGTGACACCTACAGACAAAGGACAGGGACGTTTTGCGACCCTCCCTCACTTTCCAGACCCAATGGAACCTGGGCTGGATTCAGGGCTGAAGCCAGCCAAAGGCAAAATGCACAGAGGACTCAAACCCAATTTAAACAGAGTAAAAGCCCAGAAGGAACTAACTGACAAGAAATGGCAAAAAAAGAAGACGGGCCATTTTGACACAATGGGCACCCAGGGGCGCAATACTGCAGCTGAGGATTCAGCCTGCGCTAAAAACGCACAATGGTAGGAAAATTAAACCACTGCCACCAGCCATTAATTGTAGTGAGGGTAACATAAAAATGTTACATGAGAAAGTAGGAAAAGGGACTACTAAGTAACCCACCAGTACTTCCATATAAGATGGTTTGTACTGGACCTACATAGGAAAAACCGGTATTTAAAGTCAATTTCACTTTACTACTCTTGGGAACAGTAGTTTACCCAAGAGAAGGTATTTAAACCTTAAGAGAAATCCAATGGACTTCTCTGTGGCACTGTACTGAAGATGCTGTGTGTCACAATGCAAAAAGACGATACCTGTAGAATTTGGCAGACTCCAAAAACTAAAAGATAGAGTCCAAATCAGATAAAAATACTTGAGAGAGTGAAAAAAGGTCTCCCTGACTCCAGGATCAAAATTAAAAGTCCTAAAGTCCAGCAAAAGAGCTGGGGGTCTCGAAGGTAGAGGGGAATTAGCACAAAAATGAGAAGTCTCTCTAACGCTTTCATTCCGTTTAATATTTTAATAATGTGTTCTGGAATCACATACATAAGATTGTAGGTTGATAACTAGTGGCTGCAGATATTGATCTATATACTTAGATTCTGTGATCCAACCAATACCACTAAGCATATGTCTCACTTCTGGTAAATCTTGATAAGATGTATGTATTTTTGCAAGAAAATGGATTGTGGGCAGGGTTGGTTTCTCTTTCCAAAGGTATGTCCTGTCATCACCCCGTTTTTTTAATCTCGCTGGAACTTCGGTGGCATCCATGTGGACCTCCCGAAGCACAGATGTGCTCCTCTCAGACCCCTCACCACAGTGCAGAACCGAGATACAAAGATTCCAACTGGCAGTGATCGTTAGCTACGGGTGCTGAGAAAATGGTGCCAAAACTGCAAGCCAACACAGGAATACGAAGAATTCTGTGCTGGCCAGGCCCTCTCTCGACTAATGCTTCAGGAGCCCATCTAGGCTACCCACTTTCGTTACCACAAACAAGGACTAGGAAGCCAGGTTTTCAGCCGTACATCCAAAAGGCATCCAGCTGCATCAGCTTCACTCTAGAGGTACTGTGGGGCTCTTGGTAAACTTACCTGGAGCTATTTGTGTCGCTCCTTTGCTTTTGCAGCACTGTTTCTACTGTTTGGGTGTTCACCCATTTTCAGTCGCCTAGGCGTACCAACCTGTGCCCCTCCAAGAAAGCTTCTCCTAAGCCCCAGAACTTTTACAAAGGCCAACTAACTTGTTACTTGTGCTAAGAAGATTTGCATCAGAACTGTCGCATTCCTATTCATTTGGGCATTGCTGGTTTCAGAACAGTAAATCCTCTGAACCTCCTGGCCTGGGTGTTGCTGGTTTCCCTCCACAAACCTGAACTGAAGAACTCCTTTCATGTTAGGGAAAAGACTGACTAAACCTTTTAAGAGTTGCTACTAGTATTTCTTACTTGTGATTGTTGCTTTTTACAGTCTTGAACTTACCTAAACTTGAATAATGCAGAGTTTATTGAAAATAGCCCTTTTCTGACCTGAACTGAAGTCAGTCTGTGTGTGGATAAGAAAAGTATATAACAATTTACTCCCCTGCTTTTTTCCTCCTTACTATTCCGGATGTCAGTTTATTAGTTGATACCAATATTCCCTTCGTTTCTAACTGCCTTGTTTGTGTATATATACAATAAATCACTATTTTTGATATAACTGCAAGTGTGTACATGTGTGGGTCTGTGTGTTCTAATTTCTTTGTACTGATTTACAGCTCACATTCTTCCTCCTAAAATGAGCCTGGCTGCTCTGCCATTCTAACAACCTTGGGTAGTACAGGCCTATATTAGAAGTTGGGGCCCTAAAACCAAGGAATAAGTCTTGTAGAGTCCAATACCAGCTGGACTGTAGAAAAACTTACCTACCAGGTACTTAATCGGTTTCGTGTAACGCCCTTGTGTATTAAGGTGTTTAAGCCCCATCTTAACATAATCCTCTCAATGAAGGATAACAATGTTTCCTTCTTTGTCAGCTTCCTTAACAATTAAATCATCATTGGCTAAATTGCTCAGTGCTCTACATTCTTGGTGAGACAATTTCCATATGCTATAGGTGAGTGTTAAGATGTATTTTTGTCCATTAGTCGAAGTAGGTTTTATAGTGTTGCCTTATAAAATGTCCTGATTGTGCCATTAGGTGCTGTTGCTCGTGTTAATTTGGATCTAATTTTCAAATTTGAATAATTTATTGTCTGATTCACTCTCCATATCTCGAATGATTTGCATACTGATATGTTAATATCCTCATCAAGGGACAAAAGTAATTTAGTGTCTTGGTTGGTGCTGAACGTAAAAGTGCTAGGTACTGTTCTCATTGGAGGAGTGTCAGTAGACTCCTTTTATGAAAATTTTGTTTGTTTGTTTCCTTATAAACCTTGAGATCTATTTGTGTTGGTACAAAGTCTAGGTGTTTTCTAGGTACAAATGACAACCTTTTGTTCAGCACTTGTATCTCGAAGGTATCTACAGTTCTGTCTGGGAGATTAGTAATCCCGTTCTGTTCTTTTTTTTTTTTTTTTTTTCGGATGTGGTGTAGTCAAGAGTTTTTTATTCTGACCCTGGACTTTCTTGTTTCTGTAGTCTTGTTTCCTTCACTTTCATCTTCCCTTTATCTCACCTCCTTCTCTATCTGTATTGTGTGTTGAAATATTTCAAGCAACCGCATCTGCAAATCTCAAGTGTTTTATATTGCCTAGTCTGTTCCCCCGCTTGAATCGTTTTATTGCTTTAAAAATCCCCTTTTTTCTTCTGTTGGTCACTCGTATGTGCTGTTACTTTTTGAAGTCTCTGGTCTTTCACTATCGAATCTGTCTGAACTTACAGGCGAGGAGTTCGATGTACTATCCTGTGACCGTGGTGCTCTGGTAGTGTCATTGTATTTAGGCTGAAACATATAAAACCTATTGTCCCTATAATCCCCATTGTCCCTAAAAATCCTAGTTTTGCGTAACTTCTTGATGATTTCTTAGAATTTGGTTAAGGGTCTTATAGTGTTTACCTTTTTGGAGTGTTGGATGCAGGCATTTCTGTAATTTCCTGTTTGAGTCACTATTTGTGCCTCTATCCTCTTGTGCTCCCTATCAGCTCTGAGTAGCTCGATCATGTTCCTAGAACTCTTATTAAGATTCTCCTCCCATTTGTCTGCAAGATCTTTGTTAGGGAGATTTCTCATTTGTATGCTTCAACCCCTCTCCTAGTGAGACCCCCAGCAGCTTTTGCTACACCTTTTTCTTTTTAGCCTGAATGAGGGGAGCCTTTTTCCTCTCATTCATTCTTCTTTGTTCTGACTTTTGGAACTTGTTTCTCTGTGTTCCACCTTCACTATGGAGTCTGCTTTCATCCATATCTCTTCAAAGGCACCCGTGTTTAACTTTTGCAGCACTTGTGCAGTGTTGCTGGGAACCCCTTAAGTTCTCCTTTGAGATTCTTTTACTATCCTCAAGTAACTACAATTCTTAAGGGTAGAGGGATACTTGTATGCTTCCTGAAACTTTATATTATGAGAGATTAGCACATATCACCTTGTGTTGAGTGCTAAGTGGATACCTAGTACCCCTTCTCTTTGGTCCTGTGACTTTAGTCACATAGACAACCATATATTTATGGCTGGTGGTAATGGACGTGTTCTACCAACTATTGTGCTATGTTTTACTGCATACTGTATTTACAGTCCCAGTTTTGCACAATAGGGTCACCTAGGTTCTAACATGATTGCTCCATTCTTACTCTTATGTCCTGTCCCCTTTCCTCCATTCTGCATGGGAGTCCCTTCCTAGGGACGGGAGACAGAACCTTTTTCACCAGAAAAAAAACCTTCTTCCTCTTTAAATTTAGAGGCGCGGGGGCATGCAGCCCTGGGAGCATGCGCTACCCTGACTCCACACCTCAGTCCCCTTTTCCGTGTCGACGGGAACGGGCCGATTTTCACCAGCGCTCCTTGCTTTGGCTTCAGCCATGTAATTCCACGTGCTCTTCCCCCAGATACTTCCATCTTTTTGTCATTCAGGTACTTGGTCCTCTGGTGTCACGCTCCTCCCCGGCTCATATCGACTTCAGGTTTCAGCAGGTTTCCAGCCTGCAAGGGGCTCTTTCCTACATCTGACCCCCACGCTCTTTGCCTCTGCTGTCTTGGCCCTGACCACGGCTGGGCAGGTTGTACCGCGTGCAACGCACTCACTCCACGTGCACTGAAGAACAGGCTAGCTAGATGGAGGGAGTTCTTTGAAAGATCGCCTCCAGAGGACTTGATGGACTTCGTCAGACAGAGATCGAGGCCCAAGGGAGGGCCGCTGTTTTCCATTGCACCCCGTAAGGGCGAGTCCTTTCCAGGGAAGCGTCCTAGCGAGAGGAACCTCTCGGGTTCTCCCACCAACACAAATCCCGAGGCTAGTCCAGCTACCAGACTCACGGCTGAGGGGGGGGTCATCGGATCCTTCCAGAAGCTGTGCTGAGGGACCGCAAGGTTCTTTTACTGGGTGTACACCCAAGGGGCAATGCCCTACCCTAACGTCCCAGGGGGTGCCCGCACGCAGCACTACCGGTGACACTGCCGAGGGCAACCGTTCTTCTGAAGTCCTACTAAGGGCTTAGTAAAACCATTCAACCGAGGCATTACAAGACTCCACTCTTAGTATAAGGCTGTACCATCTGAGCTCATGGTAGCGTAGACGGAGCAGCCAGGCTTACCTTAGGAGGGAGAGAGGGCTGTAGAATCAGTACAAGTGAAATTGCAATACAAATGATCCAAAGAAACACTATGTATGTAAAAATAAAGGTTTTATTTCAATACAAGTAGGCCCAGATAAATCTAGGGGTAAGTAAGCACTAAAACATTAAATGAAATCACACTATACGAAAGTACACAGACCCAAGTATAGACCTTATTTGAAGTCCCTAACAGTAGTTCTAGGGAAGTCAAAACCTTTTCATACACATTCAGTATAGGTCCAGCCTTTCCTGGGGAGTAAAAACCAATGGTTACTTTTTACAATTACATTCAATAATGCAAGGGAAGTAGACACTTCCAGTTGTAGAATGATTCTTGGCACAAATCACTTAATCAGTCAACTGGGCAATATACTTTTGGTGAACAGTGAAGCACTTATTCTAGGTGCAGTAAAAAACCTATAACTACTTTTGTCATAACACACAGTTATGCTAGGTGAGTAAAACCTAAGAATGCAATATACAATTACATGATTGAGGTAAGCAGTAACTCCTGTAACTTATTTTGGATGGCACACCGCTAACAAAAGGTAAGTAAAACCCACATACTTTCTTAACCTCACAATGAAGGGGAAAGTAAAACCCAACATTACACTTTACTGAATAGTTATTCTAGGTAGGCAACAACCTAACGCAGACTTATTCTGGACAGGCTAGCAGCAAGCCAGGGGAAGCAAGACCCAGTTGGGAGACACTCATACAATTATCCTCAAAGGACTAATCTGGTGATACCAACACTTTAATTTTGGGCAGAGGCACAACCTAACAACCTAATCACAGGAGAGTAAAATACCTCCACATCTACTTTCTATTAGACTGGCAAAACTGTTGCTAAGGAAGAACAGATGTTAACCATACTTTTAAGAATAGTGCATCACACATTCAAGATTAGTAAAAACATTTGTAACTATTCACCCTTAGAATTACAGTTACCAACCAACTCTTTACAAGTAAGTAACTTTGAAACACTTATTTTCTTTTCTAGGCAGAAGTCCCAGTCCCTTGAAAGTCTCTCCCTTATTCTTGAAGCATGAGTGTTCTCAGTGGCAGAAGGGGGGGTCACTAGGACTATTGACAAACAGGCAGTGTCCGAATAGGTTCTTTAATAGCAGAAGTCAGAGTTCCTTAGGAAAACTGGACAAACAGATGAGTACTTTACCTTAGAGTTAGAAGAGGGTCCAGGGGTTTCACAGAAGAAACCCTGGCAGGATTCTAGCAGTGGGACTGGGTGTACTGGATGAGAGGCTATCCCCATCACAGGAAACAACCCACAGCTACACAGAAATCCTAATGGGCTTAAGGTAAGTATGTATCCAAGCTAACACAGTACCTCAGCATTGACAAAGATTTTGCAGCAGGAGAACTTCAGGGTCTGCAGCCAAATACCCAGTCAGTGGATTCCTTGTCGTGGAGACTGAAAACAAGACCTCAGAAGGGACTTTGCAGCAGGGATCGATGAAGAAGGCTCTAGGCAAGGTTTCCCTCGCAGCTGAATGCAGTTCTGCGGATTTGGCACCTTTTCAAGGAGCACAGAAGAAGACAGAACATCGTGCTTGAATTCTCGTCATTACAAAGGTCCAGCACTCTGTTGAGGGGACTTTTCAGACTCGATTTGTCTCTGGAGATCCACCAGGATGCCCACGGTTTCAGCGAGATTTGGAATTCCCAAGAGTGTGCACTGCACGATGGCTCGAGGTCCCAGGTTATAGCAACAACGCAAGATCGCAGCAACGCATGGAATGGCTGAAAATGCAGATCTTGAGTCTGGTGGGTCTCACCAGGTTCTGGGTCGGGGTTGTTGTTTTCAGAGGCCCCGGGTCGATTGGAAGGAAAGGCTAGAGAAGGCTCCGGTTACACAGCAGGCTCTCTGGTCGCTGGAAATCGTTTCACCTGCGTTACCTTCATCTTCCTCCTCGGTTTCGGTTCCAGTGGTAGACATGTGTTCAGATTCCAGGTTCGCAATATTTATCAGGAATTGTAGCACAACCTCTGCATTCTCTCCCCGCATTTTACAAGAAGGGGCGGTCTGGTTGTCCAATCAGGACAGCCAGCCCCCCACTGGGATTTGTCCCCATTCAAGCAAGGCTTAAGACAAAGGGCTGGGGAGTTTTGGACTCCTCCCTCACTTCCTGCTCTCAGACAGACTGGAGCCTGGGCGGGGAGTCCAGGGGACTCCCGCCAAAGACAAAAATCACACAAAGGAATTTCCCGCCCTGGATGTCAGGGGAAGAAACAAGAACAACAAGAAACACTAAAATGGCGAAAAAGGAAGACCGGCCCATGGGACAAGCTAGGTCCCTTTACTGCAGCTGTGAACACAGCCCGCAGTAAAGGTGCACCAAATTAATACAAGGTATCACTTCCACCAGCCATTGAAAGTAAGCTTGTCACTGTAACAGAATTGTTACAATGTATCCCCTTTCACACTAAAACTGTATCTCCCCAGCACTCCACATAAGGTGGGGTGTGCTGGTTTCACTGAACAAAATGTAAAAGGCATCCAAAGATCCTGTCTACCCTTGGGAACTGTAGTTCACGCAAGGTTAGAACAAGAAAGTTAAAAGGGGAGCCCCTAGGGCAACCTTGCAACAGGCACGTATTGCTAATTTTATAAAGAGGATAACTTTAAAAAGACACAATGGAGAGTCTTAAAAATGACACCCATGAAAAGAGCTAAAGATAGTGTGGAAAAAAAGTTCCCACTCACTGAGGTATTATGGAAAAATATCCCACTAGTAAAGCAAAAGTTCTTGAGTTGAACCAGGAAAGGAAGACTTACCAGTTCTGTGCAAATCTTGCCTAACACAATACGCCTTCGAGGCCCTGGCCTGAGGAGCAGGTTAGTTCTCGTGCTCCACCGCCAAGAGTCTTGGAGTAGGCAGCGCCCAGATAGCCAAGCACCGCGGTTTTGGCACGCAGCTTGACAAAATGGCCGCCTTGCCAGACAAAATGGCCGCTCCTCCGATGCAACTCCTAGGAACAGAGCATGTGGGAGAATGAGTTTCAAAGTGGGACTGTCAACCAGGTACGTGGTCTGCAGTTTATCAATCGGCAGCCGAGACAGCGTGTGCTCTGGCCCCAGCAGCCTCCAGCCACTCCGTCGATATTGCCTGCCGCCTCTTCAGCCTCCGAAGACAGGTTCTTCAAAGGTTCTTGGCGCTGATGCGAACCCCTCATATGTGGGTCATCCTTCGGGATGCAGCCGTGGGCTTGCTCCCTCCGGTCACTCCACCAGCGCCCATAGTCATTAATCCTATGTCCCCTGCTTCCACCTTCGATTCCGAGTCCCCTGCTTCCCACAGTACAGGCGCTTCCACACCAGCCTCCGGTTTATTCACTCTGTTATCTTGAAAAACAGTACTCGGTCAAAAGAAATAGCACATACAGTTTAAGATTGTCGCAGGCCTGATGTAAAGAAAACTGGGACTCAGAACTATGTACAATGAACGATTTGCTTGTTCCACACTCCTAGAGGCACTGGTGGACACAGACGAGGAGGAGGACCCTGACACGCCGTCATCCACAAAGACCTTCCTCGACCGGTTTGCAGGTTTGGCAGAATATTTTGCCTTCCTCAACCAGAGGTCAAACATCCCGAGGAAGGTGTCTTGACAGAAGTCCTCCACCTGAGTCCCCCTACCAGAGCGGGTATCCCGATGTAGAAAGAGGTATTTGCCTTGGCCAAAAAGGAGTGGCTCAAGCCCCACTTGGCCCAACCCGTCAGTCGGCGCCAAGTATAGGCAGATGGAGGGGGATCCACTCTTGTTGTCGGCCCACCCTTAACCGCACTCTACTCTTAGCCTCAGTCGTCCTCGGCCACCCGTCCATGGTGCTGCTAGGCAAGGAGAAGATCTTGGAGGCGTACAGGAAGAAGCCTCTCGCCTCTCTGCACCTGCGTCAATCCAACACGGATGCCATGCTGGCAGCCGTTAACCAGAGGCTTTGGCTGGAAATAGTGGACTTCCTTCCAGAACTTCCGGCACGGAGCCAAGCACGATTCAAAGCTGGTAGCGCAGGATATCATGGAGTCTACCGTGGCCCACATCAATACCTCTGGCTGAGCCATATGCATCGCCACAGACATGAGGACTGCCTGGTTTCAGGCTACTAAGGTTAACTCTGATGTCCAGGAACGCATACTGGACCTGCCGTTCAAGGGTAGTGACCTCTTTCACTCTACCACCGATGAGGAATTGGATAAGGAGAACAGCTTGCAAACTGCAAAGTTTTCATCTATCCTAACGAAGGCCACGCCCAAGGCATACACCCAGTCGCATCAACGTTCCGACAAGGGGTGGGCGTGGGGTGGGTGTTAAGCGGTTCCGGGGCTTCCAGGAACGGAGGTCGAGGCAGCCTGGCGGCTCCGATTCAACACTGGCAAAAACAACAAAGGGGGAAGGGGGGCTTTTTCCAGTCCCCCTCCTCCACAGCAGCCTCGGAGGGAAAGAAAGCATGATGCATCCCTTCGGGCCCACTTGTCTCCGGTGGAGGACAGGCTTGCCTTCCACATGCAATTTTGGTACCAAAACCTGGCATCCAAAGAGGATTGGGCTTCTATTCCAGGATTTTCGCCATACAAAAGAACTGGGCTGGCCTGAGTTGTGCTGAACCGATCCATCCTCAACCTCTCCCGCCCTCTTCAGAAATTCAAGATGGTTAGGCGAGCACTCATTGCGGAGACACTAGAAAAGGGAGACCGGATGTGCTCCTTAGGTCTGAAGGACACTTATCTACACATCCCGATTTGGCAGCCACCTCGCTCCTTCGTGCGCTCCAGGATCATGGACTGTCATTTCCCATATAAGGTGTTACCCCTTGACCTTAACTCAGCCCCCAGGGTATTTACCAGACTCATGAATGCAGTGGCAGCCCTCCTCGGGGCCCAGGGCCACCACCCACACCACCTCCGCACTGATGAACACACTCCACGACCTGGGGTTTACTATCAACCTCAGGTCTCAGCTACAGCCCCCACAGAGCCTCACCTTCCTGGGCCTCATCTGGGATACGAGCTCCGAGAAGGTCTTTCCCTCGGAGGACAAGATTACGGCCATAAAGAGAGCCACTACTCACTTCCTTACCAGAGCAGTTACCTCGGCCTGGTGGTACCAACACTTATTGCGTATCATGGCAGCGGTCCTTCTGGCTGTGCCCCACACAGCCTCATTGAATCGGGAGAAGGGCTCCCAAGCGGTGCCGGTCAGCATCCCTCCTTCTCTCCACTCGGACCTCACAAGGACTGCAACCTGCGGACGGGCAGGCCCTTAAGGCAGCTGGCCCCGCAGGTCACCATCACTACGGACTCCTCCCTGGAGGACCACTCTGGACAGCCACAGGGTCCATGGAGTTTGGACTCAGCAGGAGTCTTGTATCGACTGGCTGGAGCTTTGGGCCATCTGGCTGGCTCTCAGAGCTTCCCTTCAGCTCATTGGGGGCAAGGCTGTCCTTATCCTGACCGACTACTCCACCAGTATGTACTGTCAACTAGCAGGGGAGTACCAGGTCCCCGCCATTGATGCTGCCTAGCGGTCAGCATGTGGGAATGGGCCCTGGAGAACAACAACTACCACATAGTTGTCCACCTTCCGGGGGAGACCAGCAGACTGGGAGTGGACAATTGCGAATGGCAATTCAACAACTAGGTGCTGCTGGAGGTCTTCAGCAGGTGGGAGCATCCTCAAGTGGATCTGTTTGCCTCCTGGATAAACAAAGTGCCAACAGTTTGCGTCCTGGCAGTGGGACGGCATGACACCCTATGCTTTTCCTCCCACACCCTTGGTGCACAGGGCGATCCGCAAGATAAAGGAATCTTATCATCTCTGCATCATTCTGATATCTCCATGGTGGCCGTCGAGACCGTGGTTCTCCGAGCTGCTCAGCCTCATGGACCGACCTCCCATTCACCTTCCGATGGGGCCAGCCCATCTTCTGTCCCAACAGGGGGGCAGGATCATCCACCCCACCCCTCAGAAGTTAGTCCTCGCAGCCTGGTTCCTGAGCAGGCCACCCTAAAGCACCTGAGGCTATCAAAGGCTAACCTGGAGATCATTCAGTGCGCCAGGAGCAAGGCTACCAGGAGCCAATACAAGAGTAAATGGGTGAGGTTCTGTCATCGGATGGACTCTAAGGAGATTGACCGCCTTACGTGCACGTTGGATGATGTCTCGGCACACCTTGCGCACTCAGGAGAACAGGTGGACACATGTCGCACCTATCTGTCAGCCATATGGGCCTACAGGAATTCAGAGGAGGAGGGCTTCTCCCCTTCCAACCCATTAGTCCAGAAACATTTGGCAGGCCTTTCCAGGCTCTACCCGCCCATCAAGAAGCCACATCCTGTGTGGGACATCAATGTGGTGTTGGGCGCCTTGGCTCACAAACTCTTTGAGCCAATAGCGTCCATAGACATCAGGCTGGTCACCTTTTTAAACAGCTTTGTTAGTGGGCCTCACCTCCACTCGCCGAGTCAGCGAGATCCAGGCTCTGGTGGCTTTTCACAGGGATAAGGTAGTCCTGCGGACTCACCCTGCGGTCCTACATATGGTAGCCTCCTCTTTCCATCTAAACGAGGAAATAGTCTGTTTTGTGCTGACCCCAAAGTCGAGGCTCAGAGAGTCTTGCACTGTCTGGATGTCAGGGGTGTTCTGAAATTCCATCCAGACAGGACCAAAGGCTTCCGCAAGTCGGACGAGTACTTTGTCAACTTTGGGGGATCTAGACCTGGGTATCTGGCATTCATGCCCTCTATTGCAAGGTGGATGGTTGCGGCCATCAAGGAGGCTTACGAGGGGTAGCACAAGCCGCTTCCAACTAACATGCATGCCCACGCTGTTAGGGCCAAAGCATTGCATTCCAACTGCAGGTTCCGTGGAGCATCATCAGCAGGGACCCACCCTTATCTGGATGCCACTCTCTCCTTCGATAAGCAAGTGAACTCCCTAGGGTTAGGAAAGATTTCATAATTGTAGGTAATTTCCCTTCCATGTGGCCACCCCCA
Source organism: Ambystoma mexicanum (assembly GCF_040938575.1). Classification (NCBI taxonomy): domain Eukaryota; kingdom Metazoa; phylum Chordata; class Amphibia; order Caudata; family Ambystomatidae; genus Ambystoma; species Ambystoma mexicanum. Next base: position 970,790,926 of record NC_090923.1, read on the forward strand.
AACTTTTTGCTGCTGTTTTACACCCTGACCTAGACTTTGCCAGAGAAGCGCAGCCTTCCGCCGCACTCCTCTGGGCTTTCGCTCCATTCTTACGGGGAAACTGACATGCCCTTAAGACAGTCAGTACCGGGAGACTTTGTTTCCCTTAGTCCTTTCCTCGTGTTGCAGCTTTTGAGCAACATGAAACAAGAGTGCACCGTAACTTACATTACTGTGCTCTTGGGTCTCTAGTCATTCCAATGGCCCTAGAAACTCTCGCTGGACTTATCATGAAATGTGCAAGTGTGTCACGGACGGGACTGGTGGCAGCTATCGTTTCTTTGTGTTTTGAACCCCTTTTTGCCATGTTAACCCGCGCTTCCCGCGTTTGGCCCAAATGGGTGGCCTGGCCTCCAAAATGGCCATGCCACGAGGTTCTCTGTCCTGTCCGCTGACTGTCTTGCCCCTTTACGTTTCCCCAGGTCGAGCCGACCGGGGGCAGTCCTTATTTGGTCATGCACTTTCCCGCGAAACATAACGCATTCGTGGGCTTCTGCATGCCTTGTGTGTGCCTCCAGGATGTGGGCTGGGATGTCAGTTCCCAATACACATCCTGGGTGCCAGAGAGTCTAGAGTGTCCTGAATGCCTGGGACCACCGTGGTCCGTGATAGGTCCACGTATGGTGTGAGTGTTTATGAGCAGATCTCCCATTGGGCCCTCTCCGTTTTTGCGCAAAGGGAACTCTGGATAAGTGGAGCCTGAAAAACCCACTACCAGGTCGATCTCCTGAGTTTTCACGAACAAAGGATAAGGAGCCAAGTATCCTGCAACTAAGAAGCTGAGTCGAGGAATCGCTGGTGACCCGCTGAAGGTTTGGTACCCTGCACTGCTGTCGTCCTGCGAGACCACTCGGCCTCTGATCGAACGAGAAGGTCTGCGAAGGCGCTTCGACACTTTAGAACAGTGGGAACAACTATTCTCGGCATCTTCACCAAATCCTGTACGTAAGCCTTCGGAAGCGTCCCTGGGCCATCCAGTGGACTGACCAGCCTACACAGGAACCTTGCTCGGTCACCTCTGTCTGGCTTACTGCTAATCCCGTGTCCTCGGCACTCTCACACGATTCATACACTTGGCGTTCCCAGGTTTGAAGTGTGATGTGTGCTTTGGGACCGGAATACATGCGGTTGCCTAGTTGCCCTGCTGTGGTAACAAACCTGTGCGTGTTCGCTGCATTTGGGACACCCTCGACCCTGACTCCTGCTGTCACGGAATCTACACGGCGTCGAGACATCCTGCTGATCGCATCTGAACCTGCCAGTACCGAAACGGAACCGGAGAAGCCTGGGTCTGCCTGCATCGGGGACCGGTGAGTAGTCTATATCCTAACCGGTCGCCCTCCCGCAGGAGCCTGTGGCTTTCCATCGGTGTCGTAAACGGCAACCCTTTTCCGCACTCGCGCCCTGCTTCTGCCCACAAGTGGAGGCCGCACTTGAGTAGCGGGGAACTGTTCACCATCTTTTTGTTCACCTCTCTGAACTGCCTGATTTCCCTGAAGAGACTCCCCTTTGCCCGTTGGCACTCGCGTGTGCAGGTACTTTTGAGCACAAGGCTCCACTCTTCGTAGGGCTCGGACTTCCTTCTAGTTAGGTGGCCTCTGATGTCGAATTGGGTGTAACGATTACTTGCACTGACTGTTTTCCTCCCCATCTAGTTAGTCTGCATATTGAAAGAGGCGTCTCCTCGCAAGGCACAAAAATGGAAATGATCCAAAGAATCATGGCGTGGCAAGAAGCTCAGCTTGCCGCTATAGCTTCCGAGGACAGTGCAGAAGGAGGTGGGGCTGCTCTCACTGGTATAACTGACAGTTCTGCCGTTGCACTGGTCCACCGCGACCATGAGGACAGGGAGGATGAAATGTCCAATGTTTCCTCTGCCAGTGCTGATGGGAAAGCCATACTTGAATTCAAGAAGCAAGAGCTGCTGTTTAGGCAGAAGGAGCTCGAGTTCAATATGGCCAAACTCCAGGAAGAGCTTGAGTTCAATAGGGCCAAGCTAAAGATCGAACAGGCAGAAAAACAGAGACCGGGATCACCATTTGGAACTGGCCAAGCTTCAAGATCCAAGGGTCCTGGACGTGGGTCTAGGGCCTCATCTCATCCACGGTTTCCAAAAGATCTGCTCAGTGTGTATGAGGAAAAGAATGACATTATGGACTGGCTGAATACATTTGAGTATGCATGTGAAGTTCAACAAGTTGACAATGCTGATAAAATTGCTTGGTTACTCAGCAGACTGCCCCATTCTGGCTACAGTGCCATTATGGAAATGTCGAAGGCTGAGCAAGCAGATTTTGCAATGTTGAAGCAAACTCTCATTTTAAAGTTTGGAAAGACTCCTGCCCAATATTTAAAACGATTCCGAGAGTATAAGAAAAAGTAAGGTGGTACTTGGGTATCTTATGTAACCGAATCCTTAAAAAACTTGACTGGCTGGGTTGAAGGTTATAAGGTTTCTACCTTTGAAGCTATGATAAGTCTTGTCATGCTGGAACATATTTTTGCATATTCTTCCCCTGAGCTTAAGCAGCATTTGGCAGATTCTAAGGAGATAGATCCAAAGAAGCTTGCCATTGCAGCAGATTTGTGTGTGTCACATTGAGTGTCCCAGAAGGACAAGACTCATCCTGGTAAGCAGGAGGAAGGGAAAAAGTCCAAAGATAAGGAGGGTGGAGAAACTGATAAATCTTCTTCTCAAAAGGGCCACAAAAAGAAAAATAAGGGTAAGGCACAAGAGAACTCGGAGGGTAGTGGAGGTCAGCCTCTGAAACAGAACTCTGGTTATAATAAGCCTCCCTATGTAAACAGACCCAATGGATCTTGTTTTGTTTGTGGAGCAACTGACCACGTGAAGGCGGATCCCAGATGTAAGGTCAAAACCTTGGGGGTCCATTCTGCTAATCTGGCCATCTCCTCCTACGAGGAAGAAGAGATTACCGGAGCATCCTTCTCCTCAGACTCCTTTCCCATTGGGATAGAAGCGGAGGTAGTTTTAGTTTCCCTGGGTTCCCGGGAGCCTAAAGTCGCAGAGGCTTATGCTAGGATTCCAGATAACACCAAGCACTACTTTAAAGACAGTGTGCTGATCAATGGAGTAGATACTCCAGCTCTTAGGGATAGTGGGTGCAGTCGAACTGTAGTGGATTCTACCTTGGTAGACTCAGAGGAAGTTGCCAGAGCTACTCTGATGCCCACTAAGTTGGCTGACGGCCCACCTCTCATGTTCCCAGTAATACCTGTAAATCTTACTATCAATGGTACAGCAGTCAGGATTCCAGTGAGCATTCAGAGAAGCGTCCCAGGAAAGGTCTTGTTGGGCAACGATCTCCGAGCATTAGGGCTCGTGGGAGACACTGCTGACAGACCCTGCACAAGGTCTCAAACAAGGGCAGCACTGACCAAGATCAGTGAGCTGCCCCAGCAAAAGGGGAAACCCAAGGCTAAAGGAGTCAGAAAACCAAAACGAGGGAAAGAAAATATTCCCCTGAACTCACCTACAACTGCGGTGGAGGAAGTTGGTCAATCGCCCGGACCTGACGAGGAGGCAGCGATACCTGAAGTATTTGACCCTAATGACCATCCTGAACTAAACGACTTGTTAGTAGAATATGGCCCTGACCGGGAAGAATTCAGTAAAGGCCAACGTGAGTGCCCATCTCTGGAAGGCCTAAGGAGACAGGCCTGCTCCCAGCTTGAGGGTGAACCTCCTGGGAAGCATCGGATTTATTGGGAAGGTGGACTCCTATATAGTGAGCCCACAGAGTCTGCAGAAGGAGACGATAGGAGGTTGGTGGTTCCCCTTGCTGTAAGACCCTTCCTCCTGCAGCTGGCACATGAAGTGCCCCTTGCCAGTCACCTTGGTATTAAGAGGACCAAGCAAAGGTTATCCATGCACTTCTACTGGCCCAAGATGGGGGTGCAAGTAGAAAGTCACTGCAGGAGTTGTGCCTCCTGCCAGTTAGCTGGTAAGAGTGGCTCAACAATCCAAGCTCCATTGGTACCACTCCCAGTTGTGGGAATACCATTCTAAAGGGTAGGGATCGACATTGTTGGTCCCCTTGACCTGCAAACATCCTCAGGCAATAGGTTTATCCTGGTGCTGGTCGACCATGCTACCAGATATCCTGAGGCCATCCCATTAAAAACTGTAACTGCCAAGTCGGTTGCAAAAGCGTTACTTGGCATCTTTACTAGGGTTGGCTTCCCTAAAGAAGTTGCGTCTGACCGAGGCAGCAAATTGATGTCGAAGTATATGCAGGCTATGTGGAAAGAATGTGGGGTCACCTACAAGTTCTCTTCCGCATACCAACGGTTCAACAGAACGTTAAAGAGTATGATTGGGGCTCTGGAAGAACCCCAAAGAAGAAAATGGGATATTATTTTACCATGCTTACTGTTTGCCTTCCGAGAGGTACCACAGGAGGGTGTTGGCTTCAGCCCCTTCGAACTTCTGTTTGGTCACCCTGTGCGGGGACCCTTATCCATAGTCAAGGAGGGATGGGAGATGCCCACTCCCCCTATTACTACCAACGTAGTAGACTGTGTTAGGGCTCAGAAAACGGATGGTACTCCTGATGGGTCTGGCTAGTGACAAGTTGAAGGCAGGACAAGCCCTGGTGAAACATTGGTATGACCAGAAAGCTTCCCTCATAAACGTCACACCTGGTCAGCAAGTCCTGATCATGAATCCCATAAGGCCTAGAGTTTTACAGGATAAATGAAATGGTCAGGCCTTTACACAGTGGTAGAGCCCCTGGGTGAGGTCAACTATTTAGTGGACCTTTTTAGAAGACCTGGACAGGCTCCAAAAGTGTTCCATGTAAATAGGCTGAAGGCATTCGTCCCAAGAGTCGAAATTGCAGCACTGCTACTGGCTTCAGTTGTTGAGGAAGAGGAATCTGAACCTCTTCCTGACCTGTTCCAAAGCGGTCCTTAAGATAGCTCCTTTGAGGGTGTCCGAGTGGCCCCTCACCTGACTTCTGATCAGCAGGCTGAGGTGAAAAGTTTGCTTAGGCAATTTTCCCCCCTGTTTTCGCAGTCCCCTGGTTTGACACCTTGGTGCAAACATAACATAGACACAGGAGACAGTGTACCTACCAAAAGTAGAGGTTACAGAATGTCAGACAAAGTACAGTCTTACATTAAGATAGAGGTCAACAAAATGTTAGATCTTGGGGTGATTGAACCCTCTAGTAGTCCTTGGTCCAGCCCTGTGGTTTTGGTTCCAAAGGCAGGTACTTCTGAATTGAGGTTCTGGGTGGATTACAGGGCTCTGAATGCTGTCACCAAGACAGATGCACACCCCTTGCCTCGAACAGATGAGCTGGTGGATACCTTGGGTGCCTCCAAGTATCTCAGCACGTTTGACCTCACTGCAGGCTATTGGCAAATAGCCCTAGCAGAACATGCCAGTGAGAAGACAGCGTTCTCAACACCAGACGGTCTTTACCAGTTCAGGGTAATGCCATTTGGTTTGAAGAATGCACCTGCCACTTTTCAGAGGCTTGTGAATCGTGTGTTAAACGGGTTGGATGAATTCTGTCTTGCATATCTGGACGATATAGCAGTTTTCAGCGCCACTTGGGAAGACCATGTGAAACACCTCGGGATTGTGCTACAGGCTCTTCAGAAAGCACACTTGACCATAAAGGCTAGTAAATGCCAGATTGGACAAGGCTCCGTGGTTTATCTTGGACATGAAGTAGGTGGAGGGAGGATACAGCCTCTACCCAGTAAAGTACAAGCAGTACATGACTGGCCTACCCCCACTACACAGACCCAAGTGAGAGTCTTCTTAGGACTCACAGGGTATTACCGCAACTTCATGGCAGACTATGGTACCATAGCTGCCCCTCTGACTGCTCTCGCCACTCCGAAGAAACCCAAGAAGGTAACTTGGACCGACGAGTGTGAGAAGACCTTCAATGGCTTAAGACTCCTTGTGCCAGGCCCCTGTTCTCAGGGCCCCTGATTACCAAAGACCTTTTATTGTGCAGACAGATGCCTCTGATACTGGGATAGGAGCTGTACTATCACAAGTAGATGAGAAGGGTAAGGAACACCCTATTGGTTTCATTAGTCGCCAGCTTAAGGACAGAGAGCTCAGATGGTCCACAGTAGAGAAAGAATGTTTCTCTGTTGTGTGGGCCCTACGGAAGCTGATTCCCTACCTCTATGGGACCCACTTCACTGTGCAAACTGACCATAAGCCCTTAAAGTGACTAATGAACATGAAGGGAGAGAATCCAAAGTTTCTTAGGTGGTCAATAAGTGTGCAAGGCTTTGACTTCACTATTGAGCATAGGCCAGGTGTCCAACAAAGCAATACTGATGGGTTGTCCAGAATGTTTAACCGACCTGAACAAGAAACTCATCCAGGGGTGGATTAGTTCCCCCTGTCCTTAGTCTGGGAGGGGCGAGTGTTAGGAAAGATTTCATAATTGTAGGTAATTTTCCTTCCATGTGGCAACCCCCAAACTTTTTGCTGTTGTTTTACACCCTGATCTAGGCTTTGCCAGAGAAGCACAGCCTTCTGCCGCACTCCTCTGGGCTTTGGCTCCATTCTTACGGGGAAACTGACATGCCCTTAAGACAGTCAGTACTGGGAGACTTTGTTTCCCTTAGTCCTTTCCTCATGTTGCAGCTTTTGAGCAACATGAAACAAGAGTGCACCGTAACTTACATTACCGCGCTCTTGGGTCTCTAGTCATTCCAATGGCCCTAGAAACTCTCACTAGACTTATCATGAAATGTGCAAGTGTGTCGCGGACGGGACTGGTGGTAGCTATTGTTGCTTTATGTTTTGAACCCCTTTTTGCCATGTTAACCGCGCTTCCCGCGTTTGGCCCAAATGGGTGGCCTGGCCTCCGAAATGGCCATGCCACGAGGTTCTCTGTCCTGTCCCCTGACCGTCTTGCCCCTTCACCTTCCCCCAGGTCGAGCCGACCCGGGGCAGTCCTTATTTGGTCATGCACTTTCCCGCGAAACACAACGGTTTCGCAGGCTTCTGCATGCCTTGTGTGTGCCTCCAGGATGTGGGCTGGGATGTCTGTTCCCAATACACATCCTGGGTGCCAGAGAGTCTAGAGTGTCCTGAATGCCTGGGACCACCGTGGTCCGTCCACGTATGGTGTGAGTGTTTGTGAGCGGATCTCCCATTGGGCAATCTCTGTTTTGGCGCGAAGGGAACTCTGGACAAAAGGAGCCTGAAAACCCCACTACCAGGTCGATCGCCTGAGCTCTCACGAATAAAGGATAAGGAGCCAAGTATCCTGCAACTAAGAAGCTGAGTCGAGGAATCGCTGGTGACCCGCTGAAGGTTTGGCACCCTGCACTGCTGTCGTCCTGCGAGACCACTTGGCCTATGATCGAACGAGAAGGTCTGCAAAGGCGCTTCGACCCTTTAGAATAGTGGGAACAACTATTCTCGGCATCTTCACCAAATCCTGTACGTAAGCCTTCAGAAGCGTCCCTGGGCCATCCAGTGGACTGACCAGCCTACACAGGAACCTTGCTCTGTCACTGCCGTCTGGCTTACTGCTAATCCCGTGTCCTCTGCACTCTCACACGATTTGTAGACTTGGGCGTTCCCAGGTCTGAAGTGAGACGTGTGCTTTGGGACCGGAATACATGCGGTTGCTGAGTTGCCCTGCTGTGGTAACAAACCTGTACGTGTTCGCTGCATTTGGGACACCCTCGACCCTGACTCCTGCTGTTGCGGAATCTACACGGCGTCGAGACATCCTGCTGATAGCATCTGAAACGGAACCGGAGAAGCCTGGGTCTGCCTGCATCGGGGACCGGTGAGTAGTCAATACCCTGACCGGTCGCCCTCCCGCAGGAGTTGTGGCTTTCCATCGCTGTCGTAAACAGCAACCCTTTTCCGCTCTGGTGCCCTGCTTCTGCCCACAAGTGGAGGCCGCGCTTGAGTAGCGGGGAACTGTTCATCATCGTTTTGTTCACCTCTCGGAACTGCCTGATTTCCCTGAAGAGACTCCCCTTTGCCCTTTGGCACCCTCGTGTGCAGGTACTTTTGAGCACAAGGCTCCACTCTTCGTAGGGCTCGGGCTTCCTTCTAGTTAGGTGGCCTCTGATGTCGAATTGGGTGTAACGATTACTTGCCTCCCCATCTAGGTGGTCTGCATATTTCTTGCTTCTAATTCCTTAGACCCCTTGGTCTTGTATATATATTGTGTTGCTTGTGATGTGTTGGTTTATTGGAGTTTTACCGTGATTCTTTACTATGGTCGATGTTACAAAGGCCTTGTAATAAATTTATAATATAGCACCTGTCTGGAATAATTTGTAAGCGTCCTTGCTTTGTGTGCTCATTGCGGGCTTTCAGTCACCCTCACCCCTCTTGAGGCCTAGCCTTGACCGCCGCCATCGCTACCCTGATTGGTCTGGCTTGTCCAGAGGTTACCCTGTTCCAAGAAACTAGGCTGGCCTTCTGAACCTCTGCCCCTCCAGGACAGAGTTCAGAAATCCATCTCAACACTTAGCATCAGCTACAGCTTAACACATGTAAGCTCATTAGAGCAGGTAAACACTTCATCTCAGACAACAACTGCATTATTTTAGCCAGAGCCCTTACTTTGTCTAGGCTTGATTATTGCAATGCCTTATATATTGGTGCCAACAAATCGGTCCCACACAGAATCCAAATCCTACAAAATAATACCTTGAGAGCAGCTCTCTGTATATCTAAAAGATCACATATATCGAAGCTAAGGCGTAATAACAACTGGCTGTCTACCCAAGACAAAATCCTTTTAAAAGTTGCATCCCTCAAGTATAAAGCAATGAATAATGCTGCGCCCCACATCTTACTGATAGATTTGTAAAGAGAAGCTCCTCCAGACCCTCAATCTCTAATGTCAACAGGCTCATCATTCTGAGATTCAAATTGACCAAGGCTTCCCTGTCCGACCATCAGAAGTATGGAACTCATTGGCACACCCGTTACGCATCGAGCAATCTTACCTCAAATTTAGATCCAAATATATCAACCTAATGAAGTCTTCTAACAACTAGCCAGTGCTTACCAGTTCTTCATGCCACCTTGCTTGTATGTATTCCCCATCCTGATCTGTACATTTCCACTCCTGTTTATTTGTGTAACTACTAATGACTGTATATTAGCTGTGTAACTGCTATCACCTGTATATTATCTGTAACTATGTAACCTGAAGCTCTGCATATCCTGTACTGCTGCGCCTTGTTACCCTGGGGTTTGGTGCGCATTATAAATGAATAAAACAAACCAACCCTAGGGCTACATTCATTTGTAATCACCCATGCAGTATGGAGGAAAGGGTACGGGACGTAAGAGTAATTATAAGTTACTCACCCTAGTGACTAACGTACTCTTAGTCCTCTTTCCTCCACACGTCCCACCATCCTCCTCCATCCCCCAATAATACTGGTGTCATTGAGCAATGTTAAACATTGTCGATGCATCCATGGGGATTGAGGTGTGGCGCCCATGGGTGGAGTCGGGGTAGCACATGCTCTCAGGGCCGCACCCCCGCGCGCACCTCCAAATTTAAGGGGGGGGGGGGCAGGTTCTGTCTGGTGAAAAGGGTTCCTGTCTCTCGTCCCTAGGAAGGGACACCCATGCAGTATGGAGGAAAGGGGACCAATTCACTAAGGGGAGTAATTTATAATTATTTTGCCATTTCTATTATGGTTGTTCTTTGCTAGCCTTTCTTCTACCATTTTGGGAGGACTCCAGTGTGTCTAGGTAGACAGGAAGTGGGGGAGAGGTATTGAGTCCCCTGCCCTTTGTCTGCCAGAGTGCCTGAATGGAACCAGTCCCCACTGGGGGGGCTGTCTGTCCTGATTGGACAGCCACCCGCCCCTTTCAGTAAAATGCTGAGAGTTTGCAGAGGAGTGTGTGTAAAAACTGAATCAAAGGCGAGGTTCCTGGAGTGAAGGGCAAGTGGACCACTGCAACTCAAGTAACTGAAGGACGACCAGAGATGCCTGCAGACCCTTCCAAACACTGTGAAGCGACTACTGCTGTCCTGACCGAGCTTTCTACTCGACAGAGGAGCTCTGAAAAGGGTAACTCCTTCCCTTTGTCTGGTGGGACCAACCAGCCCTGAGACAAACTACAAATTGAACCATCTCCTGAGGTGCTGTGCCTTTACAAAGCTGCAGACAGTGAATAACAGGAGACCTCTGACCCATTTGCAGGGCAACGTCTTTGCAGGGCTGAATCCATACAAGTCTTAGGTGAGCTCCAGTGGACCTCCAGAGTCAGGGACCGACTCAACAGTCCCCTCACCAGACTGCAGGACTTCAAAAGCGAAGATGATCAACCGGGCGAATACCGTCCTTTGTTGGTGCTGAGAAAGTGCCAAAAACGCAGACCGACCAAGGAGACGGAAAGAATCTGTGCCCAAGGGTGAAGCAATGGCCTTTGAAAAGTATTAAGAATGTCTGTGTGTGTTGGTTAAGTGAACTAAGTATTTATGTACCTTATTGTAACCTAGTTGGTCGCCTATGCAGTGCTTGAAAGTTTTATATTGCTAAATGCCCCCACAGCCTACGGTCGTCTAGTCTCCCGACAGACCTTCTCGATGACTGATGACCGCTTCGTGGGTTTCCTGCCACCGACGCATCTACAACTACTCAGCGACTGTTCCACTGCTAGACGACTGGCGACCGAGTGGCCTTGGCCCTCCGGCCAGGCCCTTACAGTAGGGAGAGTGGGGTCTTGAGTTTATTCCTCTGAGATTGTATTTCCTTTACCCCTCCTTTCTCTTCTTGGTCTGGCTGCTGCTACCCTCTGCTATGGGAAGGACTTGGTTTAAATTCTGTGTAACAGAAGATTTCCTTGGAATGACACCCATCGCCGATGCAATCGGTGTCCTCTTCGCGAACACGACCAGGCTCATGCAAGGCCTGTAAGCTCTTTCGACCGAAAATGTTGAAAGACAGGCAGACTGAACGGTCGGCGGCCTACGCTATGCAGGCCGAAAGCCTTCCTCCCGTTGGTACTGTCGCTTCGGACGAGGAATTCGTCGGCAGCCATGGCTCCAAATTGGAAGTCATTGACTTGTCATCAGAGCCTTCGGGTTCCCAAATGCCCGTCCCTGGCCCTGACAGACAGACCACTGACACTGTGTAATGGGGAAATCACACCCAGCGACAAGGGCTTCCACGCACCACGTGTACACAAGCACACAACCCCTAAGGCCTCTTCGGAGTCGTCGAAGAAGGGCACAACGCCCACAGGGGCACCAAAAAATTTGACGGTGCCTTCCGAACCTCGCGGTTCACCTCCCTCCACGCAACCGCCTTTGTGACATGCGACTGGGCATACCTCGGGAATGGGCGTTCAACCTAAAAAACACACAGTCGTCGACACACCATCCAAGGGCGCACAAGCGCCTAAGGCCTCAGTGGAGTCACTGACCGTGACTGCGCCTTCAAAAAGCCTTGCAGCTATCATTTTAGCAGACCACAGAGTACAAGGGCACCCCCTCTTGTTCAGTGGAGTATTCTGAGGCCCCCCCAGCCTCTCTCTAAGGCCTTATTGGGAAAACTCCCCCTCCTGGTCAGCCTTTTCCTACTCCAGACACTTCTGCCTCTTCTCTACGGTCTAGGGAGAGGTTTGAGCAATACATGGACAAAACGGCCCAGTTCATTGACTTTTCAGACCGGTACATTACACCCAAAAGGCCCAGGGAGACGAGGACTCCTGCCCCATTCCTTACAAATTGCAGAAATTACCCATCTCTGCACAGGGACACCAGGAAGATATCTTGGAGGTCCCTGATGACCTAACACAGGACGACTCTTATGAAGACCTTAAAGGGATAGTCCAGTAAAAAAATGTATTTAAAAAATAGGCAACATTAAAAAAAAATACTAGCACTTTTTTTTTAAACTTTCTATATAAAATTTTGACAATTTTCACAAAATGGATGCGCCCATGTGCTTGCTTTTGCGAATTTTGAGCTTGAATAGCTCAAAATTTTACATAGGAAATTTAAAAAAAAAAAGTGCTAGTATTTTTTTTTATGTTGCCTATCTAATTTTTAAATAAAATGTTTTACTGGACTATCCCTTTAATCCTTTTGCACAAGACCCAACTGATCAGGACCCAGACTGGGAACAGGATCAGGCAGAGGATCAGGGCCCTTGGCTATCAGCAATGCATACCCCTGACCCGGACGCCATCTGTCTAGATCCCCTTTCTTCGCCACAGAGGATTTGTCACCTGTTGACGATCAGATGTTGTTTATTGCCATTTTAAAAAGAGCAGCTGATCATTTTCAAGTTGCAACGCATGAAGACGCTCCAGACTCAGACTTCATGGAGGATACCCTAAAGGAGAAGGCCCCGACTAGTCAAGCTTTCCCCTTACTAAACTCTATAAAGGGACTCCTAGACGCCTCCTTGCTGTCCACTTCTCACTTGGGCGGTCAACCCCCGGGTTGAGAAATTATTCAGCCCATCACCTTCCGACCCACTCTAAATCAGGGGTCTTGCTACACTGGATTCCCTGGTGGTTCCTACCACTCGGAAGAGGGCGGGGGTTCCACTGTCCTCAAAGGAAGCCCCTCCGGACAAAGACTCTACACATTTTTATGCTCTGGGTAAGCGGGTTACCGTCTCTGCAGCCTACTCCACAAGGATCGCAAATAACACCACTCCCCTGGCAAGTTACAGTGATGTCCAATGGGGCCTAGTTCAGGATGGTCTTCAAGATGTTTCAGAGCCCACCGATCTCGCCTGCTGGCGGTCGTGGCTGAAGGCAGACAAGTAACACATAACATACTGAAGAACGAGCTGGACTGTGCTGAGACTGCTGGACGCACCCTAGCCCAGAGGACCTTACTTAAGACGCGCCTGGTTTAAAAACACCAGCTTTAAACCTGGAACTCAAGCCTCTCTAATCAACGAGCCATTGGAGGAAGGTGGTTCATGACGATCTAGAGACAGCAAAGAAAACATGAAACACTAAAGTAAACCCTTCCACCAGCGTGGAGGCTCTAACTAACGCTGGTCCTTTCGTGGCCAATCTTTTTCCTGCCATCCCCTCGGCAATACGGCTCAATGTCCATCTGGTAGCCGTCAATATCAACAAAGAGGCCATCGTAGGGGCAACGGTAGAGGCAGGAAATCTAGTCCTAGAGGCTCTCCATCCTCCACCTCAGTGACTCGCCGGTTCGGGTCCCCTCTCACTCTTCCCCGGTGGGGGGGTCGAACGTCATTCATCCACACCTGGGAGGGGATCACCAGACCAGTGGGTACTGTAGATCGTTACTATATAGAGTTTCTCCAGCCACCTTGATACCACCCACCCAGAAGCAGACTCCTGTCGCCAGACCACCTGCGTATCCTGCTGGAAGAAGTTCAGGTCCTGCTGGAAAAGGGCACCATAGAAGTCATCCCCATTCTCCAGGTAAACAAGGTTATTTATTCAGTGTACCTACTTGTACCCAAACAGAATCTCACCATGCGACCTGTTCTAGACCTTCGCCCGGCGAACAAGTATGTCAAACCTCAAAAGTTTAGGATAACACTGCAGGAGGTAATCCCACTGCTGTAGCAGGGGGATTGCGTGGCCACATTGGACATGAACAATGCATATTTTCATATTTCAATGTTTCCAGCACACAGAAAGTACCTCAAGTTCATGATAGGACACCCACTATCAGTTCAAGGTTCTCCCCTTCAGCATTGCCTCAGCACCACGGGTATTCACGAAGGTACTAGCGGTAGTAGCTGCTCGCCTGCGCAGGCAGTCTATCCCAGTCTATCCTTACCTCGACGACTGGCTCATAACAGGGGATTCGTACAGAGCATGCCAAACAAATACCCAGTAGATGGTAGATCTCTTCTTCAACCTAGGTTTCTCTATCAACGAGAAGAAATCCAGTCTAGACCTCAATCAAGTAAAACAGTTTCTGGGGGCTCTAATCTGGACCAAAGATGGCGACATCTTTCTCTCCAATGAGAGGGTTCAAAACATGCTGTTCCAGATCCCTTACTATGGAGCCAGTCACCAGGTGCGCAAAGCCATGCGACTGTTGGAGATGATGGCTTCCTGCATCTACCTAGTTCCTCACTCTAGTCTGCGCTTGTGCCCCATGCAAAAGTGGTTCTGGAGCCAATGGTGTCAGGCCAGCGGCCAGTGGGATGATCTAGTGGTTGTCTCGGCAGCCCTCGTTCAGTATCTGCAGTGGTGGTCAAGGGAAAACTTTCTGCAGGGGAAGAAAACCTTCACCTCCTCTGCAGCAGAAGGCACTCACCACAGACGCATCTCTGACAGGGTGTGGGAGGAGGGGGTTCACCTTCAACAGACGGCACACGTTGTGTGGTCTCCAGCTTAGCATCCAATCATATCAACCTGTTGAACTGCTAGCAGTGTTCAAGGCCCTGAAGGCCTCCCAGACACACCTCCAGGGGAAGACAGTTCTAGTCCTCGCACACAGTGCTATGGCCATGTATTAAACATACAAGGGGGCACTCACTCTCTAGGGCTGTCCAAACTGTCCCAGAACATATGGAAGTGGCTCTCAAACACACATGTTCCAGGCAAACTCAATCTACTGGCGGACGTACTCAGCAGAGATTTCCCCCTACCTGTAGAGCATGAGTAGCAGTTACAGGAGAACATTGTTCTCGACGTCTTCCCAGAGATCGATTTATTCGCCACTCTGGAGAATGCCCAGAGCCCAGATTACGTCTCTAGGTACCCCCAAAACTGTTCCAAGGGGGAACAGTCTTTGGATAACATGGTCCAGGAAATTTGTCTGTGCAATCCTCCCACCCTCCCCTCAATTCCCCTGCTCAACAGAATAGTGCACAAGATGCACCAAGAACCAGTCCGGATGAATCTGGTGGGCCCGCCAGCTTTGGTTCTCCCCTCTCATGGCAATGTCAGTCTCCCCTCCTAGGAAGCTGCATTGACCGTACAACATGCTGTCTCAAGACCAGGGGGAAACACTAAGTGCATGCCCTCAAACCCTCAATTTAGCAGCCTGGCTCCTGAGGTTGTAGAGTTCGGGCACCTCCAGCTCCCTCAAAGATGCATGGAGATACTCGCAGATGCATGAACCTAACACCAGGCATTGCAACTCCAGCAAATGGAAGCGCTTTGTCATCCATCTGGTGTAATGACAATGGTATCCATCCTATTGAATGCTCACCTAAAGACATTGTCCTTTACCTAACTCACCTGTTAGATTCAGGACTAGTTTTCAATTCTATTAAAGTCCACTAAGCCGCGCTTTCAGCATACACCACGTCCCAAAGCAAGGTTTCATGGTGGAAAATTCCTGTAATTAAAGCCTTTGTGGAAGTGGCAAAGAGTGGTAAAGAGACTTGATCCCCCTATTTTCAACCCAGCTCCCGGGTGGGACCTGAATGTTCTTACCAGACTAATGGGACCTCCCTTTGAACCCATGCACAAGGCTAGCCTTAAAGCACTCACCTACAAGACAGCCTTTCTGGTGACTATCGTGGACCTGTCAGGGAGACTTCATTTCTGTGCGAATGCCCTTCAACCTTAGATACCCCCAGCTATTTTGCTGGACTTCCAGATTTTGTTTTATTATCCTCCAGTGAGACTTTTTTTTCACCCTCAAGTATTTTGATCTGATTTGGAATCTGACAAACTCCATAGGCATCTGCTTTTTGTATTGTGGCACACAGCACCTTCAGTGCAGTATCAGAGAAGTCCTTTGGATTTCTCATAAAAGGCGCGGTTTCTTGGACTGAAGGCAGAGGCGACCACTGGACGAAACATCCGATGAAGGAATCATGAGGAGGCGCTTGCTGCATCCTCCTGGACCATTGGACTGCCCGGTGAAGCCCTGCTGCTGTGCTGAAACTGCTTTTGCAAATCGACTAGCGAAGCTCCAGAGAGGACGACTTCTCCAGCATGGGGTCTGGCATGGATTCACATGCTCATGAATATTCCCTGTCGTCAGGCTGGGAATCCTCGGTAAAGAAAAAAGAGTTAAACCTCTTTTTTTCGGTCAATCGAGCCTCAAGCTCCAACGATTCTACTTCTGATCAACGGGGGCCCATTTCGGAATTTTCTACGCCCCTCAAGGGCGAAGTTTTCGTCGAGTCCAGCTTCTTGGAGAATTCTAGAAGATTCTTTGAGGCCGACCCTGCGTGGACATGGCCCAGGAAAAAGGGAGCGTGACACCCAGATCCAATCTGTTCAGGAGCTGCCCTGGATGCGGATTGCAGAATGTCTTCAAGGAGGACAAGCATTCTAGATGCCTCTACTGCCTTCAGGAAGACAAAACGCACGTGGAGAAGGACTGTGCGTTTTGCAAGAATATGTCGGAACGGGCCTCGGCGGATCTGCCCCACCAACTGGCTGGAAGGGAAGAGCCCAGCAGCAGGTGAGAAGAAGTGGTCTGAGCAGTCTTCTAAGACCTTTGAGGGCAATGGGGGCCCAACAAAAGGCAAAGCACTGCGAGTCGGCGGGCACCAGGAGCGCCGAAAGGTTGGGCTCCTCGGCTGCCAGGCAGGGCGCACTGTCACTGACGCCATCAACCATGAGCCAACACTCTGGCTCGGGGGAAAAGGAAGTCGGAGAACCCGGGTAAGCTTCGGGAGAAGCCCCAGTCGATCCCGACGGATAAAGCCGAGGGGGAGTGAGGCGGCGACTGCCCGGTGGAACAGAAGAAGGAAGGTTTCCTCTATCAACAGCATGAGGCCAAGAGGAAGACGGTCCTCTCGTTCCCGTTGCTTGACGACATCTTGGACAAGAACCCGTCCACGACCCCTGCCAAGAGAGACTGGTACGAGAAGAAATACCGGGTCCCGGATTCTACCCCCATGTGCCTTAAGGCGAACCCGGATTCGGTCGTCTCGGTGGTGGCCAAGAAGAAAGCGGCGGGGGCGACGGCTTCAACTTCGACCTCCCTGCCAGACGGCGAAGGGAAGAAATTGGATGCCATGGGACGACGATTCATCTCGTCGGCGGCGATGACGATTAAAGTGGCCAACGCCCTTGAGATTGTGGCCCGCTACGACAGAGAGCTGAGGTCTAAGATCGCTCCTCTGCTGGACTTCCTTCCGGATGACAAGAGGGCTGATGCCCTGGAGATACTGCAGGAAGGTGAGGTGGCGTCGGACCACGCCATAATGGTGTCCACGGACATTGCTGACACCGGCTTCCGCCAGATGGGCAACAGTGTTTGCCTTCGCCGGCGTGGTTGGCTGAAGGCAACCGATTTCCAGCAGGACGTGCAAACCAGAGTTTTGGACATGCCTTTCGACGGAAACAACCTGTTTGGCAAGACAGTGGACGAGTCACTTCAGGCCATCAAGGCCGACACGTGGGCCTTGGGAGTTTTCCAACAAGGACAGCCGCCCTTTCGGAACTCCGGAGGCAAGCAAGGTGCCTCCAAAGGATTCGGCGGCGGCTCCTCGACTAACCGCCAGGCGGCCCGCTCCTCGTCACAGGAGGCCTACAGAGGACGCGGCAAGTCAGGAAGATCTCGTCATCAAGGAGGCAAGGCCACTGCCAAGCAGATCTGAACTGGACGTAGTGTCTGGGCCCCCACCTGAGCACCCAGGTGGGAGGCCGGCTGGCGAAGTTCGTTAGCGTGTGGGAGTCCATCTCCACCGACCGATGGGTGCTGAATACCCTGGCCCGCGAGCACACTCGAGTTTCTAAAAAAGTGCCCCTGCATTCCTCCCGTGGCCAGGAAGGAAAACCACATCCCTCAACTGCTGCTGGAAGTAAGGGCGATGCTGAAGAAAGGAGCCATCAAGCTCGCCCCAAAGAGGCTCCGGGGCTCCGGAGTGTACTCGCAATACTTCCTCGTAAGGAAGAAGACCGGCGGCTGGCGACCCATCCTGGACCTGCGTCGTTTAAACAAGCACATCAAGTCCCAAAAGTTCCGGATGGTCACTCTCCAGCACGTGCTGGGACAGCTGGAGGAGGGCGACTTCCTATCGTCGCTGGACTTGGAGGATGCTTTTTTCCACATCCCCCTTCTAAGAGGACATCGAAAGTTCCTCAGATTCGTAGTTCGAGGACGGCACTACCAGTTCAAGGCCCTCCCCTTCGGATTGAAGTCGGCACCCAGGGTATTCACCAAGTGTCTAGCACCGGTAGCGGCACGGCTACGCCTGCAGGGGATCCACGTCTAACCCTACCTGGACGATTGGCTCATCCGAGCAAGGACAAGAGAACTCACCGTCGGACACACAGCAAAGACCGTCCAGCTGCTCACAGATCTGGGATTTTCCATCAACTATGCGAAATCCCACTTGGTCCCGTCACAAGGCGCACTGTTTCTGGGAGCCAGGCTTGACACAGAGGCGCGATTGGCCTCTCTGTCGGAGAAAAGGACGAAGACCATCCTGGGCAAGGTGCAACGACTGTCTGACATGGATATGGCCAGGGTGAGGTCGATAAAGTCCCTTCTCGGCATGATGCCCTTGTGCATCTACCTTGTGCGCCTGTGCAGGTTGCGGATGCGTCCACTGCAAGAGTTAGACGCCCGTTGGATGCAAGTGGCGGGCATCTTCGAAGATAGGATCGTGCTCAACGAGACCTTCTGCCAAGCGATCCGGTGGTGAGGCACCCACGCGCACCTCGCGGGGGGATGGACTTCCAGACCCCCACACACCAGGAGACGGTGACAACGGATGCCTCCCTGGAGGGATGGGAAGCGCACACCGGAGATCTCCACGCAAGAGGCCTTTGGCTCCCGGAGAAGTCGCTGCACATTAACGTCCTGGAGCTCAGAGCCGTGTTCTGGGCCCTCAGGTCGGTCGTTCCGTCCCTCAAGGGCAAGGTGGTGAGTATCTTCACCGACTACACCACTACGATGTTATACATCTGGTCGAAGGGAGGCACCAGATCCCCAGCCCTATCCAAGGAGGCCCAGGATCTGTGGCATTGGGCCGTCGCCCAAGGGATGTTTCTGGTACCCTTCCACCTGGCAGGAATAAAGAACACCATCACTGACTCACTCGGCAGGGAGCTACGCTCATGCCACGAGTGGGAACTGCAGCAGGATCAAGTGGATCTGCTATTCCAATGATGGGTCAATCCCCAGATCGACTTATTCGCGACGGCGACGGACGCCAAGTGCCGGAGGTTCGCCAGCAGGTTTCCCCAGCCAGGGAGCATGGGCGATGCCTTTTCATTCCCCTGGGATGGCCTGTTCCTCTATGCGTTCCCGCCGTTGCTGCTGCGACTCATCAACCAACTCAAGACGGTCCCGGTGCTCGATGATCCTCGTCGCACCGCTGTGGCCGAGACAGATATGGTTCCCGGACCTTCTGGACATGTCAGCGTAACCAGGCCCCATTCCCCCCCCCCCCCCCCCCCCCCAGTCAACAGACGCTGATCTCCTCTCCAGAGAAGAAGGCGCCATCCTCCACCACGACCTGGGGTCGCTGAACTTGCAGGCCTGGCTCCTGCAGCACTAGAGTTTGGAGGGCACGATATCCCGGCGGACTGCAAGGAGGTGCTTGCAAAGGTCAGGGCGTCCTCAACTCTCAAGTGCTACGGACACAAATGGAAGAGGTTCTCTATCTGGTGCCGTGCACAGAAGATTAACCCTCTATGGATTACGGCCCCTCAAGTGCTGCCGTACGTGCTATCGCTGGCCAAGGTGGGGCTGGCCCATGCCTCCATCAAGATCCATCTGGTGGCTATCTCCTGCTACACCAGAACTCCTGTGCGCTCATCCCTGTGGTCCCATCTCCTGGTGAAGGAGTTCATGAAGGGACTGTTCCGATCCTTCCTGCCGGTGAAGGCTCCTGCCCCAGCGTGGGAACTCAACGTGGTGCTGACCAGGTTCATGGGGCTGCCATTCGAGCCTCTGCATTCAGCACCGTTGAAGCTCCTGTCGTAGAAAACAGCGTTTCTTGTGGCCATCACCTCTGCTCAACTAGGCCCTCTCTTGCAAGCCCCCATACCTGACTTTCCGCTAGACGATGGTGGTGCTCCCCTCCTTCATGCCCAAGGTACCGTCGGACTTCCACCTCAACGAGCCCTTGGTGTTAGCTGTTTTCTTCCCGTCGCCTTCATCGCCGGCCGAGAGGACTTTGCACTTGCTGAATGTAGCTAGAGCACTGAAGTTCTACGTGGACCGCACAAAGAGTTTTCGGAAGACATCACAGCTGTTTGTGAACTTTGGACCTGTGAACCAAGGGAAGGCCCTCTCGAAGGCTTCCATTTCCAGATGGCTCTCCGGCTGCATCATGCATTGTCACCGGTTGGCAAACCGACCGTTGCCCGGCTGTCCGAGAGACCATTCGACCAGAGCGATCGCTGCTACCAGAGCGTTCCTATCTGGTGTGCCCCTGCTGGACATCTTCAGGGCTGCTACGTGCAGGTCGACGCACCTTCACGAGATTCTACTGCGTCGACTGGGATTCCAGGGAGGAGTCCAGAATCGGCCAGACAGTGCTGCGCAACCTGTTCGCCTGAAGATTGGCCTGGTGAGGAGGTAAGAGATGCTTAATGTTGAGGGATGAAATGCTTAACGTTGAGCCTTGCCACCTACCGTGGTTGTGCATTTGTGTACTGCTATGTATTCTTGTATTCATGAGCATGTGAATCCATGCCAGACCCCATGCTGGAGAAGGAACAAGTTACTTACCTGTAACTGTTGTTCTCCAGCGTGGGCTTGGCATGGATTCACATGCGAACCCTCCCTCTGACCCCTCTGCGGCTCTTCACTTGGTCCTACTGCCACTTTGCGTGCTACCAAATCTGAAGATGGCTGCCAGAGGAGGGGCTTAGGTAGAGGGCAGTCGTTTGCTGGGGGCAGTATGACCCAGAGACCAGTGATTGGTTATTAGGAGAAAGACAGTTTAGAAACGAAACTGAAACTGATTTTTTCTTTACCAAGGATTCCCGGCCTGACGACGGGGAATATTCATGAGCATGTGAATCCATGCCAGACCCACGCTGGAGAACAACAGTTACAGGTAAGTAACTTGTTCCATCTTCCCTTGGGTTATTGGGACCAACTAACCCCAAGAGGAACTTTGCTGGTAGACCTTCCTAAACTGGCTGTACTACTTTGCTGCTGCTGCAACCAAGTGCCAAGGGTCAAGAAATCCACATAGTTCAGTGAATCGCCTTTAAGCCGGACCAGAGCTCCAGGAAGATCCTGAGGACCCTCCCGAAGCAGGACGACCCAAGCTCGAGTCACTTGACCAGAGTGCTGGACTGAAGGAACGAAGAAAGTCCCAGTGTCCAACATCTGCGGTGGTGCAATTTGCCGGTAGCTGAAACCACGAACTGCTGCTGAACTGAAAAGAACCCCTAGCCCCTGCTGACCTTCAAACTGCAGTGGAGGGAGTCCTCCAGATATCCTCCCTCTTGTCCCCACGACTGAGGCCCAGGAACCCAGGATCTGCAAAACGTCAACCAGAACAGAAGCCAGCTGGATCCTCTTCTTCTAACCTAAGGTACTGTGTTGACTAAGGGGTACTTGCCTCCTTTTGTCTGTAGCTTGTATTATCACTTGAGATTTGCAGTAGCCGCTTTTTGCAGAGTTCGTCTTGGCTCTGACCCTCAGAAGCCTAACCGCTCGGGGCCCAACAGTGATTTCTACAAACTCTCCAACTTTGTGTAAGACTTTTGTGCTATCTAAAGAAGTGCCTCTGCTCCATAGACATTTTTCAAATTGTTGACTGTCCTGGCTGTCAGACTCTTCTGACCCATTGACTTTGATTCTAACTGTTCCTCACAGGTGGTTACTTGTTTGAAACTCTTATTGCTGGGAAAGATTCTATCTAGACTTCTTTGGGAGATTGAAAAGTGCTCACATGCTGTGAGGAACTGTTAACCTTTTTTCCTTCCCTAACCTTTTCCTTTTCCATGACCTTGGAATTTGTCAAGTACAAAAAGTAATATATAAATGCCAATACTATCCTAGTAAGTGAAGTCACGTCAGGGTGTAGGAAGTGTCTCTAACAAGTATCTACATGCTTATCTTGATTCTGAGAACCTGTTATGAAGTGTATTTTTATTGTTGCACATTGTCCTTTTTAAATAATGCTTATTTAAAGCTGACAGTTTTATAAATAATTATTGTACTAGTAAATCTTGAGTGTAAGTGTTATTTGGATACTTGTATGTGTGGATTATCGATGCTTCAGCTCTACAGCTCACATTTACCCCTCTTGAAATAAATCTGGCTGCTCAGTCACTACCAACTTGTGTAGTACAGACCTATACCAATAGGTGGTTACCTAATACCAAGAGGACAAGAATGGTGTAGTCTCCCACTGGGTTACTTCATACGATCTTGCCTAACAGGACCCATTTGTCACGATTCACAAAAACAAGGTGGTTTTGCGCACACTCTCGCTTTGCGCCCAATTTTATCTCAAAGTTCCATGTAAACCAGTCCATAGAACTACCCACCTTTTTCCAGAACCCCACTTACGTGGCGGAAAGAAGCCTCCATACACCAGATGTAAGGAGACCGATTATCTACTATCTGGAAAAAGCATAGCCAATAAGGAAAACAAACCAGTTCGTCTCGGTGGCCGCTGGTAGAGAAGGGGATCCTGTCTCTAAATCTGCTATTTCTAAGTGGATTGTGAACTGCATCACACTGTGCTTCTCTTGCCAAGAGAGAGCTACGCTTCATGCCTAGAGCACACTCTACTCTGGGCACAGGGGATACCATAGCATTCATTGCAAATGTTCCTTTTGATTCCATTTGCAAAGCAGCAAGCTGGAGTTCTGTACACACTTTCACACAGCACTACTGCCTAAATGCACACTCTAGGTCTGATTCTCAGGTGCGACAAACGGTGCTAAGACATCTTTATTACTGTTCCTTCACACATCCCACCACATCTCTGGGTACTGCTCGCAAGTCTATGTGCAGCATGTGATTCTAAGCAGATTCACAAGCATTAGAAGACATGCATTACTCACCGTAATAGCATATCTGATGATTGTATCTGCTTAGATTCACATACACCCACCCTTCCTCCCCTCATGGAGTAGAAGTAGCATAGACCATCTCTCTTCTGTACTCGGTCACGCTGACTATAAGGCTCCCTCACAGCAGAAAAAACCACTACCAGAGGGACACTGACGCGTGACGGATTTTGTGGTGCAATACACATCATGGATAGTGTTAGTCACGCCCATGTCGACATCCCCTTTCAGTCTTCGAAAGAAAAGCTGCATTACTCTGTAATTTCCATTAGATGTTAGACTATATGCACGGCATGTGAATTCAAGCAGACACAATCATCAGCAATGCTATTACGGTGAGTAATGCATGCCATATTCTAATAAACATTTTAAGTGTAACTGTTTCTTTGGACTGTTGTACTTACTGGGTACAGTGTACTTACTTGCAGCTCACACCTTCCTCCTACGATGGGTCCGACTGCTCTTCCACTCTACCAAGGAATAAACCCAAAGGTAATTGGCCGGATAGCTGTCCGGCAAGGACAGCCACCCTGCTGTGATTGACAGCTAGGCTGGAATGAATGGGAGACACCTGCATAAAAGGCTATGCTTTTTGGCTTGGATGGCAGTCGACCACTGGACGAAGGAATCCTTGGAAGAGACACCTGCTGCAACTCCTGGACCGTTGGTTTGCCTGGGGAAGCCCTGCTTCTGTGCTGAAGCTCCGAATTCGCCTCGACTAGAGAAGCCCTGCAAGGACGACTTCTCCCCTTGAGTTGGTGGGACCAATCAACTCCAAAGTAAGCCTGTCTGGGCATCCTCTCAGAGCTGGCTGTATTTCCACTGCTGCTGGAACTGAAGTGCCAGGGAGATGAACACCAGATTGTGTGTGTTGCTTTAAAGTCGGACTTGAGCGCCAGGAAAATCCTCCAGACTTCCCTGAAGCAGCACTGACCAAGCCTGAGTCACCTCAACAAAATGCTGTACCCCAGATGCGAGGAAAGTGTAGAGTGGTATCCGAGAACCGCAGTGTTGCTATTTGCTGTCAGACGCGAGGAGCTGAAACACAGAAGGACCGCTGAATTGAAGTTTGCCCATTGCTGCCACTGACCTTCCCATTGCAGAGCAGGATTCCCCAGATGTCCTCCCTCTTGTCTCTACCACCGAGGCGCAGGAACTACTGGATCTGCAGAGCTGTACAGGAACAGAAGCCAGCTGGAACCATTGCTTCTAACCAGAGGTACTGTAAAGTCTAAGAACTTACCTCTTGTTGTGTAGCCTTACTTGCTCTCAGTTGAGACCTGTCTTGGTTACCTTGCAGAGTTGCTATAGCTTTGCCCCTCATAAGCCTCCCAGCTTGTGGCCCTTCAAGTGTTCTGTTTTCTACACACATTTTCAAAAACATACTGCAAGACTGTTTACCTACCTACAAAGATCTTCAGCTCCCCTAGCCACTGTGTAATTAACATTGGCTGTCCTGGCTCCCTGAGTGACTCTTCTTACCTCCTCAGACTGTGCTTTTTCCTTTTTCCTTTCCCCAGGAAAGGGTTAATTTACTGAGCATTGGAAGGTTGCAAAAGTACTTACCTGTTTATGAATAGTTAACCTTTGTTTTATTCCCCAATCTATCCTTTGCACCAAACTCAGTATTGCTCTAAATGTATCAGTGATAAATCAGTGTCCACAGTGTCCTAGCGATTTGTCACCTGAGGGTGTAGGAAGTGTCATCTGATTTAAAGAAACTACGAGTGTTTTCTGAAGTATATTTTAAGTGTTACATGTTTTGCTCCCTTCTGAAGAAGGCTTATACAACTGACTGTGAAATAAATGAATTGTTTTATCAAGAAACCTTGAGTGTAAGAGTTTATTTGAATAACTGTACTGTAAACTCTGTGTCACAACATGTCTGCTCACATCGACCCCTCTTGAGATGAGCCTGGCTGCTCAGCCACACTACCAACCAGTGTAGTTCAGACTTATACCAAAGGTTTGGTCCCTATTGCCAGGAGGTCAAGGTTATTGTAGTGCACCCAAAGGGTACTGCATACAATCTTGCCTAACACAGATAATCTCTCATGTCTTACAAATGTGTCTTAGTGTCTCCTTGTTAGGGAGAATTCTCAGAAATGTGCTAATTCCCTCTACCTTAGAGACCCCCAGCAACTTTGCTGGATTTTGAGGACTTGATTCTTTTACCTGGAGAGAGTGAGACCCTTCTTCCCACACTCTTGTGTATTTTAATGGATTGATGTGAATTTAATGTGAATGGCCGCCTTAGCTTTCTTCCCTGAGGGAGAAGTACATATGGCAAGTAGAAACGTTCATCTATTGGCTGAAGACCCCATTGGAGTCTCTGCCAGTGTTTCTTTAGTGATCCTGGGTCTGTGGGAACAGAATGTAGATGTGTATAACTATAATAGATAACACAAAAGAATACTACAAGTATAGCGTACTTGTAAATGGTCAGGAGACCCCTGCCATTAGAGACAATGGGGCCAGCATTACAGTGGTGGATTAAACCTTTTTCAAACCTGAGGATGTTGCTAAGGCACTCAAAGGCCCCACTAAGCTTGCTGGAGGCCCTATCCAGATGGTTCCAATACTACCAGCTCTCATCCAGTGCAACCATATGACTGTGAGAATACCTGTCAGTGTACAAAGTGAGGTGCCTGGGAGAGTCCTTCTGGGGAATGACTTAAACATTCTTGGAGTTGTTTCAAGCACCCCCAGGGCTCCCAGTACAAGGAAGCCAGAGCAGACTTGGAAGGCCAGAGAGCTCAGTTTAAATGACTCTTAGTGGGATGTTACAGAAGAACCTATAACACCCAATCCACAGGAAGAACAACCTTCTATTTCCAGGAAAACCGAGACAAAGGGAAAACCCAAGGTCTCGGCAAACAAGAAAGATAGCACTCCTGTGCATCCAACCAGGACATCCCGGAGAGGACAGTCCAAAGTCACACCTGTGACTACTCCACCAGCTGAGGTTCAACCAGAAGATGGTGCATCAGCTACTGATGAGACAGAGCTGGAAGAAGACCTTCCCCCTGTTGGAGATCTGGATCCTAAAGACCATCCTGAGCTGCAGACTTCTCTTGCAGAAGGAGGCCCCTGTAGGGTAGAATTCGTTTGTTGGGGTCTGATGTAGATAAATTCTGTAGCAGCTGTCACACTTGTCAGACTTGTGGCACCTTTGGTGCCTTTCCCAATGGTGGGAGTCCCTTTTGAGAGGGTAGGAATCGAGATTGTTGGTCCCTTACACCCTCCAACATCTTCAGGCAACCGATTTATATGGTTGTGGTGGACCATGTTACCAGGTATCCTGAAGCCATACCTATGAGAACTGTTACTGCTCAGGCAGTGGCTACGACCCTACTTGGTATTTTTACCAGAGTAGGTTTTCCTAAGTAGGTTATCTCTGACAGGGGATCCAACTTTATGTCCCACTACATGCAAGCCATGTGGAAAAACTATAGAGTGACCGACAAGTTCTCAACAGCTTACCTTCCCCAAACCAATGGGTTGGTGGAGAGGTTTAACAGAACTATGAGGAGCATGATGGGTGCTTTGCAACAACCGCTTAGAAGAAAGTGCGACCTTCTACTGCCATGCCTTCTCTTTGCTTATAGAGAAGTCCCTCAAGAAGGGGTTGGCTTCAGCCCCTTTGAGCTTTTCTATGGTCATCTGGTTAGAGGTCCATTGGCCCTAATCAAGGAGGGGTTGGAGAGTGCCCATTCCCACAAGCCAGTGAGAGTCACTGACTATGCGTTAGGTTTCCAAAGGAGAATAACACACATGACAGAAGCATCAGATAACGTGAAAGCAGGTCAGGCTCTGGTGAAGCATTGGCATGGCCAGAAGGCCAATGTGGTTGAGCTTACTCAGGACCAGCTTGTTCTAGTTATGGTACGTACAAGGCAGAGGGCCTTACAGGACAAATGGATTGGACCCTTCAAGGTTGTGGGAAAACCTGGTGAGGTCAATTATTTGGTGGACTTAGGCAATCCTAAGGAGGCCCCCAGGGTCTTTGACTCCAACTGCCTAAAGGCGTATGTCTCTAGACCAGAACTGGGAGCTTTGCTCTTAGCATCTGCTCAGGTGGAGGAGGTGAGTGAACCTCTACCAGACCTCCTCAGAAGACAACCTTTAGATGGGAAGATGGGAGTTAATCTCTCTTCTGATCTGACACTGGAACAACAGGAGGAGTACAAAATTCGGTTAAATCAGTTTGCCCCTCTGTTTTCACTATCACCAGGCTTGACCCTTTGGGGCCAGCATGAGATTCTCACTGGTGACTGTTTACCTGTTAAAAGCAGAGGATACAGAATGTCAGTCTATATAAGAAACCCCATAAAGGAAGAGGTCAGCAAGATGCTTGATCTCGGGGTAATAGAGCCCTCTACAAGTCCCTGGTCTAGTCCAGTTGTACTAGTGCCAAAGGCAGGATCCAAGGAGTTGAGATTCTGTGTGGACCATAGAGCTCTTAATGCAGTCACCACGACTGATGCCCATCCTTTACCTAGGACAGATGAGCTGGTGGATAAACCTGGTTCAGCCAATTACCTCAGAACATTTGACCCACCCTCAGGCTATTGGCAAATAGCTCTGACAGACCATGCCAAGGAAGCAACTGCATTTTCAACCCCAGGAGGCCTCTATCACTTTAAGGTTATGCCTTTTGGACTAAAGAATGCACCTTCTACATTCCAAAGGATGATGAATCATGTTCTGAATGGGATGGAGGACTTCTGCATGGCATACATGGATGACATTGGAGTGGTCAGCTCTACTGGGAAGGAACATATTGACCACTTAGGATAGGTATTGCAGGCTCTTGACGATTGGACCATAAAGGCAAGCAAATGTCAAATTGGTCAGAGTAAAGTGGCCTACCTTGGACATGAGGTAGGAAGAGGTGAAATAAGGCCATTGCCTAGCAAAGTACAAGCTGTACACGACTGTACCACCACTACTACTCCAGCCCAAGTGAGAGCCTTTCTAGGTCTATTAGGTTACTATAGGAACTTCATTGAGAACTATGGGACCATCGTTTCTCCATTGAGTGTTATCTCCTCACCCAAATTCCCCAAGAAGGTCAAGAGGAATGAGTAGTCCACAAAGGCATTTGAAGGACTTAAGAAAGCCCTTTGTCAAGCTCCAGTCTTCAGAGCTCCTGACTACAACCAATCCTTTATTATACAGACTGATGCTTCCCAATACAGGTATAGGTGCAGTTCTGAGTCAGCTGGATGAGTAAGGCAGGGAACACTCAATCTGCTTCATCAGTAGAAAACTGAAGGAACCTGAAACAAGGTGGGAAACCAAAGAAAGTGAATGTTTTGCTATTGTGTGGTCTTTGAAAAGGTTTAGACCATACTTGTATGGATGTACTTTTGAGATTCAAACAGACCACCAACCCTTGAGATGGTTAATGCAGATGAAGGGGGGGATCCTAAAATGTTATGATGGTCAATCAGCCTACAGGGGTTTGATTTTACCATGGAACACAGGTCGGGGTGTAATCGCCAAAATGCTGATGGTCTCTCCAGAAAGTTTGACCGACTGGAGAATGGAGATTCATCCAGGGGTGGATTAAATCCTGTCCCTTAGTGTGGGGGGGGGGGGACGAGGGTTAGGGAGATTTCTCAGAAATGTGTTAATTCCCTCTACCTTAGAGACCCCCAGCAACTTTGCTGGATTTTGAGGACTTTATTTTATTTTTTTACTTGGAGAGAGTGAGACCCTTTTTCCCACTCTCTCATGTATTTTAATGTGATTTTTGAACTCTGTTTCTCTTTTGGTTATGGAGTCTGACTCCATAGGCATCATCTTTTACATTGTGTCACACAGTACCTTCAGTGTGGTGGCACAGGGAAGTCTTTCAGATTTCCCCAAGGTTTAAATACCTTCTCTGGGATAAAGTACTGTTTCCCAGAGCAGTAAAGTGAAATTGACTTTACTTATATTTGTAACTTTCTAGACCAGCAGATCCTATCTTACAATAGTATGCTGGCAGGGTTACTTAGTATCTCCTTTGTCTAGCTTCTCATGTAACATTTTTATGTTACCCTTTCCTCGATGAATGGCTGGTGGCAGTGGTTTACTTTTAACTACTGTGCTGTGCATTTACTGCGGGCTGCGTTCGCAGCTGCAGTAAAGCACCCAAGGGTGCCATTTTTGACAAAATGGCCCCAGTCTTCTTTTTTTGCCATTTCTTTGTGGAAAGGTCCTACTTGAGATTTACCAGGTTTGGTCTCTTTGTTCGCTTTGCCTTTGGCGTGATTCACGAGTGAATCCCGCCTCTGACTCCAGGGTGTCTGGTGGGGGCAGGAAGTGAGGGCGGTGCCCGAAACTCCCTGTACTTAGTCTCCTAGGAGACCCAAATGCACTCTGTAGTGATTGGCCGGCTGACTGTACGGCAAGAACAGCCACCCTGCTGGGTGACTGACAGCTAGGCGGGAATGAATGGGAGAAACCTGCATAAAAGGCAAGGCTTTTTGGCTTGGAAAGCAGAGTCGACCACTGGTAGAAGCAATCCGAAGAAGAATTTGGAAGAGACACGTCTGCTGCAACTCCTGGACCGTTGGTTTGCCTGGTGAAACCCTGCTGCTTTGCTGAAGCTTCGAATTCGCCTGGACTAGAGAAGCCTTCCAAGGACTTCTCCCCTTGAGTTGGTGGGACCAATCGACTCCAAAGTGAACTCGTTTGGCCATCCTCTCGAAGCTGGCTGTACTTACACTGCTGCTGGAACTGGAGTGCCAGGGAGAGGAACACCAAATCGAGTGGATCGCTTTTAAGTCAGACCCGAGCGCTAGGAAGATCCTCCGGACTTCCCTGATGCAGGACTGACCAAGCCTGAGCCACCTCAACAGAGTGCTGGACCCCAGAAGCAAGGAAAGTCTGAAGTGGTATCCGAGAACCGCAGTGCTGCTATTTGCTGTCAGACGCGAGGAGCTGAAACACCAAAGTGCCACTGAATTGAAGTTTGCCCGTTGCTGTCGCCGACCGACCCGCTGTGTTGCAGGAGTCACCTAGACTTTTGCCCAATTGACATTGGCTGTCCTGGCTCCCTGAATGACTCTTCTCTCCTCTGATATGGTTAACTTACTTTGCATTGGGGGGTTCAAAAGTACTTACATGCTTAAGAATATCTGTGATCTCTTGTCTTATTCTAAAACTTATTTACTTTGACCCTCATTTCAGTACTACTCTAAATGTACTAGTGATGTATTAATGTCCACAGTGTCCTAGCTATTTGTCATCTGAGGGTGTAGGAAGCGTCTGTGTGCCATCCCAATGGGTACTTGCTGATTTAGAGAAACTAAGAGTGTGTATTTGTGTGTTGCTATTATATTAGCCCTTCGGAAGAAGGTTTATTCAAACTTGCTGTTAAATAAATTAATAATTGTTTAATCAAGAAACCTTGTTTGTAAGAGTTTATTTGGATACTTGTCTCTGTGAATCTCTGTGAAACCACCCTACTGCTCACATTGACCCCTCTTGAGATGAGCCTGGCTGCTCAGCCACACTACCGACCTGGTAGTACAGACTTATACCAAAGGTTGGGTTCCTATTGCGAGGTGGTCACGGTTGTTGTAGTGCTCCCAAAGGGTACTGCACCAAATCTTGCCTAACACTCAGTTGTAGGCAGGTCCCGCTAACACTCTGAACACAGGGTTCAGAGAAAATCATTCTAACTGACGGGTAAACATGCCAGAATCACCACAAACCTAGTTATTTTCTTATTTCTCTTTTTTAGGTTCCATGGGCCCCAAAACCTCTCTCAGGAACCACTCATAGTCAACGGGTTATGGACCGATTCAGAATCGCCACAGGTAATGTTTTTCTGTCATCTTAGTTCTGCTTATTCCTCCAATGTATGTTTTTGTCTTGTATTCACTTTTGTTTTGCCTTTTCATTTCTTCATTTGCTTGATTTCCCTTCCTTTGTGTGTCTCTGTATTTTATTCAATATTTCTCATTTGTTATTGGCAGTTTTTTTGTTTTCTCTTTTCAAGCTTGTACGTTTCTTAATATATTATATATTTTCTGATTCTTTGTTTAGATTTACTGTAGGTTTTTTTATTTCCCTCCTACCTTCATGTGTCCCTTTTCTGTGTTTCTTGTCTTAAATCCTTTCTTAATCTATAGTTTTTTGATTTATAAACCAGCCATGTCCTCTTGGCAATAGGGAACCCAACCTTTGGTATAGGCCTGTACTACACAAGTTGGTAGAGTGACTGAGCAGCCAGACCTATCTTAAGATGGGTCAATCTTAGCTGTAGAGGTGCAACATGGAGATTCAGTGGTATTCAAATAACACTTATACTCAAGGTTTCCTATTAAAATAATGTATTTAACCGTCAGTTTAAAAATGGGCCTTCTTTAGAAAGGGCAATATACAATAATACAATGCACTTAAAATATACTCCTTCAGTTTCAATTAAGTAAGTAGATACCCTTTTGGGATGTCACAGACACACTTCCTACACCCTAAGGTAACTTCAATTGCTAGGACACTGGACATTAATCTATCACTGTAACACTTGAGTGCAATACTGAGATTGTAGCAAAAGGAAAAGGTTCGGGAAGGAAACAACGGTTAGCAAGTTCTCTGAACAGGCAAGTACCATTACACTCCTCCAATGAAATATAGGTCAACCCTTTCCCAGCTATACAAGTAACTTATCTGTGACTTTTTGAGGGACAGACAAACACATAGTCAAAGGGTCATAAGGGTCTGCATGGAGCCAGGACAGCCAATGTCGATTGAACAAAGTCTAGGGGAGCTGAGGCACTTTTTGAAGATAGCACAAAATACTTGCACAATGTTATATAGAAGTTTGTACAAAAGAATCACTGTTGGGCCACAAGCTGGGAGGCTTGTGAAAAGCAAAGGTGCAAGCAACTCTGCAAAGGGTAGCAAATGCAAGTCTCCAGTGAGAACAAGCAAGCTACACACAACACAAGATAAGTACCCCTAGTTATACAGTACCTTAGTTCTGAAGAAAAGGAGTCCAGCTGGCTTCTGTTCCTGTTGCAGTCCTTCAGATCCTTTGTTCATGGGCCTTAGTCATTGGGTCAAGAGGGAGGACGACTGGGAACTCCTGCACTGAGGTTTGAAGGTTGGCGGCAGCAATGGACTTACTCCAGATCAGTGGCACTTCGCGGCTTCAGCTACCGGCAAATGGCACCATCGCAGATTTTGGACACCCTGTGGTCTCCCCTTGCTTCTGGGGTCCAGCACTCTGTTGAGGTGGCTCAGGCTTGGGTCAGCCTGCTTCGGGAGGGTCCTCGGGATCTTCCTGGAGCTCGGGTCCGGCTTAAAGAAGATGCACTCGTTCCTGGGGTTCCTGGTGTTCCTGTCCCCTGGCACTCATTTCCAACAGCAGCGAAGAAGTACAGCCAGCAGGGAATGGGGTTCCAGTCATGTTCGTCTTGGCGTCCCCTGAGAAGCAAGAGAAAAGGGAAAAACCAGGCTACCCCTCCCTTGGGCATGGAGAAGGCGGGAGGACCTATTAAAAAAAACCTCAAGTACCTTTTTTTTAACTAGTTATACAGAATCGCACTCAAGATTAAACATCTAAAGCAAAATTTAATAGAAGGAACATGTTAAAAACATTAATTAAAAAAAAAAAGGGCCGTGCAATTGTTACCCAAATGGACATGAGTCTTAACATTGGCAGAAAGATTTTTACATAAAAAGAATTCATTTATGTGCAGTATTCAATATGCAACACATTTTCACTGTCGACACAGAATTGATGTTTCTGGCTTGAAGGACCGATTGTGGCGTTTGTCAGTCAAATGCGTTTAGTGTAGACACTAATGTCATCTTGCTCAGAACGTGATTTTCGAAGGCTTCAAGCTTTCTTCAGGACAACAAAAAGGTATGACTAGGAATGCGAATGTTAATCTAAAAATAATGAAAAGGATTGAATTAAGAGTGTGATTATGGTCATTCTTTTTGATTGAATTCGGACAAGAATAGGTCTAAACCCCACCTTTAAATAGTGATCTCTAGGGAGACGGGTATAGACAGGAACTGTCGTGTGTTCGGGTAATTTCAATCTCTGGTGCACATTGGCTACCTATAGTGGTAGAGACAGGCTATTAGTCATAGTGCCAAGGGGACTTTATTGATAATTAATTATACAGATAAAGCAGAGCTTAGTTACCTGGCAAGGTTGTTTTGAAAAAAACACACAGAACTGTTTGTAGAATTTCAGATCCACGATGGAATACCGGAAAAAACTGCATCGATGGGCCAAAGGGTCTGGCTGAAGTGGAGACTGTGGTCCCCTGTTTACTCGCAAAGGATGTGTGTTATTGGGTCCTAATAATTTAAAGTGAAGAAAGGCATATAACTACGCTGATTGGGCAACATATTGCTGGAAATTGCAAAGTTGCGCAAAAATAACTGCATCAATCGGTGGATTTAAGCAAAGCGCTGAATTAGCAGCATGTTGTTACAAGATTAGAAAGAACTGCGTGATTGTTCTGAAAACCAGTCTCAAATGCCCAAAATGGATGGACTATGTTATGCACGCGGCGACGCTAGGCTCCGAACAACGCTTAGCAATAAAAATACATGTGTCACTATATTGTAGACAGGTGGGCTGTACCAAGCGTGTGCACCGTGTCTAAAAGGTCTAGATGGATAAAGTTACCATTATTGAGTAGAAGGGCTCACCTTGGCGTATGGAGCTGTCTTCGAAAGACAGAGTGGTCGTATCACCACTGCAGCACATGTGCGTTGGAGAGTTAATCTCTCTCTTCAACGGAAAAAACGTTGAGGGGCGCAAACCCCAAGAGAAGAAGTTGTCCTTTGCGGGCTTCTCTTGTCGATTGGAAAATTGGAGCTTCAGCACTGCAGCAGGGCTCCACCGGGCAAACCAAAGGTCTAGGAGGGTGCACCAAGCTTCTCTTCCAGTTTCTTCTTTCGTTTCTCCGTCCAGTGGTCGACTCTGTGTTAGGCAAAAATTGTATGCCGTACCCTTTGGGAGACTACACCAACCTAGTCTTCCTGCCAATAGTTATCCCAACCTTTGGTATAAGTATGTACTACAAAGGTTGGTAGTGTGGCTGAGCAGCCAGGCTGATCTCAAGAGGGGTCAATGTGAGCAGTAGGGTTTTTACACTGAGATTCAGTGACAAGTATTCAAATAAACTCTTACACTCAAGGTTTCTTGATTAAACAATTATTAATTTAAGTCATTTAAATAAGCCTTCTTTAGAAGGGAGCAATATATATGTAACACAAAAATACACTTCAAAATACACATTCTTAGTTTCTCTAAATCAGCAAGTACCCATTTTGGAGGGCACACAGATTCTTCCTACACCCTGAGGTGACTTAAGTACAGTGGACAATAAAATATCACTGGTACATTTAGAGCAATCCTGAGTTTGTTGTCAAAGAAAAGGTTTTGGGAATAAAACGAAGGTTAACAAATATTCTGAAGCAGTTATGTACTTTTGAACCCCCTAAAGGAAAGTAATTTAACCCTTTCCTGGAGGTAAGGTAAAGCACAATGTTAGAGGTAAGAATAGTCTTTCAGGGAGCCAGGCCAGCCAATGCTAATTGAACAAAAGTCTAGGTGAACTGAAGCACTTCTTGCAGGTAAGTAAAAGTCTTGCACAATGTTTTAGAAGTCTGTGTAGAAAAAATAGTATCACTGTAGTGCCACACACTGGTAGGCTTGTGAGGGGCAAAGCTACAAGCAACTCTGCAAAACAACCAAGACCAGTCTTAACTGAGAACTATCAAGGCGAGACAACAAGTCCTCTTAGTTTTACTGTACCTTTGGTTAGAAGAAATTGGTTCCAACTGGCTTGTGTTCCTGTGTAGGTCTGCAAATCCTGTTGTTCCTGGGCCTGAGTCATGGGGACAAGAGGGAGGATGTCTGGGGACTCCTGCACTACGAATTGAAGGTCGGCGGCAGCAATGGGAAAACTTCAGATCAGCTGCACTTTGCGGTTTCAGCTCCTCGTTTCTCTTGCAAATAGCACCACCGCAATTCTCAGATACCACTATGGACATTCCTCGCATCTGGGGTCCAGCACTCCGTTGAGGTGGCTCAGGCTTGGTCAGTCCTGCTTCCTGGGAGTCCAGATGATCTCCCTGGAGCTCAGTTCCTGCAGCAGTAAAGGAAGTTCAGCCAGCTCCGAGAGGATTTCTAGATGAGCTTGTCTTGGGGTCGGTTGGTACCACTAAACCAAGGGAACAAGTCATCCTTTGCAGGTCTTCTCTAGTCAAGGCGAATTTGGAGCTTCAACACAGCAGCAGGGCTTCACCGGGCAAACCAACCGTCCAGGAGTTACAGCAGGCGTCTTTTCCAAGTTTTTCTTTGGATTCCTTCGTCCAGTGGTAGACTCTGCCTTCCAAGCAAAAAGCCTTGCCTCTTATGCAGGTTTCTCCTATTAATTTGCAGCCTATCAGTCAATCACACAGCAGGGTGGCTGACATCCAAGGACAGCCCTCCAGCCAATCGCTGTTGGGTTCATTCCTGTAACAACGGAGAGTAAGCACAGGAAGGGTTGGGCACCTCCCTCACTTCCTGCCCTGCCAGACACGCTCGAGCCAGAGGCGGGTTTAACTGGTGAATCCTGCCAAAGGAACAAAGGGACCAAACCTGGTTTGGTGTGCTGAGTAAATCTCAAGAAGGACCTTTCCAACAAGAAATGGCGTAAAAAGAAGACAAGGCCATTTTGACAAAATGGGCACCCATGGGTGCTTTACTGCAGCTGAAATTGCAGCCCGCGGTAGAAACGCACAATGGAAGGAAAATGTAAAGCACTGCCACCAGCCATTAATTGTAGAAAGGGTAACATAAAATTGTTACATGAGAAACTAGACAAAGGGGATACCAAGTAACCCCTCCAGCACGCTATGGTAAGATAGTGTGTGCTGGGTCTAGAAAGTTACAAAAAAGTAAAGTCAATTTCACTGCACTGCTCTTGGAAACAATAATTTCATCAAGAGAAGGTATTTAAACCTTTGGGAAATCTAAGCGACTTCCCTGTGCCACTGCACTTAAGGTACTGTGTATCACAACGTAAAAATATGCCTATGGAGTTTGTCAAACAGAGTGGGGAAAAAGGTTGCTCTCTAGGTTAGAAATTAAAGTCCTAAAGTCCAGCAAAAGTGCTGGGGGTCTCCAAGGTAGAAGGGAATTGGCACATTTATGAGAATTCTCCCTAACATTCTACCTTTCTTGCAAAAGACCTTGCCTTTTATGCAGGTTTCTCCCATTCATTTGCAGCCTAGCTGTCACTCACACAGCAGAATGGTGTGGGACAAATCCCAGTAGGGGGCTGGCTGTCCTGATTTCCCATGCACTTGCCCGTTCTCAATGTCACTGGGCCTAGAAAGATTGTTGTTTTGTTTCTCCCCCATTTCCCCTCCCTTGCCTTGTCTCTCTCTAAAACACTTGTGTACGAGCGCAATACAAATAAAATATTTCATATAATAACCAGACCGCCCCTTGTTGTAAAATGCATTGAGAAAATGTAGAGATTGTGCTTTAGTTCTTGTTAAATACTGCAAACCTGGAAGCTGAGGACAAGTTGACCACTGGAACCGAAACCCAAGAGGATGATTAAGGAAAAACGGCAGAAACGAGTTCCAGCGACCAGAAAGCCTGCTCTAGCCCTTCCTTCCAATCGGCCTGGCGACACCGAAAATGACGACCCTGACCCAGAGCCTGGTGAGACCCATTAGACTCTGCATTTTGAGCCCTCCCACACGTTCCTGCGACCTTGCAGGGCTGCAATACCCCAATACCCTGGGTACTAGAGCCATTGTGCCATGCATGGTCTTCCAAATTCCGAATCTCGCTGAAACTTCGTGGGCATCCTGGTGGATCTCCTGAGACACTATCCGAGTCTGAAAGGTCCCCTCACCAGAGTGCTGGAACTTTGTAACGATGAGAATTCAACCGCGATTTTCTGTCTTCTGTGCTCCTTGAAAAGGCACCAAATCCACGGAACTGCATTCAGCTGCGAGGAAAACCTTGCCTAGCGCCTTCTCCATTGATCCCTGCTGCAAAGTTCCTTCTGAGGTCTTGTTTTCAGTCACCACAACAAGGAATCCACTGACCGGGTAGTTGGCTGCAGATCCTGAAGTCCTCCTGCTGCAAAATCTTCAATGCTGAGGTACTGTGTTGTCTTGGGTTTGCACTTACCTTAAGCCTGTTAGGATTTCTGCGTAGCTGTGGGCTTTTCAATGTTATTGGGAGGCATCTCGTCCAGTGCACCCAGTCCCACTGCTAGAATCCTGCTAGGGTGTCTTCTATGAAGCCCCTGGACCTTCTTCTAACTCTAGAAGTACCTGTTTGCCCAGCCTTCCTAAGGACTTTTGCTACTTAAGAACCTATTCTGACACTGTCTGTTGGTCACTAGATCCTAGTGACCCCCCCCCCCCCCCCACTTCTGCCACTGAGAACACTCATGCTGCAAGAATAAGGGAAAGACTTTTAAGGGATTTGCCCTTTTACCTAGAAAGGGAAATACATTTTTAAAAGTTACTTGCTTGTAAAAGAGTCGTTTGGTAACTGTGACTCTGAGTGAACAGTTACAAAAGTTCTCATTTACCTTGGATGTGTGATGCACTATTCTTAAAAGTATGGTTAACATCTTTCTTTCCTTAGAAACCCTTTTGCCATTCTAATAGAAAGTAGATGTGAAGGAATATTGAACACCTGTGATTAGGTCGTGCCTCTTCCCAAAAGTAATGTTCCTCTTACCAGATTATTCCTGTTAGGATAATTACGAGTGTCCCCCAATTGGGTCTTGCTTCCCCTGACTTGCTGTTAGCCTGTCCATAGTAAGTCTGTCCTGGGTTGTTGCTTACCTAGAATAACATATAGTCATTCAGTAAAGTGTAACATTGGGTTTTTGCTTCCCTGAGCTGTTGTAGAAAGACACAAAAAGAGTCTTCAGTTTGAACTGTCCCTCAGAAGTCATACATACAGTACTTGCATACCTGGGAAAGATCTAACCTGGACTTCATTGTGATGTTTAAAAAAAAGTATATGGGTTTTACTTGCCTTATCTCAATCTGTGTTTCACGGAGCTCAAAAGCACCTTTAATTGAATATTAAATCCTTAGGTTTTACTCACCTAGTATAACTGTATGATATGTTATCACAAAAGTACCTGGAATAAGTGTTCCACTATTCACAAAACGTATACTGTCCAGTTGACTGATTACGTGATTTGTTAATGAGTCATTGTACAACTGGTACGGTCTAATGCCCTGGCATTACTGAATCTAATTGTGAAAGTAACCATTGGTTTTTACGCCCCGAGAATAGGTGCGACTTAGACTGAATGTGTATAAAAAGGTTTGACTTCCCTAGAATTACTGTTGGGTGTTGCAAATAAGGTTATATTCGTTGGTGTGTGCACCTTCAAGCATAGTGTTGTGTTTTGATCATTGTGATTACATATAATGTGTGATAGTACTTATTTACCCCTAGATTTATCTGGGCCTACCTGTATTTAAATAAATCCTTTATTTCTGATGCTTGTTAATCTGCTTAGAATCACATGCTGTGCATATGGTCCGACATCCAGTGGTAACCGCAGAGCATTGCATCTTGTCTTTAGGGAACCGAAAGGGGACATCGGCATAGGCGTGTCTAACACTATCCCTATCTTACTAGAGACATTGTTTATCTTTACCAAATTGACGCTTTATTCCCCGTTAAGTCACTTCGCGCAATAAGAACATCTTCGACAAAGACTAAGGGGGAATCATCTACGGCTGTGGATTTCGGCGCCTAATATCCGGCGGCTGGATTTTCCACGTGGTAGGGCCCTCTGGCCGACCTATACAGTAGGGAGAGTGGGGTCGGGGTGGCCATATTGTTTAGTATGTCTTTCCTCCTTTCCCCTCTTGTCCTTGTCGGTCTGGTCATCCTTCCCTTTTGCTATGGAAAGGACTCCTTTTAGATTCTGCCCTAAGTGTAGGGTCAGATATCCTTGGAAGGACGAACACAGGACGTGTAACGCCCGTCTCCCCCTAGAGCACGACGAGAAGCAGTGTGCAGCGTGCAAACTCCTTCGGCCCAAGACCCTTAAGGAGCGCCGTGTAAAGGGGTGGGTCACGTACGGTATGTCGCGCATGATGCCCCCTTCCCCCACCGCCACGCCAGCTGAAAGTGACGGGGGTACTTCGGTTGACTAAACGTCCAATGCAGATGTTATAGACCTTGAGGCGGACACTTCTTGGTCCGCCACGCCTGTCCCCGACTCTTCCAGGCTCGACTCTGGTCTTGCTACAGGGACTACACCTGGCGACAGGGGCATACAAGCGCATCGCACTAAGCACACAACCCCTATGCCAATTTCGACGTCTTCGTCGAAAAAGGCGAAAGCGTGAACAGGGCTGCCGAAAACTTCGCTGGTTCTCTCGGATCGTTCAGATCCAAAGCCTTCCCCGCATCCGCAGCAGTGCATTGCGACTGGGCAGTTGAAACAGACCAAGGGTGCTACTCCAAAACCTACACGCGTCAAAGCTCGGGAGCCCGACGCTTCGGCGATTTCCAAGGCCTCGTTAGGCCCGAAAACTACAGCTAGGCCTCTACCCGGAAAACCGACCTCTAGGCCTTCTAGTGCCGTGGACGGTATTTCTACTGCCGACAAATCACCAGGGCTGTTGTCTCACGACGATTCGGCGACTATCCACAGTAGCATCGGAAGAATTGCAGCAGCGGTGGGCCTTACTCTGGTTCCGCTTAAGGTTATGGGCCAGGCTGCGGAAAAGATTTCCGCGGATTTGGTTCCAGATTCCGATGAGACTTACGTAGATAGTCAAGAACCTCTCCGACACCCTGAGAGGTTGCTTTCGACGCCACAGTGCGGAGAACGTTGTTTCTCCTCTCGTAGGCCTGTTTGGGTCCTCTAAATAGACTACAGACAAATTTGAGGGTTGTATGGATCGGTTGGAGCTGATTATCAGTTCTTCTGATCATCCTCCCCCGAAAAGGGCTCTGGTAGACCCTAACCTCCAAATTCAAGAAGTTCAGTCTCAGGTTTTCCAACAAGAAGACGTGGTCTATATGGACACGTATAGAGACATCTATAATGAAGAAGCAGCAGCTTATTTTCACTGAGGAAGATCAATGGGATACAACCGAGAACTGGGAGGAAACCCAGCTGGAAGGTCAAGACCCTTGGACACAGCAAGATCAGGACTCTGATATTTTGTGCCTAGACTCTCCTCTGTCCATCCCAGCTCGCCAGGCCTCCCCTGTGGATGACCAGATGGCTTTCAACTCCATGTTGAAGAAAGCAGCGGGAATACTTTAAAATTGCCACTCAAGAGGTGGTACCTGAGCAGGATTTCGTGGAGGATATCATTAAGGAAAAACCTCCGGCGAGTCAATCCATCCCCCTCCTTAACTCTGTTAAGAGACGGGTAGCTCCCTCATTGGTCTCACCTGCTCAGACACGGGCAGTGAACCTGAGAGTCGAAAAACTATTTCGACGTTCTCCTTCCGACCCTCTTTATATCAAAGGGCACGCCATCTCAGACTCACTGGTAGTGACCACCACTCGAAAGAGGGCAGGGGTACCCCTTGCCACGGGAGCATCACCACCGGACAAGGAGTTTAAAAGGTTGTATGCCCTGGGCATACGTATCACATCAGCAACTGCATACACCATTCGGGTTGAAAATAATACTACGCTATTAGCAAGCTATGCTGATGCCCATTGGAACTTGCTGCAGGAAGGCCTCCAGGAGGTTCCTGAACCCACCAGGACAAAACTTCGCGCCATTGTTTCGGAGGGAAGACTGGTTAACCAGAATGTGGTGAAGAACACCATAGACACTGCAGAAACAGCAGGCAGGTCTCTTGCACAAAGGACTCTTCTGAAAAGACACGCATGGCTGCGTACATCATGATTTAGACCTGAGACTCAGGCCTCCCTCATTAATAAACCCATTGAGGAGACTAACCTCTTCGGGAAAGCAGTGGATGAAGCGTTGGAGACAGCCGAGGAGGAGCATGAGACTATAAGGTCCTTGCACCAAATTACACAGAAACCCTCCTCCCAGAGGGGTAATAATTCTCGGCGGTCCTTTCGAGGACAAGTCCGTGCTGGTCAAAACAACTACGGCACAGGTAACTTCAACACAAATCAAACATCTGGAAGCCCCACTTACTACCCCTCAAGGGGTCAGAAACGCGGCAGAGGCAGAGGCCCCAATCCCAGAGGAGCCACAGCCTCTCGCCAGAAATGACCACCAAGTCCAGGTCCCCTCCCATGTCTCCCCAGTCGGGGGGCGATTAACATCTTTCCTTAAGGCATGGGAGGGGATA
The DNA here is from genome assembly GCF_040938575.1 of Ambystoma mexicanum. Classification (NCBI taxonomy): domain Eukaryota; kingdom Metazoa; phylum Chordata; class Amphibia; order Caudata; family Ambystomatidae; genus Ambystoma; species Ambystoma mexicanum. Next base: position 970,832,187 of record NC_090923.1, read on the forward strand.
ACTTCGGACCAGTTGGTCTTAAAGACGGTCACCCACGGTTATTGCGTGGAATTCGCCCGACCGCCAGACAGCCGCGCTCACGGTGCCTTTCACCGGACCATCTGGAGATCCTGATCCAAGAGGTGGAAGAACTGCTGGGAAAGGACGCCATAGAAGCCGTCCTTATTCTTCAGGTAAACGAGGGTATTTATTCAGGGTACTTCCTTGTACCCAAAAAGGATCTCACCATGCGTCCTGTTCTAGATCTGCACCCAGCGAACAAGTTTATAAAACCCCAGAAGTTTTGTATGTTAACACTGCACGAGGTGATCCCTTTACTGAAACAGGGGGGACTTCATGGCAACATTGGATATGAAAGATGCATACTTTCATATTTCAATGTTGCCAACGCACAGAAAATACCGAAGTTTCATGATCCAGGACAAACACTACCAATTCAAGGTACTCCCCTTCAGCATCGCCTCGGCGCCAAGGGTGTTTACCAAAGTCCTGGCAGTGGCAGCAGCACACCTGCGCAGACTATCAGTCCTCGACGACTGGCTCATTACGGTGGACTCACACAAAAAACAGTAGATCTCCTCTTCAGCCTGGGTTTTTCAATCAACGAAAAGAAATCCAGCTTAGTCCCCAGCCAAGTAAAACCATTTCTGGGAGCGCTAATTCGGACGGAAGACTGTCTTGTCTTCACCTCCAGCGAGAGGGTTCAGAACATGCTCTCTGATTCCTCAATATGTAGACAGTCGACAGGTGACGCTACACAAGGCCATGCGTTTGCTAGAGATGATGGCGTCATGTATATACTTGGTTCCCCACGCGCGCCTGCGCATGCGTCCCATGCAAGAGTGGCTCCACAGCCACTGGTGCCAGGCCAATGAGAAGATCTGGTAGTTGTCTCACCAGCACTTGTTCTCAATCTGCAGTGGTAGTCGAGAGAAAACCTCTTGTAGGGGAAAACCTTCACCACCCCTGCAGTGGAAGCCACTCGCGACAGACGCATCTCTCACGGAATGTGGTCTGAAACACTTGTGTGCGAGCGCGATACAAATAAAATATATCATATCATGTCCCCTCAAGTAGCATCCAATCATATAAACTTACTGGAACTATTAGCGGTGTTCAAAGCATTGAAAGCCTTTCAGATGCAGCTGCAAGGGAAGACAGTGCTGATCCTAACCGACAGCACTACAGTAATGTATTACCTGAACAAACAGGGGGACACTCACTCTCCAGGGCTATCCAAGCTGTCCCAATTCATTTGGATATGGGCTCCCAAACACAAGATGCTTTTGTTGTCCCAACATGTTCCAGGGGAACTCCATCTTCTGGCAGACGTACTCAGCAGAGATTTTCCTCTGCCAGAAGACTACGAATGGCGACTGCACGAAGACATTGTGTCCAACGTCTTCGCAGAATGGGGTTTCCCAGAGATCGACCAGTTCGCTACTCAGGAGAACGCCCAATGCCAAGATTACGCCTCCAGGTACCCCCAGAACCAATCCAAGGGGAACGGTCTCTGGATAACTTTGGGGAAATTTGTCTACGCTTTCCCCCCTCTCCCTGACTCCCCTTCTCAACAAGATAGTGCACAAGATGCACCAGGAACCAGTTACCATGATACTGGTGGTCCCCCATGTGGGCCCGCCAACCCTGGTTCGCTCACCGGATGGAAATGTCCCTCTCCCCACCAGTCAAACTGCCCTGCCCATACAACATGTTGTCTCAGGACAGGGGGAGACCCAACACCAATGCCCAAAGACTCTGAACTTGGCAGCCTGGCTCCTGAGATCATAGAGTTTGGACACCTGCAACTCCCTCAGAGGTGCATGGACATAATCAGGGAAGCCAGGAAACCTAATACACGTTATTGCTATGCCAGCAAATGGAAACGTTTTTTTTTTATTTACTTGTTCATAATCAAAACGGAATTGATTTTTACAAGAAACAGTTCAAAGAAAATGTAGGTGTAGGAGATCGTAGTTGTAATCAGGTGGCTCTCACTTAGTTGTTAGTAACTAGATTTTCAGTCTCTGTGGCCATTTTCAAAGCTGCTTCTAACATCTTAACTGCAGCAGTTGACCATTTTGTTTTCTCTACTGCAACCAGGCGGTACCACCATGTATCTTCATCTCTAAATGGGGAGTCATGAAATAAAGGTACCAAAAAAGCTTCCTGCAAATGGGCTGTTTTAACATAGTTCAGAAGCAGATGTCTTGAGGTTTCCACCATTTCGACGTTTGCGCATAGTCTGCAGGTTTTCGAATCTGTTTGAGAGCGAATGGCTCGGATTTCTTGAGTAGGGATTAGATTTAATCTCATTTTCATAAAAAATATTTGAAGTTTCTTATTTGTACATTTTATACAGTAATTCATAGGTAATTTTAACTTGTTGGTAGTAGATGGCAGATGGCATAATAGTTTGTTAGCGGTTGCCATTTCGCACCTTTTAATCCAGGAGCGATCAAAGGAACCATAACTGATTTAATGAGCCATTTGCAGTTTCACTGTACCGGCCGTGTGTACTTTCACGTGCATGGCTTAATCTTTGAGACAAGCATATGCTACTGGCAGGATCAACCAGGTATGCAAAAGGTTTGTCATCTGGTGCAATTCCAAGGGCGTCGATCCCATTGATTGCTCCCCCTCACACATTGTGTTGGATCTAACCCACCTGTTGGACTCTGGGTTAGTCTTCAATTCCCTAAAGGTTCATCTGGCTGCTCTTGTCAGCCTACACCACATCACAACAAAAGGTATTGTGGTAGAAAATACCAGTGATTAAAGCCTTTATGGAAGGGGTTAAGAGGATTTATCCTCCCATCTCTCACCCAGCCCCTGGATGGGAGCTGAATGTGGTTTTGACCAGGCTCATGGGAGCTCCCTTTGAGCCTATGCATAAAGCAAGTCTGAAAGAACTGACTTATAAAACAGCGTTCTTAGTGGCTATCACTTCTATCAGAAGGGTTAGCGAACTACAGGCTCTTTCTGTTTTAGACCCCTTTGTCACAGTCCACAAAGTTAAGGTAGCTCTGCGCACACACTCCAGGTTTGCGCCTAAATTCATCTCAAAGTTCCATGTGAAGCAGTCGATTGAAATACCCACTTTCTTCCAGAACCCTACTAACATGGCCGAAATAAGCCTTCACACACTAGGCGTCTGCAGGGCAGTCATGTTTTACCTGGAGAGAACTAAACCACTAAGGAAGACTAAACAATTATTCGTTTCAGTGGCAGCTGGTAAAGAAGGGGACCTTGTCTCTAAATCGGTTATCTCAAGGTGGATTGTCAAATGCATCACACTATGTTACACTCTTGCTAAGAGAGAACTGCCCTTCAAGCCTAGAGCGCACACTACTCGAGGCACTGGGGCATCCATAGCATTCATTGCAAATTATCCTCTTGAGTCCATTTGCAAAGCGGCAACCTGGAGTTCTGTACACACCTTTACAAAACACTATTGCCTAGACACACATTCTAGGTCTGATTCTCGGGTGGGACAAGCAGTACTAAGACATCTTTTCTCTACTGTTCCTTCTCACAACCCACCTCCAACTCTGGGTACTGCTCACTAGTCTATGCACAGCATGTGATTCTAAGCAGATTAAGAAGCATCAGAAGACATACATTACTTAACGTAATAACATTTTTGATGATTGTATCTGCTTAGATACACATGCGCCCTCCGTACCTCCCCGCTCGGGGTGGAAGGAACATAGACGTCTTACTTTCCCTCTTTACGTACTCACTATATCCTTGGTCTACCTCATGGCAGAAAACATACAATTGGAGGGACCTCGGCGCGTGAGGGATTTTGGGTACTACACACGTCACAATAGGGATAGTGTTACAGACACGCCTATGCTGACGTCCCCTTTCGGTTCCCGAAAGACAAGATGCAATACTCTGCGGTTATCACTGGATGTCGGACCATATGCACAGCATGTGAATCTAAGCAGCTACAATCATGAGAAATGCTATTACGGTAAGTAATGCATGTCTTTTACAATACATAGTTTTCAGTGTTTTGACCATTTGTATTACAATTTCATCTGTACTGATTCTACAGCCCTCTCTCCCTCCTAAGATGAGCATGGCTGCTCTGTCCACTGTACTATGAACTCTGGTAGTACAGCCTTATACTAAGAATGGAGTCTTGTACTGCCTCAGTTGAATGGTTTTACTAGCCCCTTAGTTGGACTTCAGAAAAAATTTCCAAACAGATCTGGATCCGAAAGACCATCCTGAGCTGCAAACTTTACTTGCAGAAGGTGGACCCTCTAGGGCAGACTTCAGCAGAGTTCAAAGAGTGTCCCACTCTAAAAGGTGTTCGCCAACAGATTGCTTCCCAGCTGGAAGGACAAGAGCCAGGGAAACCTAGGCTTTACTGGGAGAATGGCCTCCTCTACAGTCAACCTACTGAGTCTATCCCAGGAGACTACGGAAGACTTGTAGTACCCCAGGAGGTGAGATCCCAGTTTTTACAGTTCGCCTATGAGATCCCTCTGGCTGGCCACTTGAGTTTCAAGAGGACCAAAGAGAGACTATCAGTGTGTTTCTGCTGGCCCAGGATGGGGTCAGATCTAGAACAATTCTGTAAGAGCTATCACACTTGTCAGACTTCTGGCAAGAGTGGAGCCAGGAATATGGCACCATTGGTGCCCCACCCAGTGGTGGGAGTTCCTTTTGAGAGGGTGGGGGATTGACATTGACATTTAGGCAACCGGTTTATATTGGTAGTGGTAGACCATGCTACCAGGCATCCTGAAGCCATACCTAAGAGGACTGTTACTGCTCAGGCGGTGGCTAAGGACCTCCTTGTTATTTTTACCAGGGTTGCTTTTCCTAAGGAGGTCATCTCAGACAGGGTGACGCATTTTATGTTCCTCTACATGCAGACCATGTGGAAAAACTGTGGAGTGAGCTACAAGTTCTAAACAGTCTACCATCCCCAAACCAATGGGTTGGTGGAGAGGTTTAACAGAAATATGAAGAGCATGATTGGTGCTTTAGATAAACCCCTTAGAAGAAAGTGGGACCTTCTACTGCCATGCCTTCTCTTTGCTTATAGAGAAGTCCCTCAATAAGGGTTGGTTTCAGCCCCTTTGAGCTGCTCTGTGGTCATCCTGTTAGAGGTCCATTGGCCCTAATCGAGGAAGGGTTGGAGAGAACTCCTTCCCTCAAGCCAGTGAGAGTCACTGACTATGTGCTGGGTCTCAGATGGAGAATGACACAAATGATGACAGAAGCTTCAGATACCTAGGTCAGGCTCTGATCAAACATTGGCATGACCAGAAGGCCAACGTAGTGGAGTTTACTAGTTATGGTACCTTCAAGGCGGAGGGCCTTACAGGACAAATAGATTGGACCCTTCAAGGTTGAGGGCAAACCTGGAGGTCAATGATTTAGTGTACTTGGGCAATCCCAAGGAGGCCCCTAGGGTCTATCACACTAACTGCATAAAGGTATATGTCTCCAGACCAGAACTAGGAGCTTTGCTTTTAGCATTTGATCAAGAGGAGGAGATGGAGCCTCTACCTGACCTCAGGGGACAGCCTTTTAGATGGAAAAATTGAAGGAGTTAATCTCTCTTCTGATCTGACTCTGCAACAACAGGAGGAGTGCAAAGTTCTGTTAAATCAGTTTGCCTCCCTGTTTTCACTAACACCAGGCTTGCCCCTTGGGGCCAGCAAGAGCAGGGGGCAGCAGCTTCAAAGTTCTAGCCCCAAAACACTGGACAACTCTCCCAACTAACATCAAACAAGAAGAATCCCACCCACTATTCAAAAAACCGCTGAGAACTTGGTTATTTAACCAATTCTAAAAACACCAAAAGTGCATAGTTATTTACAGCCCTACGCTCTTCTACCTGCTGGACCATACACCCTCCTCCTGCTGTTCATGTCCATAATTGTCAAGAATGTAATTTATGTAATTTCGAACTGTCTTGTAACCATGCAGGGATGTTGCATCATGCCCACAATTGAGTTTTATGAATTGTCTGTAACTACGCCGTGATACCTTAGGGTCTGGCCGTATAACAAATGTAATAAATAAATAAATGCTCACTGGTGACTGTCTCCCTGTTACAATTCAGGGGGTTACAGAATGTCAGACCATGTAAAAACCCACAGAAAGGAAGAGGACAAGAAGATGCTTGATCTTGGGGTAATCGAGCCATCTACAAGTCCATGCGCTAGTCCAGTTTTACTAGTGCCAAAGGCAGGATCCAAGGAGTTGAGATTCTGTGTGGATTATAGATCTCTTAATTCAGTCACCATGACTGATGCCCATCTTTTACCTTGGACAGATGAGCTGTTAGACAAACTTGTTTCAGCCAAGTTCCTCAGAACATTTGACCTAAAATCAGGCTATTGGCAAATAGCTTTGACAGACCATGCCAAGGAGAAAACTAAATTGCATTTCCTTCCCCAGGAGGCCTCTGCCAGTTCAAGGTTATGCCTTTTGGGCTCAACAATGCACCTGCTACATTCCAGAGGAGGGTGAATTAAGTTCTGAATGGGATGTAGGATTACTGCATGGCATACTTGGATGACATTGCAGTGTTCGGCCCCACTTGGGATGAACATCTTGACCACCTTGGATATGTTTTACAGGCTCTTAAACGGGCCCATCTGACGTAAAGGCTGGCAAATGTCAAATTGGTCTGAGCAAAGTGGTCTACCTTGGACGTGAGGTAGGAGGAGGTGAAATACAGCCATTGCCTAGCAAAGTACAAGCTGTACAAGACTGGGCCACCCCTACTACTCAAACCCAAGTGAGAGCCTTTCTACGCCTCACTGATTATTATGGGAACTTCATTGAGAACTATGGGACCATATCTTCTCCCTTGAATGTGGTGATCTCCCCCAAATTCCCCAAGAAGGTCAGGTGGAATGAGGAGTGCACTCAAGCTTTTGAAGGACTTAAGAAAGCCCTTTGTCAAGCTCCAGTCTTGAGAGCTGCTGACTACAACCAGTCCTTTATTTTACAAACTGATGCTTCTAATACAGGAATAGGTGCAGTTTTGAGTCTGTTGGATGAGAAAGGCAGGGTACACCATATCTGCATCAGTAGGAAGCTGAAAGACTGTGAGACAAGCTGGGCAACTATTGAACGTTTTGCCATTGTGTGGTCTCTGAAGAAGTTTTGACCATACTTGTATGGATCTACTTTTGTAATTCAGACAGACCACCAACCCTTGAGATGGGTAATGCGGGTGAAGGGGGGAGGTGGGAGGGGATAATCCTAAATTGTTAAGATGGCCAATCAGCCTCCAAGGGTTTGATTTCACCATAGAACACAGGTCAGGGTGGAATCGCCAAAATGCTGATGGTCTCTCCAGAAAGTATGACCAACTGGATTAGGAGATTCATCGAGGAGTGGATAAAATCCTCCTGTCCCATAGTCTGGGGCGGACAAGTGTTAGGGAAAATTCAAATTTTTAATGGATTGTGTCCTCCTACATATTCCTCATCTTTGACATGTAATGTCTGGCTTCGGCTGCTTTGTAAAACTTTTTCGGCAAAGGGAGCCCTGCGTCAATGGTGTCGAGTCGATGTCCCTCGACGGCACACACGGCAGCCCTTGGCCTCAGTTATGTTTTTCTGCAAACGGGTTTGCTTCGTGAGAAACTCGGCACGCCTCGTTCTTGCGAAAGTATTTTCTGTTGTCTTTTTGACATTTCTTCGTCTTCTACTCCGATGACCCCTTGGTCCGGGTTCAAGAAATGCAATAACTGTGGTTGCAAAATGTCCATTACAGACCCGCATCGAGCCCGTTTGTGGTGCTTGGGCGAGGTCCTCGAGACTGATGCGTGCTCCAAGTGTCAATCCATGACAGGGAAGGCCTTGCTAAGCGCTGAAACTGCGAAGTGCTGCTGAACCGAAAAGAGCCCGTAGCTGCCAACGACCTAAGTACTGCAGCAGAAGCCCTCCAGGCGTCTCCTCCCTCTTGTTCCCGTACTGTTTAGGCTTGGGGTACTTACCTTATTGCCTTTCAGCTGTGCTTTTCTCAGTTGGGAATTGCAGTGTTTTACCGGCGAGAGTAGTTTCCAACTCTTTTCACAGGCTTAACAGGCTGTGACCCGCCTACAAGTGATTTTTCTACAAACTCTCTAACTTTGTGCAATACTTTGATTTAAGAAGTGCCTCGGATCCATAGACTGCTCCAATTGACTTTGGCTGCCCTGGCTCCTGGAAGACTGTTCTAGTCCATTGACTTCGATATTGTTTGTCCCTCTGTTTTGCTTTTGCTTTGCCACGTGAGGAGAACACTTAAGCTTACGTTTCCCCGGCCCCCTGGCAAAATAAGTTACTGGACCCAGACAGGCAATAAATCACACATAGACTAATTGTTATAATAAAACAAATGGCTCGTTACAGGCCCTTTATTCACACAATATATGCATATCTGAACTTGGCATACATAAACGAACATACACTTGGATATATACAAATATATATATACATGGCTTCACCGTTGATAAAGACGTAGAAGACACCTTCATCTTGGGCACTACGACGCTGCTTAGTCCCTCAGCACGTAGGCGAAGAGATCACTCGTGCTAACGGAGTCTGAGGCGGAGCGTCCTCCCTCTCACTGAGACTGCATCACCCGGGGGTCCAAATTCCAACTAACTTTGCCACGCAATGCCCTCTCCTTAATGGGGGCATATCCCCACCATTCTTCGTTGTGACTGCCCCCGGCCGAAGAGCAGATCACAGGTTGAAGGGACACGGGGTGGAAAAAACCAGTCAGAAGTGGAAAAACCCAGCACCCCTCTCCTCGCATTCATTCCCAGAACCCCTTATCATGCACCTGCAGGACGCTCCGACTCCTTCGTATTCGTCCTTCAGTGGACAATACAATAACTATTCTCCACAATAAGTCCACTCGGCAATAATATTTATGTAGCTATGTGACCTTGCTCTACTTTCACTACTAAAATGCTTGTTTATTTTTCGAGGTCTGCGGGGATGCTGGCTTAATTACACTGATGGGAGATGAGTGCCCAAAATGGCTGCACACCGACGCCATGTTGTTCTAGCTCGCATTTAGCACAAGCATTACACCCTCATAGGTGGTAGCTTGTTGTGAACTGTTACTAATGGGAAAGTCCTGTCTAGATTTCGTTGGAAGATTTAATTGTCCTCATATTTACTGAGAACCTGTTTAACCTTTTCCTTCCTGCAACCACAGAATCTGCGAAGTATAACTAGTGTGATATATAAATGCCATTACTGTACTTGTGATTGAAGTCACCTGAGGGTGTAGGAATTGTGTAAGAAGCATATCCAAAGATTAGCCACTAACATGTTTTGATTCTGAAAAGTATATTTGCCTTTTTAAAGAACGATTATTTAAAAATTGATATTAATTAAATAACTATTTATAACTGAAACCTTGAGTGTATGTGTTACTTGGTTACTTGTATTTACGGATTTCATTAGTACAGCTCACATTTTTACCCTTCTTGAGATAGGCCTGGCTGCTCAGGCACACTACCAACTTTTGTAGTACAGACCTATACCAAAAGGTGAGTTACCTAATACCAAGCACAGATTTGGACCGATTCAGCCTTTCCAAGACAATGCAACAGGTCTCCTGGTATTTGGGTTCCGCAGCTCTGGAAGCTCCTAGGACCTCAGGAGATGGCTTGTTTCAAAGTTTGTCTTGGGACTGGTTGTTGCCACCAGCCAAAGGGAAGGAGTCGTCCTCTTTGGAGCTCCTCTGTCTCATAGAAAACATGGCCAGGACATCAGTGGTAGCTTCACTGTCTTGTAAAGGGTCTGCAGGTGTGTTCTGGTCGTTGTCTTCTTCAGTTCTGTTTCCTTTTGTCGACTTGCTTTACACTCCAGAATCATCACCTTTAATACAGTTCTAGCACACACTCCTCTGCAATCTCTCTCAGCATTTTACAGAAATGGGCATGTGGCTGTCCAATCAGGACAGCCAGACCCCCTGTGAGAGCTGAACCTATTCAGGCACTCTGTCAGACAAAGGACAGGGGGGTGTAAGACTCCTCCCTACCTCATTCCTGCCCAGACACTCTGGAGCCTAGGTGGGGATACCTACTGGTTCCCGCCAAAGGCAAAACACAGACTTTCCCCTCCCAGAATGGTAGAAGGGCTAACAAAGAGCAACCACGCTAGTAATGTCGAAAAAAGAAGGGAGGCCCCAAGTTGGTACTTGGGTGTCCCTATTTTGCGCTACCGAGGCTATGGACATAGCCTGCAATATAAAAAAAATACACAATAGTTGATGGAACACGTCCACTGCCACCAGCCATGGCTAGGTGATTTTCTATATGATTTAAAAAGTCACCGAAGCGGGATACTAAAGTATCCTTTGGCACTTCACTGAAGATGGTGTGTTCCAATCTCTCACATTATAGAGTTTTGGGAGAGACACAAAGTCTCTCTACCATTAAGAACTGTAGTCACTTAAAGATATAGAAAAATAATCTTACAGGAGGACCTAGAGGGTCCCCAGCAACACTGTCCATAAGGAGCTGTGTGCTGCAGTAGTAAAACACAGATGCCTTTAAGAGCTATGGAGCAGACAGACTCCATAGTACAGGTAGATTACAAAGAATTGAGTTCCAAAAGACAGAGGTCCGAAGAATGAATGCGGGGAAAAAAGGCTTCACTCATTCAGGATTAAAAGAAAAAGGTTTAGAAGTCCAACAAAACGGGCTGGGGGTCTCACTAGGAGAGGGGATGAAGCACAATAATGATAAATCTCCCTAACAGTAATATTTTTAAAATTAAAGTTCTGAGCTGCTTCCAGCTCCAGGCTTAATCTTGGCTCCCTTCGTCAAGTTCAACAGAGTTCCATAAAATGGTCTCGGGGTTCCCTTCCCCATGTTCAACACAGTTCCACAAAAGGCTGTGTGGTTTAATTCCCCCAAGTTTGACACAGTTTCACAAAAATGGTCTTGTGGTTCCCTTCCTGTTACAGAGAATTCTCAAATGTGCAAATTCCCTTCTACCTTAGAGACACCCAGCTCTTTTGCTGGACTTTAGGACTTTTAATTTTTACCCTGGAGAGACTTTTTTCCCACTTATGTATTTTTCTGTGATTTGACCACTGTTTCCTTTGGTTTTGGAGTCTGACAAACTCCATAGGCATCCTCTTTTTACATTGTGACACACCGCACCTTCAGTGCAGTGGCACAGAAAAGTCTTTCAGATTTCCCAAAGGTTTAAATACCTTCTCTTGGCTAAGAGCAGCAAAGTGAAATTGACTTTACCTACATTTGTAACTTTCTAGACCCAGCACACACTATATTACATTAGGGTGCTGGAGGGGTTACTTAGTATCCCCTTTTTCTAGTTTCTCATGTAACATTGTTTGTTACCCTTTCTACAATTAATAGCCGGTGGCAGTGGTTTACTTTTTACTACCATTCAGTGTTTCTACCACGGGCTGCAGTAAAGCACCCATCGGTGTCCATTTTGTCAAAATGGCCCGGTCTTCTTTTTTCGCCATTTCTTTTTGGAAAGGTCCTTCTTGAGATTTACTTTGCGCACCAAACCAGGTTTGGTCCCGTTGTTCATTTTGTCTTTGGCGGGATTCACCAGAGAAGCCTGCCTCTGGCAGGGCAGGAATCGAGGGAGGTGCCCGAAACTCCCTGTGCGTAGACTCCTTGGTTACAGGAATGCACCCTCAGGTGATTGGCTGGCTGGCTGGCCTTGAAGGACAGCTACCCTGCTGTGTGATTGACAGCTATGCTGCGAATGAATGAGAGAAACCTGCATAAAAGGCGAGGTCTTTTAGACAGAAGGCAGAGTCGACCACTGGATGAAGGAATCCGAAAAAGAACTTGGAATAGATGCCTACATGAATGAGCCGAAACAGAGGATCCTGCCGCACCACATGTTGGGTTAGTATTGGAAAGGAAACTGGGTGTGTGGGGCCCGATGGGCCCCTGCAGAAGGCTGATATGACAATGACCCATGCCGCGTTGCAGGGTGGCCACCAGACATCACCAAAAGTTCACACATGCCTGTGCTCTACACCATGCCATTGTGCTGCAAGCCTAAGATATTTGTAACAAACCCCAATGGAGCCTCCTGGACCGCTGGTTTGCCCGGTGAAGCCTTGCTGCAGTGCTGAAGATCTGAATTCGCCTCAACTAGCAAAGCCCTGCAAAGGATGACTTCTCCCCTTGGGTTGGTGGGGCCAATCGATCCCAGGACTAACTCATCTGGAAATCCTGTTGAAGCTGGCTGTACTTGCAATTGCTGCTGCAGGAACCGAGTGCCAGGAAGAGGAACAGCAGAATAGAGTGCATCATTTTTAAGCCGGACCCCGAGCTCCAGGAAGATCCTCCGGACTCCCAAGAAGCAGGACTAACCAAACATGCGTCACCTCGACAGAGTTTTGGACCCCTGAAGCAAGGATATAGGCCACAAGGTATCCGAGAATTGCGGTGGTGCTATTCGTGAGAAGCTGAAACCGTGAAGTGCTGCTGGTCTGAGGTTTGCCCCTTGGTGTCGCCGACCTTCGAATCGTAGTGCAGGAGTCCCCAGACGTCCTCCCTCTTGTCCCTACGACTGAGGCCCAGGAACAGGATCTGCAGTCTACAACTGGAACAGTAGCCAGCTGGAACCAATTTCTTCAGATCTAAGGTACTGTAAACTAAGGGGTACTTGCCTCTTGTTGTGTAGCATTGCTAGCTCGGAGTTGGCACTTGCTTTGGCTGCCCCTTGCAAAGTTGCTTGCAGCTTTGCCCATCACAAACCTCCCAGCTTGTGGCCCAACAGGAATATCTTTTTCAACAAAAACTCTCTAACATTGTGCAATACTTTTTACTTGCCTTCAAGAAGAACTCTAGCTCCCCTAGACTTTGCTCAAGTAACAGTGGCTGTCCTGGCTCTCTGAAGACTCTTCTAACCTATGACTGTGTTTTGATCTGTCCCTCCAAAAAGTCACATTCTTTATTTGTGTAGCTGGGAAAGGGTTAATCTAAATTGCATTGGGTGGTTCAAAGGTGCTTAACTGTTTGAGAAACGTGTTAACCATTGTTTCTTCCCTCTAACCTTTTCCTTTTGACACCAAACTCGGTATTGCTGTAAATGTACCATTGATATATCAATGTCCACAGTTTCCTAGTTATTTGAGTCACCTCGGGGTGTAGGAAGTGTTGGTGTGCCATCCCAAATGGGTATCTACATATTTGTGCTCCCTTCTGAAAAAGGCTTATTCAAACTGACTATTAAACTAATAAATACTTTCATTCCCAACTCAAATTCCACTTCCTCTGTCTTGTCTTTAAATCTTTTCATGATCTTGCTCCCCTATATCTCTCATCTCATTCTACACTCCCTCCTCGCTCCGATCTGCAGACCTCTTCCTTCTTTGTTCCCCCATCCCCATGCGCCTCCTCTCGTTTTCGCTCCTTTCCGCTCCTTGCCCCCCTCCACTGGAACTCCCTTCGCATCTATCCGTTCCATCCCCACCTATTCCTCCTTTCGTGTCTCCTTAAAATCTCTTCTTCTCCACTCCCCTCCCTGATACTGATTCCCTCCTCCACCTTCACCTCTTCCCCCTTTTTACCCTCTTCTTACCTGTTTCTCCCGGCTACGTTTCCTCTTAAATCCCCTCTCCTTTCTCTCACCCTCAGCTTATTGCACTTTGTTTCCCACTTCCTTCCCCTCTCCACCCCCTCTTCCCTCGTTTATCTTCACTGGCAAATTAGTCTACTTGCTGTATTACTGGTTTGAATCATATTTTGTAATTGCTTCGACTGTTATTGTATCCTTGTTGTTATAATGTAAAGCGCTTTGGCGTAATGCACTATATAAACACAATAAACATAAATGACTGTTTAATCATGAAACCTTGAGTAGAAGTGTTTTGTATACTTGTCATTGTGAAAGTCTGTTACAGCCCTACAGCTCTTATTGACTCCTCTTGAGATAAGCCTAGCTGCTCAGTCACTCTATCAACGTTTGTAGTACATGCCTATACCAAATGTTGGGTTAACTATTGCCAAGAGGACAAGGCTGGTGAAGTCTCCCACAGGGTACTGCATACAACCTTGCCTAACACTTCCCCAAGTTCAACACAGTTCCACAAGAAGTCTCTGGCTTTCTTTCGCCAAGTTCAATGCAGTTCTTTAGGCTTCAAATTCGGTCTCATCAACTTTAGTTTGCCTTTTCTTTCCATCACTTGAACAACTTAGGCCGACCAGCCTCGGCCTCCTGATATGATAGTATATTTGATTTGTATCATGCTCATACACAAGTGTTTCAGAGCACGGCAAGGGAGGGGAACAGGAGAGAACACAACGATCTTACTAGGCCCAGTGACATTGAGAACATGCAAGTGCATGTGCAAGGGGAAAAGTGCATGGAAGGGGGAGAGTGGAAAGTGTGGAGCCGAGGAGAGCAGATAAATAAGAATAAATACACAAAAATTGATAATCGAGGCAATAAACGGTTGTAGAGCAACCAGCAAGTTGCAAGTGCTGTGTTTACGGCAGCAGACTGGGTAAGTCTGAATAAGTGCAGAAAAGAACAATGGGTTCTGGGGGACTGTATGGGTACAGATAGTCCCCAGTGCAAGGAGTGGCCAGGAGGCAGTGTAGGAGGGTGGCAGGTTGAGCAGGTACCTGGACCCAGGGGACAGAGGGTGGCCATGTGCACAGTGCCAAGAGAGAGCAGATCAGCAGGGGAGAGGGGGAGCAAAGGCAGAAGCAAAGAGGAAGGTCTTGAGGTGCTTCCGGAGATGGTTCTCCTCATGTTTTAGAGTGCCAGGGAGGCTGTTCCAGAGGGAGCCGCAGCCAAAGACGGAGGTCTACCCCAACTCGTTTCTTTGAAAAACGACTGGCCCTGTGGGAGTTGGAGGTAGAGGAGCGGAGATCTCGCAAGGGGAGGCATTTGCGGACGGATAGGTGAAGGTATTTTGGACCCAGGCCACAGAAAGCCTTGTGTACAATGCAGAGGGTTTTAAATGTAATCCTTGCATCCACTGGGACCCAATGGAGAGATTGCAGAGCTGGAGATATACGATCCCAGGGCTTGAGGCCAAGGACAAGTCTTGCAGTCCTGTTCTGAATTAGTTGCAGATTGCGGGGAGTAGAGGCAGATAGATTTAGAAAGAGGCCGTTACAATAGTCCAACCTAGAGAGTACCAGAGCTTGGGAGACAGTGAGATTCTGGGGGAAGGAGAGGAAAGGCAGAGTACCTCTGAGGAGGTGCAGTAGGAAGTTTGACTTTTTAGAGGCCGTAGAGATGTGAGTGGAAAGTGTGGAGTCGAAGATGACCCTGAGGTTCTTAGCCTTGCAGGTGTGGGTAGGAGGAGGGCCAAAGGAGGCCTGCCAGAGAGTGAGAGTGGAAAGAATGGTGAAGGTGTGCCGATGAGAAGGATCTCTGTCTTGCTGGCATTCAGATAAAGATCATTGGCGGCACACCAAACTTGAATGGCAGTTAGGCAATCGGAGAGGAGCGAGGGAGAGGAGGTGGCCGAGGGCAGCCTGAAAATGAGTTGTCGTCAGCGTAGCACTGGAAATTTGAGCAGAAAATTGCAATGCAGTGGGCGAGAGTTGACAGGTATTGGTTGAAAAGCCAGGGAGAGAGGTTGGACCCCTGGGGAACACCAAAGGTAGAGAGGAAGATAGATGATAGGAAGGCCCCAAGTTGGACCTGAGAGGATCGGTCGGAGAGGAAAGGGGTCAGCAAGGCCAGAATCTGATCAGTGATGCCCAGGTTATCATGGAGACGGTTGAGCAGGATGGTATGGTTGACCGTGTCGAAGGCAGAAGAGAGATTGAGTAGGGTGAGGACAGAGGGAATGTTAGAGTCAAGGTTGGAGAGCAGATCTTCATGGATGTTCAGGAGGGCAGTTTCCTTGCTTCCGGCCGCTCTGAAGCCAGATTGGTGGTCATGGAGACAGCCAACAGAATCTGAATGAAGGTTAAGCTGAGAGATGGCCAGCTTTTCCGGGAGTTTGCCCAGAAAGGGAGTAATGGAAATTGGGCGATAGTTAGCCGGACAGGAAGGATCAGCTGTGGGTATCTTGAGAAGAGGATGCACAAGGGAGTGCTTCAGAGGGGAGAGGAAGGAACCTGAGGTAAAGGAGTGGTTGCAAAAATCAAGGGCCGGAGCGAGGGTGTCAATGTGGTCCTTGATGGTTTTAGAGGAACAGAAGTGAACCTCTTTTTGACAAGGCTTCCATAGATCGGACTTGTCTAGCGACCTCATCAGGGGAGAAAAGAGGGAGGGAAGGAAGAGAAGGAGGGTGGGGGTGGGGGGACTGGTTAAAAGGGGGTCAGAAAGCACAGTCTGGGAGGGAATAGGAGGTGGAGGAGAGGGTGGACAGGATGTCCTGGGTTTTTGAGATAAAGTGAGAGTCAAGTGCATTGCAGAGAGCCTGTGAGGCAAGAAGAGGGGTAAAGACTGCAGCAGGTTTGGCAAGCTCCTTGCAGATTTTAAAGAGTTTGGACTAGTTGTTAGATGCCGCAGAGACACGGCTTGAATGTGGACTCTCTTCTTTGTGCGGACAGAATCTCGGTATTGCCTTTGGAGCAGGCGACAGGACAGTTGAGTTGTCAGAGGATGACCAAGAAGCCCTCCATTTCCTCTCAGCTGCCCTACACTTACGTTTAAGTGTAGCTAGGTTGGAGTCATACCAGGAATTGCACTTGGCTTTGGACTTCAAGCGGATCCTCATGACAGGGGCAAGAGCATCAAGAGTATCAGAAATAGAAGAGTAGAGAAGGGACAGGGGTGTGTCGGGGCAGGGGGAGGGGGGATGAGAAGGTGGCAGTGAAAGCCTCAACTGACACATGCTTCATAGTTTGGATGTCCGAGAAGGTAATTGACAGTGTTGGGGTGGGCTTGGCTTGGGGGGGGGGGGGGGAGAGAGAGAGAGTGAGTGAGTGAGTGATGAGATAAGAGGAGGGAAGGCAGTCGTCACTCCAGGAGAGAGGCTGGTCAGAGGGATAGAACGGGGAGGCCAGAGGAGATCAAGACATCAAGTGTGTGTCCGGCAGAGTGTTGGGCCAGAGGGGAGGATTGCGAGGGAGAAGGAATCGCAGAGGTCGCGAAGAGCAGAGATGAGGGACAGGGAGAATTGAGGTGGATGTTGAGGTGACCAAGGAGGAGGAGATAAGTGGTTGAGGCCAGCCCACTCAGAGAGAAAAGAGGTGATTTGCCCAGGGGGCCAGTAGAGAGTAGCAACAGTAAGAGAGTGGCTACGTGAGATTGAGAGCCTGCAGACAAGGCATTCGAAAGAGGAGTAAATCTGAGTGGGAATGATGGTGGCAGGGATCAGGGCTACACCCCCTCCAGGCCGAATGGATCTGGGTGTGGAGAGGATCTTGTTGCCATCAGGGAGGAGAGTGTCAAAGCTCGTGACAGAGCAGGCCGTGAACCATGTCTCTGTAAGACCAATGACATCTAGGTCCAGTTCTTCAAGGAGGTGGCAGATCTCTGAGGAGTGTTTGACAGCAGAGCGAGAATTGAGAGTGCAAGATGAAGAAGGTTGCCGGCCTTAAAGACCTTCCGGGTAGGGGTACAAATCAGAGGTATGCCGTGTGGATGTAGCCTGAAGAGGGGTGGAGGAGGGAAGAGTGGGCAAGGTAGCCAAGGAATGAGAGGAGGGGACTGCTGGAGATGAGAGGAAGTTAATGAGGCAATGGAACCACCTATCGAAGAGGAAGAGATTGGCCTGAGGAACTTTGACCATGACAGTGTCATTTAGGTAGACATTTAGAATGACTCTGGAGGAGTCGAGAAAAAACATGAGGAATTCCCAGCGAGTGCCACCATTGGAGAGGAGGTGACTGGACAGAATACAGAGATCATATGGGGGGGTCCATAGATCCAGCAAAGGAACCGCAAAGAGGATACCCGTGAGGGTATGTCTGGAAGAGGCGCTGATATATGTATCGGTGATAGCGAGACCAGGGTTGGAGGCCACGATATCCTTTTAAAACTTCTTCTTTCCAGACTTGGTGAGAAGGGAAGGATAGTTGATAGAGAAGCATTTGGAATAGATGGGAGAAACACAAAGCGCCATGAGTGCGAAGAGAGGAGGCAGAGGAAGGGGCAAGCAAATACAGCGGTACAGAAATAGTCACTGGGCTAGCAGGTTACAATCAATGGCCAAAGTATGCAAAATACACCCATGTTTGACTTACCAAGGAAGGGTTCCTTGGTCTAGGCGCAGTTGTTGGACCACACGGTCCATCCAGCAAAGGTCACGCAACCGATAACCCATGGCACTTTAAAACAGTTAATTCTTTCTCATAGGAGTTCTTCGACAACGCAGGTTTCATTTCTGCATCTGTGCTAGAAGTCCTCTTATAGTTCTTAGTCATTTTACTGGCTTCTTGCTTTTATCAACTTGTGACTCTCGCACACTTTCCTTGTGGCATTTCTCCTGGTTACCACCTTGCTTTCTCACTGTCCAGTAGTGTTTTGCTTTTTGCTCTTTTCACTTTGCTTGCAGATGCTGTTTCTTTAAATTTCTCTCGTTTGCCTATGCACTGCACTTTCAATTTAATTTGTGCGATATTCTCATATTCGTTTCTTTAATTCAGCATTCAAAACTCATTCATTGCTTTTCAACTTGTTGGGTATTCAATAGTTCCTATTTGATCATCTGACCCATTTAGCAGTATTCAAATCAATTACTTGCTTGCCAATTCATTCGGTATTCAATCATTGACGTTTCGGTCTCCAAACCCTTTTATCGTATATTCTTGCTTGTTCAGCATTTGCCACAACCCCCACTATGCCCCTGGAGCACCCAGGTCTGAGTGAACCTACTGTGTCAATCACCGGTGTGTGACCACTCCTCTGGGTGCTTTGATCTCACTTCTGGGTTCTTGCACGCTCCTCTCCCACGGCGCTCCGGTAGCAGTGCTCTTCCCCCACCAGTTCTTCCTGCAGCAGTCGGCAGCATCTGTGTTGCCCATTCCCAACAGGGAACAGAAGGCGACAGGCTTCGCACAGCTCCAGACCCTCCCGCGGCCTGCAATGGCCTCTGAGTCTTCTCTGATTCTCTGTCGGTGTACTTTTCCACGGCCCACACTCTGTCAGCTTGATCTCAGATAGCCGTGCTCTCCGACCCAGCTTGTTCCCCTCTCTGCTGCTTCTGCCTTTTTATACACCTGCAACCATTTAACAGTTTGCAAGTGTGAACACTTAGTTTCACTTGCCCTGACCATAGTTATTGGGACATGTATGACCCTTGCAGCAGTCCTCAGGCCTACTCCTCATCTCACTACTAGAGTGGGGAAAGGACCTGTTAGTGTTCACTACTCTTAGTCGCCTCTTCCCGGTCCCAGTACTATAATGGTCTGAATAAGGAAAAGTGAGCCTATAAAGGAAGGGGTGGGTAAAGTTAGTTCTCATCAGCAAGGGGGCGGGGTGGGGGGCGCTACCATGGTTCACCCTTTAACTTCCTCCTCTTCACCCTCTTTCTGTTTTTTCTGGACTGATCATATCTTCTTTTGTTAATCTGGACAGCGGGAAAGGGGTATCTGGGAATAAGGGTTCATTACGGAATGGAAATGGGGGGTGCGACATCTCACCTAAGGGCATCCCACTACCACTCACCAAGTGATCCTCCCTTGCATCTCCACCCCCAGGGTTGGGATCTAAAAAGGATGGCCTTACCTGGCCACCTGAGTAGAGGATGTTGAGGATAATGAAGTGAAGATGTCCTCAGGTTCCTCACAAATCCCATAGCTGCTAAGCTTTCCTTTAATGTGTGCGCCCTTGTTTAACATGTGGGTTTTCCTACAGTTCGTACACCCTGATCCTTGTTCTTCGAACTATGTAACTGAACCCTGAACACTTGAGTGACTTCTGCAATGTCATTGCCCTAAAGTCAATACCTAAAATGTTACTTGCATTGTTGGGAAAGGTTTTATGTATTGCCACTGGCATCTACTTTAGAAAGACCAACCTCTAGTCGACCTGCAGGGTGTACACGAAGTTAGAGCAAAGTCTCAATGTAAGGCATGACTGAGTATTTAGGCTACACTCTTATGAGGGGTAGACAGATGTGGTAGTCTCCTAGAGCGAGGCAGTACTTCACTTTACAGGTTTTGGTTTGCCAATGACAGTTGCAGCAGCAGTCCTGCAGATCCATTGATCAAGAAAATGGCTCCAAAACCTTGCCAGAAACAAATGCCAGGAGCCAACCAATCAAGGAACATGAACCATTGAGACCCAGAATACAAGTTCAGTGACACTGTGGTGCTGGTCAAGGGGAGGTTGTCTGGGACCTTAGCCCAGTCCAAACCAGTTCCATGCGCACAGCTTCCCTTCTAAGGCTCTCCAGTGAGCCAGGAAAGAGGCATGCATGGCCATTCCTACCTCTGAATAGGAGGAAAGCGGGCAAACAAAGGGAAAAAGGCTCAAACAAGGTAGCAATTTTGGACATAGACAAAAGTTCCTTTGCAGTAGAAATAAAGGTGCAGTGCAACCAGGTCCTCAGGAACATGCTGTAAAAGATATAATTCTCCAGCATGGGGTCTGGCATGGATTCACATGCTCATGAATATTCCCCGTCGTCAGGCTGGGAATCCTCGGTAAAGAAAAAACCAGTATCAGTTTCGTTTCTGATCTGTCTTTCGTAGTAATAACCAATCACTGGTCTCTGCGTCATACTGACCACAGCCAATGACTGCCCTCTACCTAAGCACCGCCTCTGGCAGCCATCTTCAGATTTTTACCGCACGTTCATGTGTTGGGATCCTCGTGCTATTGCTCTCGAGCGTTAGTGCTATTTTTTCGCGCTTTTTACAAAAAACTTCGATTCTTTCGGTCAAAAGAGCCTCAAGCTCCACCGATCCTACATCCGATCAACGGGGACCCGTGTCGGATTCATCTGTGCCCCTCAAGGGTGAAGATTTCGTCGAGCTACACTTCGGAGGACTCCAGAAGCTTCTCAGGCCCTGTCTCGGAGATGGCCCAGGAGAAGGGAAGCTCGACGCCCGGAAAGCTGTTCAGGGTCTGCCCTGGATGCCAGCTGCAGAACGTCTTCAAGGAGGACGAACACTCTTTCTGCCTTTACTGCCTTCATGAGGACAAGACGCACGTGGAGAAGGACTGTGCGTTTTGCGGCAACATGTCGGAACGGACCATGAAGGACCGCCATCAACGTCTCGCCAACTGGCTGGAGGGTAAGAGCCCGTCTGGCGAGAAGAAGAAATCCGAGCGGTCTTCTAAGACCTTTGAGGGCGCCCCGGCGACGGGGGCCCAACATAAGGCCAAGCACCGCGAGTCCGCTGGCACCGGGAGCGCCGAACGGTCGGGCTCTGCGGGCGCCAGGCAGGGCGCACCCTCCCCGGCACCATCAACCACGAGCCAACGCTCTGGGTCGGGTAAGAGGAAGGCCGAGCACCCGGCGAAGCTCCTGGAGAGGCCCCGGTCGAGCTCTAAGGCAGAGGAGGAGCGTGGCAGTGCCCCCTCCCTCAAGGATAAGGCGGTGAGCGCACCTAAGGTGGTGAAGGCCTTGATCCATCCGACCAAGCCCTCTATCGAAACGGTCGCGGCGGCCCTGGCTCAGCCTGTGGTGGCTGCACCAGTGGTGGCGACCTCAGGGCCCAGAATCTCCCTGCCTCCTCGGAGGGAGTCTTCCTTTGTGCCCATCGATAGGACCCCCGTGAAACCCTCCGTGGGGAAGAAGAAGGGGGGGCAGGGCGTCGTCGTAGAGTCGGCCTCAACCTCAGAAGAGGAACTGATCGAGGTCTTAAGCCACGGCCTAGGCGTGGAAGAAGGCCAGCCCGTCGGAATGGACCCCGACGCAGGTGACGACGACATCGTCGAGGATACCGACGGGGCCCCTGCTCGCCCGTCGGATTCCCCTCTGCCAGCGCCGCAAGACAACTCGGCGGCCATTTTGTTGGCCATACAGTCCTTATGCTCCGAGATAAGGACGAGGCTACCGTTACCGACGGAGGAACCTCTCCCGTCGGGGGATCCAGAACCGGGACCTTCTGGTGTTCCCCCTACCAAGAAAAGAAGGATCCATCCACCACCTCCTTTTCAACCGTCGCGCCCCTTCCAGCCCTCCTCCCCGTCCACCCGAGGGGATGATACGGGGACTGACACGGCAGCGACGGGTACGGACGACGAGGCATACGACGAGGATTTTCCGTCGTCGCCTCCCACCAGGGCCTCTCCGCCCGACGAGATCGGATCTTTCCACTCCATGATCTCCAGGGCTTCCGAGCTTTTCCAACTCTGCCCTGAGGAGAAGAAAAAGGAAGGCTTCCTTTATCAGCGGCGCGAGGCCAAGAGGAAGACGGTCCTCGCAGTGCCTCTGTTGGACGACATTTGGGATGAGGGCCTTTCCCTCCTCAAGAACCCTTCCACGACGCCAGCTAGAAGAGACCGGTACGAGAAAAAGTACCGGGTCCCGGACACGGCCCCCCTATGCCTCCGGGCGCAGCCTACCCCGGACTCCGTCGTCTCCGCGGCAGCCAGGAAGAAAGCGGGGGGGGGTGCGGCCTCCACATCGACTTCCCCGCCGGACGGCGAGGGAAAGAAATTGGATACTATGGGGCGTAGAGTCATCTCGTCGGCAGCGACGACGATTAAAGCGGCCAACGCCTTGGCTATCGTGGCCCGCTACGACAGGGAGCTCTGGTACAAGATGGCTCCCCTGCTGGATTTTCTGCCGGACGACAAGAGGGCGGAGGCCCTTGAGATCCTGCAGGAAGGTGAGGTGGCCTCGGACCACGCCATCACCGTGGCGACGGACATCGCCGACACTGGATTCCGCCAGCTGGGCAACGGTGTTTGCCTTCTACGTCGTGGATGGCTCAAAGCTACGGACTTCCAGCAGGACGTCCAGACCAGAGTCCTGGACATGCCCTTCGACGGGAACAACCTGTTTGGGAAGACAGTGGACGATTCCCTTCAGGCCATCAAGGCGGATACTGAGACGGCCCGGGCCCTTGGAGTCCTGCAACGACGGACGCCCTTTCGGAGCGGCGGAGGCAAGGGCGCCTCCAAAGGTTCCGGCGGCGGTTTCGCTTCCTACCGTCAAGCGGCCCGCTCGTCGTCGCAAGAGGCCTACAGAGGACGAGGCAAGTCTAGCGGACCCCGCCGTCGTCGCCAAGGAGGTCAAGGCGGCAAGGCCGCGTCCAAGCAGGATTGAACCGGCCTTGGGGTCGGGCCCCCACCGAAGCACCCCGGTGGGAGGCCGGCTGGCGGGCTTCGTCAGCGTGTGGGAGTCCATCTCCACCGACCGTTGGGTGCTGGACGCCCTGGCCCGGGGCCACGCGCTCGAGTTTCAAAGAAGGTGCCCGCGCGTCCCCCCCGTGGCCAGGAAAGAACTTCACGTCCCTCAACTTCTCCTGGAGGTAAAGGCGATGCTCAGAAAGGGCGCCATCGAACTCGTCCCAAAGAGGCTTCGGGGCTCCGGAGTCTACTCGAGATACTTCCTCGTGAAGAAGAAGACGGGAGGATGGCGCCCCATCCTGGACCTGCGACGTCTGAACAAGTTCATCAAGGCGCAGAAGTTCCGGATGGTCACCCTCCAGCACGTCCTGGGTCAGCTGGAGGAAGGAGACTTCCTATCGTCATTGGATTTGGAGGATGCCTACTTCCACATTCCCATCCTAAAGGGGCACCGCAAATTCCTCAGATTCGTGGTCCAAGGGCGTCATTACCAGTTCAAAGCCCTTCCCTTCGGACTACGGTCGGCACCCAGGGTATTCACCAAGTGCCTTGCACCGGTGGCGGCGCAGCTGCGCCGCGAGGGGATCCACGTCTACCCCTACCTGGACGACTGGCTCATCCACGCCAAGACGAGGGAGCTCGCCGTGGTCCACACGGCAAGGACCGTCCAACTCCTCACGGACCTGGGATTCTCCGTGAACTACGCCAAATCCCACCTGGTGCCCGCGCAAGTCACACTGTTTCTGGGAGCGAGGCTCGACACAGTGTCCCTTCTGGCCTCCCCGTCGGAGGAGAGGACCAGGACCATCTTGGGCAAGGTGCAACGGATGTTGGTGGCCGACGCGGCCAAAGTGAGGTCCATCAAGTCCCTCCTCGGGATGATGTCTTCCTGCATCTACCTCATTCCCATGTGCAGGCTCCGGATGCGCCCGTTGCAAGAATTCCTGGATGCGCGCTGGATCCAGACGACGGGCAGCTTCGAGGAAAGGATCAAGCTCGACGAGAGTTTCCGACGAGCGATACGGTGGTGGGGCACCCGCGCGCATCTGACGGCGGGCATGGACTTCCAGACCCCAGCCCACCAGGAGACTGTGACCACGGATGCCTCCCTGGAAGGGTGGGGAGCGCACACCGAAAATCTGCACGCAAGGGGACTCTGGCTCCCGACGGAGAAGTCCCTACATATCAACGTCCTGGAGCTCCGTGCAGTGTTTTGGGCCCTCAGGTCCTTCCTTCCGTCCCTCAAGGGCAAGGTGGTGAGGATCTTCACCGACAACACCACCACCATGTTTTACATCAGGAAACAGGGCGGAACCAGGTCCCCAGCGCTGTCCAAGGAGGCGCAGGACCTGTGGCATTGGGCCGTCGCCCAAGGGATTTTTCTGGTGCCGTTTCATCTGGCAGGGATAAAAAACACCATCGCCGACTCACTCAGCAGGGAGCTGCGCTCGTGCCACGAGTGGGAACTACGGCAGGATCTGGTGGATCGCCTCTTCCGACGGTGGGGCACACCCCAGATCGACCTGTTCGCGACGGCGACGAACACCAAGTGCCGGAGGTTCGCCAGCAGGTTTCCCCAGACGAGGAGCATGGGCGATGCTTTCTCGTTCCCCTGGGAGGGCCTGTTCCTCTACGCGTTCCCTCCCTTGCCTCTGCTAATCCGGCTCGTCAACCAGCTCAAGAGGTCACGGTGCAGGATGATCCTCGTCGCACCTGCGTGGCCGAGGCAGATATGGTTCCCGGACCTTCTGGACTTGTCAGCGTCCCCGCCGATCAAGCTGCCGGCGGACGCGGATCTACTCTCCAGGGAAGGAGGCGCCATCCTCCACCACGACCCGAAGTCGCTGAACTTGCAGGCCTGGCTCCTGCAGCACTAGAGTTTGGAGGATACGACATACCGGCCGATTGCAGAGAGGTTCTTGCAAAGGCCAGGGCGTCCTCGACTCTTAAATGCTACGGACACAAATGGAAGAGGTTCTCTGTCTGGTGCCACGCACAGAAGATTAACCCTCTACGGATTACGGCTCCCCAAGTACTGCCGTACCTGCTGACGCTGGCCAAAGCTGGTCTGGCACATGCGTCCATCAAGATTCATCTTGCTGCGATCTCCCGATACACCAGAACCACGGGCCGGACGTCCTTGTGGTCTCATCGTCTGGTGAAAGAGTTCATGAAGGGACTGTTCAGATCGTTCCCGCCGGTGAAGGCTCCGGCCCCGGCGTGGGAGCTCAACGTGGTGCTGACCAAGCTCATGGGACCTCCGTTCGAGCCTCTGCACTCGGCCCCGTTGAAGTTTCTATCGTGGAAAACAGCTTTTCTTGTGGCCATCACCTCCGCACGACGAGTGGGAGAGATCCAGGCCCTTTCCTGCAAGGCCCCGTACTTGACTTTCCACGACACGAGGGTAGTGCTCAGGACGCACCCCTCCTTCATGCCCAAGGTACCGTCGGACTTCCATCTCAACGAACCCTTGGTGTTACCTGTGTTCTTCCCGTCGCCTTCGTCGCCGGCTGAGAGGACTTTGCACTCGCTGGATGTAGCTAGAGCGCTGAAGTTCTACGTGGACCGCACGAAGGGTTTTCGGAAGACGTCACAACTCTTTGTGAACTTTGGACCTGTCAATCAGGGGAAGGCTCTCTCGAAGGCTTCCATCTCCAGATGGCTCTCCGGCTGTATCATGTGCTGTCACCGGTTGGCAAACCGACCGCTGCCTGGCCGTCCGAGAGCCCATTCCACCAGAGCGATCGCAGCTACCACGGCGTTCCTATCTGGTGTGCCCCTGCTGGACATATGCAGGGCTGCTACGTGGAGGTCGACGCACACCTTCACGAAATTCTACTGCATCGACCGGGATTCCAGGGAGGAGTCCAGGGTCGGCCAAGCAGTGCTGCGCAACCTGTTCGCCTGAGGTGAGCCTGGTGAGGAGGTAAGATGCTTAATGTTGAGTTGATGTGATGCTTAATGTTGAGCCTTTGCCACCTCCCGTGGTTGTGCATGTGTGTACTGCTATGTATTCTTTATTCATGAGCATGTGAATCCATGCCAGACCCCATGCTGGAGAAGGAACAAGTTACTTACCTGTAACTGTTGTTCTCCAGCATGGGTCTGGCATGGATTCACATGCGAACCCTCCCGCCTACCCCTCTGCGGCTCTTCACTTGGTCATACTGCCACTTCACGTGCTTCCAAATCTGAAGATGGCTGCCAGAGGCGGTGCTTAGGTAGAGGGCAGTCATTGGCTGTGGTCAGTATGACGCAGAGACCAGTGATTGGTTATTACTACGAAAGACAGATCAGAAACGAAACTGATACTGGTTTTTTCTTTACCGAGGATTCCCAGCCTGACGACGGGGAATATTCATGAGCATGTGAATCCATGCCAGACCCATGCTGGAGAACAACAGTTACAGGTAAGTAACTTGTTCCTTATACTTTAAAGACAATGAAATTGGTGACAGGGCTCCCCTGAGCTATTAGCCGTAACCCCACGTGCCGTAACAGAGGTAGTAGTGTTAAGCAAAGTACAGAAATGCACCCCTGTATTGGCAAGCTTAGAGTCCAGTAGGGTGTAAAACAGTCCTTACTGTCCAAAAAGGTCAGGACAAACCAAAAGACCCTGATAATATGCTGGCTATGTTATGTTAATTGAACTTGGTACACCCAAACGCATCTTGGCGCTGGCTACTGCAGGGGAATCAAAACCAGTGCGGTAATAACACCAAGGAGAGAAGCGGCTAAAACAGGGTAGTTTTAAGCAGCCGGCGAAAAGTGAAGTGGTCTCCAGTAGCGCGGAGGGCCAAAGGCAGCTCATTCCAGCCTCTAACAGCCACCACCGAGAAGGCACTTCCTCCCATACGAGACAAACTATAGCGGGGGGCACTGAGAAGGCACGCAGAATGGGAGCGCAGCAGACGAGCAGGTGTATAGTGAGTAAACTTTGCTAGGAGATACTCAGCGCCCAAGCCATAGAAGGCACGATGCACCAGGCACATCGATTTAAACAAAATCCGACTGGCTACAGGAAGCCAGTGTAGCTTCTTGAGCAACGGGGAGATGTGGGATCCAAAAGGGGGGAGGGGGCGGAGTACAGAACGGGCGGCAGCATTGTGTAGCAATTGAAGCCTTTGGGTCAGGTAGCGCGGCTGGGCCAGATAGAGAGTTTCAATAATAAAGGGTGCTGAGAACCAGGGCCGCCACTACCGGAGCCTGGCATTCAGCAGGAATAAAGGGCAAGACTTTCCGCAAAATGCGAAGTTTGAAATGACCAGCACTACATACAGAAGCGACCTCATTATCGAGAGACAGAGATTTTAACACCTAGATTGCAGACCAATTGAACCGGAAGCGGGAGAGGGCCCAGGCTCGATGGCCAGAAATGCGAGGTCCAAAAAAGAAGGGGGGGGGGGGAGAAGTACCCACCACCAGGACCTCTGTCTTACTGCCATTCAGTATTAGCCAATTAGTCATCATCCAATGGCCTAGGTCCTCCAAACAGTTCCTGAGACGGGCAGCGGTCTCAGCTTGAGTAAGATCAAGGCGAACGAGGATCTGTGTGTTGTCCGTGTAAGAATAATAGCGGAAACCATGTGAGTGAATAAGAAGCAGAAGAGATCCAATATAAAAATTAAAAAGAATAGGAGAGAGTGCTGAGCCCTGAGGGACACCACAGACAAGTGTAGCCAGTTTAGATCGAAAAGGGGGAAGAGAAATAGACTGAGAGCGATCAGACAAGAACGAAGTGAACCTATCAAGGGCTATATCAAAAGACTCAGGCTTAAGAGCAGCAAAAAATTAAAATCTTCTCTTAACACACTGCATTTTCATCTCTGAATAGATCTATATTTATAAAAGCAAAAATGTGTTTGTGGCTTGATGAAGCCTTGTTCCTTATATAATTCCATGCCATTTCACCAATCTGCACCAAATTTTGCAGTTACCTGTTAGGACCCTCTGGACATTACAGGCTACATGACATTTGGACACCCCACCCCTTTTCCTGGATTTCAGCACCTTCACACATGAGACTGTTGCCTGAAATCGGCAAAACATCAATGTGGTCATAGAAGCACCAGTCCTCAACCCTAGAATACATGGTTTCTGGGACATTTGCACTGCAACTAACTGCACCAGGCCAGGGTGAGGCAACATGTGGGGAGAGAGCACAGTAGGTCCCAGTATGAAGCAGCACACCA
Organism: Ambystoma mexicanum; assembly: GCF_040938575.1. Taxonomy (NCBI): domain Eukaryota; kingdom Metazoa; phylum Chordata; class Amphibia; order Caudata; family Ambystomatidae; genus Ambystoma; species Ambystoma mexicanum. The sequence continues at coordinate 970,860,526 of NC_090923.1, forward strand.
ACCTTCGGCTCCCGCAAAGTCTGTTTCGAGGTATGTGAACCAGCCACATACACCCATTCTCGGTACAGTTTACTTCAGAGTGCAAAGCACATCATGGGCGAATCGGAAAAGCGAGAGTGTTGTCATGTCTGTCCACAGAGCCTGTTCGGAGAATGAGTACTTTTTGCTAGTCCTATATAAAGTATATATTTTGTGTAGACCTTCCCTTTTGTTTGCTGTTTTATGTTTAATTCTGAAAATGTGCCTATTCCTCCCACCTTGGAGCCCTCCAGCTCTTTTGCTAAACTTTGGGACTTTGAACTTTTCAAATCAATGTGTTTTCTGTGTTTGTTTTCTTTGGTTATGGAGTCTAACCAACTCCATAGGCATCATCTTTTCATTTGTCACACAGCATCCTCAGTGCAGTGGCACAGGGAAACCTTTTCAGGCTTTCCCAAGGTTTAAATACCTTCTCTGGGATAAACTACCGTTTCCCAGAGTGAGTAAAGTGAAATTGACTTTACTAGTCTTTTAAATTTCTAGACCTAGCACACCCTATCTTACAATAGAGTGCTATAGGGGTTACTTAGTATCCCCTGTGTCTAGATAATCATGTAGCAGTCAAATGCTACCCTTTCCTCTCACAATGGCTGGTGGTAGTGGTTTTAGAACAAACTACCATGATTATTCCTGACCGCGAGCGCCGGTAGCGTTAAATCGCGGGAGCCATGTTTTTCCAGATGACGTCTGAGCCCCCTCTGTAAAAACAGATCCCGGTCTTCTTTTTTCGCCATTTCTTTGTGGAAAGGTCCTTCTAGAGTTTGTCTGTGCGCGCCAAACCTAGTTTGGTCTCTTTGTTCCTTCGCCTTTGGCAGGCTTCTGGAGTGAAGACTGCCTCTGGCGTCTGAGTGTCTGGGGTGGGCAGGAAGTGAGGGAGGTGCCCGAAACTCCCTGATCAGTCTCCTAGGAGACCCATAGGCACTCTGTGGTGATTAGCTGACTGTCCGGCAAGGACAGCCACCCTACTGGGTGAGTGACAGCTAGGCTTGAATGAATGGGAGAGAACTGAATAAAAGGCGAGTCTCTTTGCTTGGAAGGCAGAGTCGACCACTGGAACGGAAGACGAGCTTGAAGAGGATGGCTGCTGCAACTCCTGGACCATTGGCTTGCCCGGTGAAGCCCTGCTGCAGGTCTGAATCGCCAAGTTCATATCAACAGAGAAGCCCCTGCAAGGACGACTTCTCCTTTTGAGTTGGTGCGACCAATCAACTCACAAGTAAGCTAACTGGACACCTATCTCTGAGCTGGTTGAATTTCCTCAGAGTTGCTGCAGGAAACCGTACAGCCAGGGAGAGACGCACCAGTTTGTGTGCTTTACTCACAGCCACCGAAATTGAAGTTTGCCAATTGCCAGCTTTTTGACCATTCCCAGTGCAGTGCAGGAGTCCCCCGACGTCCTCCCTGTTGTCCCCACCACTGAGGCACAGGAACAGCGAGGTCTGCAGGAACAGAATTCACCAGCTGCATCTTTCTTCATTGTAAGGTACTGTGAAGTAAGACTGAGAGTACTTGCCTCTCGGAGTGTGTTTGAAACTTTTGCAGCTCGCAGGCCTAATCAGCTTGTGACCCAACATATGATCCTTTTTTTTTTTTTTTACAAATTACTTCCAAGCACTTGTGCAGAGACTTTACTGTTTACTTACCAGAACCGCTTTATCCTATCCAAGACTTTAGCCCATTGACTTTAGCCTAGCCTATTGAATTGAATTGACTCTTCTGGTGAACTCAAAGTATATACACTGTCTAAGAATAATTGTAACCTTTCAGGTTCTAATAATCCTTGCCTTTTACTCGTCTTGAAAAGTATTCTGAAATAGTATTGAAGTATATGTGTGTGTGATTATATTGCCTCCTTCTAATGAATGTTTTATAACTGACAGATAAATATTTATCAAAGAAACCTTAAGTGTAAGAGTTTACTTGAACACTTGTGATTGTAGACCTCTGTGTAACATCATTACTGCTCACATTCCCCTCTTGAGATGAGCCTGGTTGCTCAGCTCCGCTACCAAAACTGTGTAGTACAGACTTATACCAAAGGTTGGTTTTCTTACACCTGTAGTACTAGTTGTGTGTAGTGGTGCCGAAGGGGTACTGCACACAAACTTTGCCTAACAACAATGATCCTTTTTCAATACCCTTTTGCCCTCCTGATAGTACAGCATTGACAGCTTTGCCATGTTAACCTTTAGCAGAGTTTGTCATGAAAGGCGATGCCCTTCAACATAGACGTAGGTTGATCTTTCTTCAATCTGTTAACAGAGCTTTGGAAATTCCTGTCAACAAGGTCTCGTTCTTACAACAGTAATTTGTGACGCATTGTATGTCTGCCCTCCACTAATTGGTCTGCATTTTCTTTTTACAGCCTGCCACCGACACCAGGAAACTGGAAGACAGCAGTCTATCTGAAGGGCCTGTAAGATTATTTCATTTGTGTGTTTTACCTCCTAGAGATCCTCCATTATTCCTGTTCCGTGTGGCTGGTTATTCCCCAGCTTAAGCGCCACACTTTGTTATAACTGAAAATGAAAAAAGCAGCTTTTAACCTTTTCCTAATTCACCTTTATGCAGTGTGATCTTTAATGTACATTAAGGGGCTCATATTTTAGGGAAGCTGGTTCTAATGAGATTGGACAACTTTTGATTATTTTATCTTCAAGGATAGGTTGTAATGACTAACATTCCCTGTTTTAGCCATTTGATAACTCAGATGCTACCAATGGCACAAGAACAGACATCCTAACCAAAGACGGGGAGCAGAGTCCTGTGCCATCTCCCAAGAACTGGCCTAAGATAGGACTGTCATCAGACACCCCACATTCTGCAACCCTGCCCTTGAGGTCTCCAACAGAGCCCCTGTCATCAGAGCAGATGGAAGGCATGCTCTGCCGAAAGCAGGAGATGGAGTCCCACGCAAAGAAGGCTGCAAACAGGTTGGTGACCACAACTTTTGTATTTCTAGCATTGCCTTCCCACCACAGATGGGCTTACAGCTATGCATGTAAGCTTGTTGTCGGAATCTGGCAGATATAGTTATTAGACTTGGAGTGGCACAGGTTTCGAAAGTTCTATTCCTAGTCACTAATTGAAATCGCTACTGGATTTTCCTTTGTGTGGACTACAAAACACTTCACAGTGCAATCAACAATCCTAATTCTGGATCTGTATTCCAACCTGTCTATTTGAAAAGGTTGACCGTTATGCTTATAGTATGTGTAACGGAGCAGTCAAACTTAACTTTAAGAGTGAGGAAGGTACTTCCCAAAAGCCATCAAAAAAGAATACATCACGCTGGTATACTGAAACATAAGTTTTGATTGCAAGGTCTCACTTCTAATATATAAATTGGGAAAAATAAATACTCGGGTGAAAAATAACACACACCAGAGCATAGTGTTGGATATTATTCTGTATGTTTTCCAGACAGGATTGTAGTAGACTTGAGGGGACATTTATTGGATTGTGCAAGGCAGATGAGAGCCCCCTGCACAGGCAGCATACCCACTCCAACCATGGCCTCTTTCAACTGCCCTTCTCAGAACCTTCCTCCCTTTGGAATGCCAGGTTTGTTGGAATGGTAATGTGGTACTGATACCGCAGCTTAACTTATCACAATTAAAATACAACAGATTTGAAAACAGTAAATGACCAGTTAAGTCCCAATTCACTTTTTACCCGAAAATGAAAAGCCCATATATGGTGGCAGACACTATAAATATAGACTTTCAGAGATAAGTTAAAGGTACACCCCTAGACAATAATAGAGTAATACCGTCATGATTAGGATCCAGGAAGCCACACAGAACTTAATCACAGGTTTCTGCTACACTCTAATAATATTGTTCATTAAATGTATGCGCACAAAACCAATATAGCGATAACAATTAGTAGTAAACAGGAACACTGTGTCCAACAGTGTCAGAAGGCTCCCAAAGTCCAGGATATATTTGACAGTCCCTGGGTCAAGAAGGGTATATTACACTTCAGGAGGGAAACTGTGACAACACATATTGGTACACTGGAAATTCTGAGGCTGAAGTACAATACATAGATTTCAAAATCTCTAATCTATCAGGTGGAGTCTCTAAAAATCCAAAGCTTGGTAAAGTACTCCAGAGACCCTCAGGAGAACCCAGAAAAATGTCAGTTCAGGCAAGTATTTTGTTAGGCAAGATTGTACCTAGTAACCCTTTGGGAGACTACACCAGCCTTGTCCTCTTGGCAATAGAAAGCCCAACTATTGGTATAGGTCTGTACTAGCACATGTTAGTAGGGTGACTGAGCAGCCGGACGTATCTCAAGAGGGGTAAATGTGAGCTGTAGTGTTAGGGAGAATTTTCAGTTTAGTGCTAACTTCCTCCCACCTTACAGACCCCCAGCTCTTTTGCTGAACTTTGGGACTTTGTACTTTTAATTCTATATGTTTTCTGTTTTCTCTTAACTTTGGACTCTGACAAACTCCATAGGCATAATCCTGTACGTTGTGACACACATCACCTTCAGTATAGTGGCACAGGGAAGTCTTTTAGATTTCCCAAAGGTTTAAATACCTTCTCTTGGTGAAACTACTGTTTCCAAGAGCAGTGCAGTGAAATTGACTTTACATACATTTTGTAACTTTCTAGACCCAGCACACCCTATCTTACAATAGGGTGCTGGAGGGGTTACTTAGTATCCCCTTTATCTAGTTTCTCATGTAACATTTTAATGTTACCCTTTCTACAGTTAATGGCTGGTGGCAGTGGTTAACTTTTTACTACCATTGTGTGTTTTTACTGCGGGCTGCGTTCGCAGCCACAGTTCGGCACCCCTGGGTGCCCATTTCATCAAAAGGGCCCTGCTCTTCTTTTTTCACCATTTCTTGTTGGAAAGGTCCTTCTTGAGATTCTCTGCGCGCCAAACCAGGTTTGGTCCCTTGTTAATTTTGCATTTGGCGGGATTCACAAGTGAAGCCCGGCTCTGGCTCCAGTATGTCTGTCAGGGCCCGAAACACCCTGTGCTTGACCCCCTTGGTTAAAGGAATGCACCCAAAGGTGCTTGGCCGGCTGGCTGTCCTGCAAGGACAGCCACCCTGCTGTGTGATTGACAGCTAGGCTGGAATGAGTTGTTTGGTCTTTGGCGGGCTGAAGACCGCCTCTGGCTCCAGGGTGTCTGGCAGGACAGGAAGCAAGGGAGGTGCCCGAAACTCCCTGTCCTTAATCTCCATGGTAACCTGAAAGCACCCAGTGCTGGTTGGCTGGCTGTCCTTGGAGGACAGCCACCCTGCTGTGAGTGACAGTCGACCACTGGACGAAGATCCAAAGAAAGAAACAGAACCGTTGGTTTGCCCGGTGAAGCCCTGCTGCAGTGCTGAAGCTCTGGATTTCTTATCGACTAGAGAAGCCCGGAACGGACGACTTCTTCCCTTGGGTTGGTGGGACCAACTGAGTCAAAGACTAACTTTACTGGAACCCCTCTCCCTGCTGGCTGTGCTTTCTTGCTGCTGCTGGAACCGAGTGCCAGGGGTCAGGAACACCAGGAACGAGTGCACCGTCTTTAAGCCGGACCCGAGCTCCAGGAAGATCCTGAGGACCCTCCCGAAGCAGGGTGACCCAAGCTTGAGCCACCTCAACAGAGTGCTGCACCCCAGAAGCAAGGAGAGCCCACACGGTGTACAAGAACCGCATGGTGCTATTTGCCGGTAGCTGAAACTGCGAAGTGGCGCTGATTTGTTAAGAGCCTTTTGCCGCTGCCGACTACCTTCAAACTGCAGTGCAGGAGTCCAGCAGACATCCTCTTGTCTCCACGACTGAGGCCCAGGAACCCAGGCACTGCAGGACTGCAACCTGAACAGAAGCCAGCTGGAGTCTCTTCTTTCAGCCTAAGGAACGGTCTTGACTAAAGGAGTACTTACCTTTTTTGGTCTGTAGCTTGTCTGTCTCACTGGAGACTTACAGTAGCTGCTTTTTCTGCAGTCGCTTGGATCTTTGCTTTCACAAGCCTTAAAGCTTGTGGCCTAACAGTGATTCTTTTCTACAAACTCTCTATATAACATTGTGCAAGCCTTTTGTGCGATCTACAAGAAGTGCTTCAGCTCCCCTAGACTTTGTTCAATTGGCATTGGCTGCCCTGGCTCCCTGCAGACTCTTCTGACCCTCTGCCTTTGTGTTTAACTGTCCCTCATAGGTAGTAAGTACATCAGGTACTTGTATTGCTGGGAAAGGGTTAACCTAAACTTTATTGGGAGATTGTAAAGTACTTACCATTTCAGAGAACTTGTTAACCTTCGTTTCCTTCCCTAATCTTTTCCTTTTTCCGTAACCTCAGTATTGTATTAAGTGTTACAAGTGATATATCAATGTCCACAGTATCCTAGCAAATGAAGTCACCTCAGGGTGTAGGAAGTGTGTGACCCATCCCAAAAGGGCATCTACTTAACTTAAATCTGTGAAAGTGGATTTGAAGTGTATTTTATTGTTGGATCTTGCCCTTTCTGAAGAAGACCTATTTTAAAATTGAGTGTTAAATAATTATTTTACTAGATAACCCTGAGTAGAAGTGTTATTTGAATACTTGTCATTGTGAATCTCTATGCTACATCGCTATATGTTAGGCAAGATTTTATGCGGTACCCTTTGGGTGCACTACAACAACCTTGACCTCCTGGCAATTGGGACACAAACTTTGGTATAAGTCTGAACTACACAGGTTGGTAGTGTGGCTGAGCAGCCAGGCTTATCTGAAGAGGGGGGGTCAATATGAGCAGTAATGTTGTGACAGAGTTCCACAGTGACAAGTATCCAAATACACTCTTGCTCAAGGTTTTTTGATAAAAACAATTATTAATTTATTTCAGTCAGTTGTATAAGCCTTCTTCAGAAGGGAGCAAAACATGTAACACTTAAAATATACTTCAGAAAACACTCTTAGTTTCTTTAAATCAGATGACCTTTCCTCCACCCTCAGGTGACTTAAATAGCCACGATACTGTGGACATCGATTTATCACTGATACATTTAGAGCAATACGGAGTTTGGTGCAAGGGTTAGATAGGGGAATAAAACAAAGGATAACAAATAATTCATGAACAGGTAAGTAATTTTGAAACCTTCCAATGTTTAGTAAATTAACCCTTTCCTGGGGAAAAGATAAAGCACAGAGTAAGGGGTAAGAAGAGTCACTCAGGGAGCCAGGACAGCCAATGTTAATTGCACCATGTCTAGGGGAGCTGAAGATCTTCTTTGTAGGTAGGTAAAAGGTTGCACAATGTTTTTGAAAATGTTTGTAGAAAATGGAACACTTGAAGGGTCACAAGCTGGGAGGCTTGTGAGGGGCAAAGCTATAGCAACTCTGCAAGATAACCAAGGCCGGTCTCAACTTAGAGCAAGTAATGCTACACAACAAGAGGTAAGTTCCCTTAGACTTTACAGTACCTCTGGTTAGAAGAAATGGTTCCAGCTGGCTTCTGTTCCTGTACAGCTCTGCAGATCCTGTTGTTCCTGCGCCTCAGTCATGGCAAGAGGGAGGACGTCTGGGGACGCCTGCTCTGCAATAGGACGGTCAACGGCAGCAATGGGCAAATTTAAATTCAGTGATCCTTCAGTATTTCAGCTCCTCGCATCTGACAGCAAATAGCAACATCCACTCTCTGGAGTATCGCGGATCTAACAAACTTTTTCCGGTTCTCTTCAGAGACCAGGGGGGCACTTGCCGTAGCACTTTCAGATGGTAATTTGTACCTTTCATAATTGCATCCACATGTGCACCGCTATCCAGACTAGCTTCCAGGTAAGTGCGCATGGTCTTCAACTTGTGTACTACTGGAATCTGACCTCCGTCAATCAGAAAACGGATGTAGGGAGAACTCAACTTCTCTCTGGCTTGTCTAGGGCCATATAGAATTATCTATGTCTTAGTAGCGTTAAGGCATAACCAATTTGCTGACATCCAACTCTTGACCATCTGGTAGACTGAGTCCAGCTTCTGTTGGTCTTTTATTTCGTGAGCCCCACAAATCTCCAGTGCCAACTGGAAATCCTCTGCATAATTGCAGAAAAAGAGATCCAGATTTTCAAGGTCCATACATATTGTGATAATATAAATGTTAAAAAGCAGGGTGGAAAGACAGGCCCCCTGGGGGACTCAATAGGCAGTGATTTCGGTATCTGATGCACTGTCGCCCCAGTGAACGCAGGAACTACATCCCTCAAGAAAGGATTTAAGCCAAGTTATTGCCTCCACTGAGAGGCCGCCGACAGTGGCCATCCGGTCCAACAGGATCCCGTGGTCTAGCAAGTCGAAAGCTGCAAATTGATCTAGCAACATCAGCAGCCCCGACTCCCCAGACTCCAGCCCGGAGAGCATATGTGTCTGCAGGTCCGACAGAGCACTCTCAGTGCCGTGAAAGCTATGGAAGCCTGATTGTTTTTTCAAAGGATTCCCATTTCTGAAACATGTCTGTAGTTGTAGTGTTGCTACTTTATCAATAGGTTTAAAGAAAAAGAATGTGTTGGTGATTGGCCTAAGATTGGCTGCATCATTGGGGTCTAGCCCGGCTTTCTTTAATAATGATGTACCTGCTATGTTTTTTTTATGGAAAGTGGAATACTGTTAGTTCAAAAGGAAGAATTTGTGAACCTGCCGAGAAACGGGGCAAAGATGTCTTTATTTTCAAGTATTATCTTGGATGATAAAAGTTCACCCGGGCAACTCGTAGGGTGCATGGTCCGCAGAACGTTTTACATTTCTGTTGTGGTATGCTCCCTAAACCTAAAGCCAGCCTCGGGTTTCAGATGAGTTTGCTCTCCGTTGGCCAAAGGGTGGAGGCCGATCTTGAGGTTGGCATATCATTCCTCATTCCCATCGTAACTGGGGTTTTCAATAGTGACTGTGGGGTGTAAAATTGTCCGAGTTAATTCTTGGAGGATTTCTTTTTTATTTATTTATTTATTTATTTATTTTTGAGCCGTTTTAATTCATCGGCGAAGGCTTTCTGCACTTTTTTATTTATTTATTTATTTTTTTTACAGTTGTCATTTGTAGGTTTCATGACAGGGTTTATACTTGCAGGTTTCTCCCAAGACCTGAGGAGTCAGAGTTCCTTAGTTTGAGTTCCAGCCTGGATGATTTGATTGTTGTAAGAATTGCGCTTAGCTTTAACAATTTTCATCTTATATTCCTTTGCCTTGTGCTTCCAGGCTGCCAGGTTTTCCGGAGTGTTATCTCTCAACCAAGTGTGTTCCGCCTGTCTTTTTATGGTTTCTAATTCTGCTAGCGCTGGGGTGAACCAATTGTGGTGGTTGGGGGTGTCTAAAACAGTTCTAGTTTTCAAAGTTGCCGCCTGATCCAACATAATTAAAATCTCTTCATTGTAAATATTGATAAGTACTTCTGAGCTGTCAGAATTTTTCGTTTTGATTATTATGGCCTTTAAGCACTTTGAAAGGATAGTTGCTGTAACTGTTTTCAGGTCCTGTTGAGCACTTTATGCGCAGGTTCATGTTTTTTAGGTGGGGTAGACGGAATTGTCAACTGGAAGGAGATGGAAAAGTGATCCGACCAAATACATGGTGTAGTAGTTATGTTGTCAAGAAGGATATTTCCACTTCCCACCCAGTCAAGAATATGTCCTTTTACATGTGTTGGTTCAGAGTTCTGGATCGTTATAAAATGATTATTTGAGGAGTTCTCAGGGTCAAAAGCTTTGCTATCTTTAATGTGACCTTTCCAAAGGTTAAAATATTCCACTATCACTGGGGCAGAGTTAGCTACAGCATCTACAAGGTCCTCATTAATCTTTGAATATTCATCTGGTGGGCAATGGAACAAAACTAGGTTAATGCTGTGGTTGAAGTCAGGAAGCAGTTTGATATGCAGTAGGTCACAGCCTACACACTCTAATTTAGCTTGATAAATTCCAAGCTCCTTTTTACATATAACAGCCACACCGCCTCCTAGGCCCCCCCTCCCAGTGCTTCCCAAAGAAAAAGTAACCGGGAGGGGTCACCTGTTGGCTAGTGGGGCCGTGTGCGTCAGTGAGCCAGGTTTCAGTGATGCACATGATGTCCACACTATGTTCAAGAACAAAGTCATGGACATCACAAGGGATCTAGTGTTTAGTAATACGAGCGTCAGTTTTGTCGGAAACAAACGCTTGTTAAATGGAGCATCTTCTCTCTGGGGGGGACTTTAAAATAGGGTGTACCTCAGCTGACGTGGGACGGTCGGGCCTGCAGGCTATATACATTTTACTATCACCGCCTCTGTTGAATTGGGGGCAGGTGAAATGTGGACTAATCCCTCTCCCATATTTAGGTCAGAGTTGGCTGATATACTAATCCTATCCTTGGTATGTTGAGCCTGAGCAAGAGTTTCCTCAAACTCTGAGCTACGAGCACAAGATTGTTGGCAATGGCTTGGAGGATTTCTGCAATACCCATGTATCAAATTTGGAAAAGGACACGATAACTCAACAGCCGCCAGTCTGCCAGTACCACGCACGGACTAGCACAGACTAGCTGGTCCCGTGCTTTTTGGTGCATTTCGGCTGGGTTTGGAGGAAAATGCGTGCCAAAAACTACAACTGCCTCTGGTTAATGTAGTTTCGAATGGATTGTGTCCTCCAACGTATTCCTCATCTTAGATTTATTCCATCCAGCTTTAGCTGCTTTGGAAATTTTTTCTCTCGGCAGAGGGTGCCGTGCGTCGAAGGCCTCCGCCAAGGGTGGCGTCATCGAGTATACAAGTAGCGCGCGTGGTGCCCATTGGCCTCAATTCCGTTTTTCCACAGTACGTGTTGCTTCGGAGACTCAGTGCGCCTCAAGTAGTTAGTTCTGTGACGCAGTTATTGTGAAGCGATATTCGAGACTGTCCTTGTCGACCCAGACTACCCCATGTTCGGGGTTCAAAAAGTGTAAATCCTGTGGTTACAAAATGTCCATCACGGATCTGCACCAAGAATGTCTGTGGTCCCTGGGTGAAGGCCATGACATGGTGTCAGGCAATGACGGGGTGTACGAAGTGTCAGGCAATGACGGGGAAGGCCTTGCGAGAGAGGAAGGGAAAACTGCAGCTAGGTCGAAAACCCGACCGAAAAGCCTCTAGCGTCGAGTCGAGGTCCCGTGAGGAGAAATCGCCTCGACGCAAAAGGCAAAAGCATCGATCTAGGTCCCGAAGTGGTTCACACCACTCATAGTCTTTGGTAAAAAAGTCCAAAAAAAGACGCTGCCGGTCCCCTTCCACCTCGTCCTTGGATGAATCCCCCAAAAGAATGAAATGCCACACAAAACTTTCTTCCTCCGAAGAATGGAAAGCATTAAGAATTAAAATGATGGAGGATTTAGAAAAGGCTAAGCCTCGGTCTGCGCCTTCCTGGAAAGCCGGCCGGGAGCGTTACTGTTCTGACACTCACGCGCCCTCGAGCCCAGGTGATCGAAGGAGAAAAGATCGGGAACCCTCCAGGACCCCGAACAAAAAAGATCGCTCGAGCCGACAGTTCAAGGTCACCGGTGCCATCCGGAACCCGACAAGGCTCGAAGGGCGAGCCTTCGAAGAGCGCCTCGACACCCTCGAAGGCAGCTCCATCGACAACAACTATTTAGTCTACGCCATCGACGCCCTTGTCGACCCCGAAGCCCTCGGTGGCGAATGTTTCAAAGGCTCCAATTCAGCCAGAAGCTGTCAAAATAGCAGCAAAAGAAAAAGCTGCAAAGGTTGTAAAGCCTTCAGTCTCTACTGCTACACCTCTCCCAGAATTTTCTTTTTAAACCTCTTCCAAGGAAAGAATATTTTAAATCCTTAACCTCAATTTCTGAAGAACAAGAGAGGTCTGAGGAGGAGGATGTTCCTTTTGGCCTGGAATATGGCACCCCGAATGTCCCAGAAGAACAAGTTACTTCTTACCTTGTAACGTTCTTTCGATGGGATGTTCCTCTGACGTATTCCTCATCTTAGATATCTCCTTCCAGCTCTGCTGGCCTCGGAAAATGTTTCTCTCGAGGGCGCTGCGCGTCGACGTCCTCCGAGTCGATGTCCCTCGACAGCCGCCATATCGACGATTCAACGTCATCCTGCCTATAAAGGCCGCGCGCAGCGTCCGTTGCTCAGTTCCGTTTTGTAGCCCACAATAATACTTTCTGAACTAGATTAATCACCCTGAAGGAGCGTAAGCTGCAACAACAAGGGAAGTAGAACTGCGGGGATGGATGGGAGGGTCGATGAAAAATACGTCGGAGGAACATCCCATCAAAAGAACGTTACAAGGTAAGAAATAACTTGTTCTTCGAAGGGATTGTGTCCTCTGACGTATTGCTCATCTTAGATAGGCTCCCATAGCAGTATTCTATTATTGGAGGAGGGAGTACTGACTTCACGCTGTCTTCTATTGATGAATAGAATGCAGTACAGCCCTACCAAACCTAGTCTCTTGACTGGAAGAGGAATCCAAAATGTAAAATCATGTAAAGCTATGGACAGACGACCATGTAGCGGCCGCACAGATGTCTTTAACCGGCACGCCCCTTTTGAGGGCCGATGAAGCTGCAATACCTTTGGTCGAATGGGCCCTAAGGTTTTGAGGGGGCTCTTTCCCTGCCAGTTTATAACATTCCAGAATGGCTAGAATGATCCATCTGGAAATGGTCGGTTTAGTTATTGGTAACCCCAGCTTGTGACCTGTGTAACCTACAAACAGCTGGTCTGCCTGTCTTATCCTGGCTAGTCTACTGATGTAAAAACTTAAAGCCCTTCTAGGGTCTAGCCTGTGTAACCTCTTTTCCTCTTTCCCCGGATGAGGAGGAGGATAGAAAGATGGTAGGGTAATCTTCTGAGTGATATGGAATTCAGAAACCACCTTTGGGCGGAAATTAGGCTTCACTTGCAGGACAACTTTGTCTTTGTGAAATATTGTGTGAGGGGGTTTACAAGAAAGAGCTTGTAATTCGCTCACCCTTCTAGCAGATGTAAGTGCTATTAATAAAACAGTTTTAAGGGTAAGGAACATTAGCGAACAAGAATGGAGTGGTTCGAAAGGTGTGCCCATCAGGAAAGTTAGTACTAGGTTTAAATCCCATAGTGGAACTTGGAATGGTCTTGGGGGATAAACCTTGGTTAACCCCTTTAGAAACTGTATTACCAAGGCTAACTTGAAATAGGATGGTTCTTCCGCAGTGCGCTTAAGATGGATAGCGCTGCGAGATAGCCCTTAATGGTGCCAACTTGAAGGCCTGAATTCGCCAAATATAGAAGGAAGGACAAAACCATTGGTGTACCACATGAAAAAGGGTCGATATTCTGTTCTCTACACCAGCTGCAAAATCTGTTCCAACGGCAGCGGTATAAAGACTTTCTTTCGGCAAGGAGGCCAGCAACAAACACCTCCATAACATCATCAGGGAGGTCCCAATCCTTGTACCTCAACCTTTCAGAAGCCAAGCGTGAAGGTTGAGGGTTTTGATGTCTGGATGGAGAACCTGACCTCCCTTCTGTGAGAGTAGGTTCTCTCTGAGTGGAAGTCGAATTGGAGGGCAGATGGACAAGTCTAGAAGGTCCGGGTACCACGTTCTCCTGGCCCAATCCGGGGCAATTAGGATCATGGTTCTCCGGAATCTTCTCAACCTCCTGATCATTTGAGGAATGACATGGACCGGTGGGAACGCGTACAGAAGCGGAAACTCCCAGTCCACTATGAACGCGTCTCCCAGAGCTCCTCTCGGGGGAAATTCCCTTGAGCAGAACAGATCGCATTTCCTGTTGAGGCTGGTGGCGAACAGATCCACCTGAGGGGTTCCCCAAAGGGCAAAGATCTCTTGAAGGACTTCCTGAGCTAGTTCCCACTCGTGGGAGACTGTGCTCTGCCTGCTCAGAGCGTCCGCTGTCAAGTTCTTCTCTCCGGCTAGGTGAACTGCCGATAGAGAGATTCCTTCTTGGATTGCCCAAAACCAGAGCTGCATCGCCTCTCTGCACAGGGGTAGTGATCCTACGCCTCCTCTTTTGTTGAGGTAATGCATGGCCACCGTGTTGTCCGTCATTATCAGGACGTTTTTCCCTTGTACAGCTGGCAGGAAGGCCTTCAGCGCAAGTCTGATGGCTCTCGGCTCTAACAGGTTTATATGTAGTCTGGACTCCGATGGAGACCAACGACCGCTGATGGTCAAGTCGTTGGCGTGGGCTCCCCACCCTGTGAGTGAGGCATCCGTGACTACTGTTATCTCCGGCCAGGGTTGCCAAAACTGTTCTCCTTTCAGAATGTTCTCCTGACAGGCCCACCACTGAAGGTCTCGAGCCAAACTGTTGGGAACCTGAAGAAGATCTGTCATTCTCCCTGAGAATTGTGACCACTGAGTCCTCAGTGCCCACTGGAGGGATCTCATTCTCAGGCGAGCCTCTGGCACTAGGAAAATGCAGGATGCCGTGAGGCCTAGCACCCTCAAAAAGTCGAAGGCTGGGAGACGTTGGGCATCCTGGAACTTGGTAACCATCTGTAGAATATCTTGAGCCCTCACCTCTGGTGGCGAGGCTTTTCCCAGGGAAGTGTCCAGGATCGCTCCTGTGAACTGGAGTCTCTGTGATGGTATCATTTGTGACTTCTTTAAATTGAGGGAGAAGCCCAGTCTGTGAAGGGAGTGGCACACGTGATTTAGCTGGATCTGAGCTTGTTCGGAAGAGACAGCCCTGATCAACCAATCGTCCAGGTAGGGGTAGACGTGAATCCCTTCCCTCCTTAGACTTGCCACCACTACCGACATTAACTTGGTGAAGACCCTCGGGGCGGAGGTCAGCCCAAATGGCAGCACTCGAAATTAATAGTTGCCAATTGCGAACCTCAGGTATTTCCTGTGTTTGAGATGGATAGGCACATGGAAATAAGCATCCTGAAGGTCACGAGATACCAACCAGTCCTGGAACTGAAGGGCCTGGAGGATCTGAGAAAGAGTGACCATCTTGAATTTGTCTTTCCTGAGGAATTTGTTCAATTCTCGCAAGTCCAAGATGGGTCTCAGTCCTCCGTCTTTCTTTGGAATGAGAAAATAAGGGGAGTACCAGCCCTTGTTCCTCTCCGCTACAGGTACCGGTTCTATGGCACCTTTCTCTAGCAGGTCGAAAATATCCTGCAAGAGGAGCGGATCTGGAGCTTTCTGAGAGCTGATCCCCGGTGGATGACTCTGAGGTATGCGTAGGAGAGGCAGGCAGTAACCTTGGGCAACTGTTTCCAATGCCCAAGCATCTGACGTGATAGCCTGCCATTCTGCCAGATGTTGAGTCAACCTGCCTCCTACAGGTGTCCTGTGAGGGAAGTCCTCAGAGTGGTTTTGGGGCGGCTGATGCGGATGCCGATGGTAAAGAGGCACCTGCTGTTGCTGCGGCTTTTGAATATCTACCCCGTCCACCTCGGGTAGTTCTTCTTTGTCCCCTTTGAGCTGGACGTCCTCTACCTCTTCCGAATGTGGAGTAGAAGCAAAAGGTCTTGCCCCTCGCAGAGGTTCCTGTGGGATGAAAAGGTGTCTGACGGATTGCAGCGCCTAGGGATTTTGCTGCTGCTTTGAAGTTTGCAGTTTCTCTAAACTGTCATTCGCCTTTTTCCCGAACAAAGAAGAGCCATCGAATGGCATGTTCAAGAGCCTGGCTTGCACATCAGGGGCAAAACCAGACTTTCTCAACCAAGCGAATCTCCTGGTTGTTGTACTTGCCGCCATTGCTCTGCTGATACTGTCAGCCGAATCAATGCCCGTCTGGAGGGATTCGCACATAGCGTCTTTACCGTCCTGTATGATATTCAGGAACGCCTCCCTTTCTTCTCCCTCCGGGATGCAGTCAGCCGCTGTAGAAGCACACTCCCAAAGTGTATGGCTGAATCTAGCAAGGGTGCAAGTAGCATTAACAGATTTTAACGCCATGCTACATGCCGAAAAAACTTTCTTTGCCATCATATTTTTTATCGTCCCTGTCCTGTGGGACGGTAGGATAAGCCGTCTTGACATCGGTAGAAGATGCTGCCTGTACCACCAAACTTTCTGGGGATGGGTGTTTTGACAAAAACTCCGCGTCTGTAGAGGATACCCTATATTTTGTAGACAGTTTTTTATTTACTGCCGGGACGACATCTGGGTTTTCCCAGTTCGTCATAATCTTCCTCTGAAGAGCTTTATGAAAAGGCATCACAGGGTCCTCCTGTGGGCCCTTGTCAAGAATATCCGTAAGGTCATCTTGTTGGAAAGATTGTGAAGGTGCAGACCACCCCATAAACTCTGTGATCCTGGCCATTAAGGCTCTATAGGGGGTTTCAGCATGCTCCCCCGGGTCTGGCCTAGCAAACTCCACCTCAGGGGAAGTGACTAACCCACTTGCCTCATGTAAGGAATCATGAAGATCCTTTAACCTGCGTTCTTCAGAGGAGAATTCCTCTCTAATTGGGGTTACAGGTCCCTGCAACTGAAATGTTTCATCCTGTTCAGACAATTCACCCTCTTCCATAATTGAGGACATAGTTCTCAATTGTTCTGAACTCATAAAGGGTGTAAATCCCATTTCCAAGGCAGAGGGTGCCAAACTTCGAAAACGTCGATGACGTCGAAGGCTTCGAGCGTGGCGTCGAAAACAAAGGCGGAGGCTTCGATGACCTCGACAGAATTGGGATTCTACTCGACAATCTCGAAGCCATCGACATCCTGGGGATAGTCACTGGGTGTGTCGTGACCGTGACTTTTCTTGGCCTCGACGCCGGTGTCGAAGCTGGCGTCGAGTCGACAGACGCGTGTGTCGAAGGTCCCTTCGACAACGGCGTCGAAGACACCGACCTCGGCGTCGACAGAACCTTCGAGGAAGGTTTGGAGGTCATAGACCTACTCGAGGGTTCGAGACGCGCTCGAGAGGTTTCCTTCGCCGGGTACTGCGACTCGCAGCG
This sequence comes from Ambystoma mexicanum, assembly GCF_040938575.1. Lineage (NCBI taxonomy): Eukaryota > Metazoa > Chordata > Amphibia > Caudata > Ambystomatidae > Ambystoma > Ambystoma mexicanum. The sequence goes on from NC_090923.1 coordinate 970,877,444, forward strand.
TTTTTGACCTTCGGGTCTTTCGACCAGAGCATCACTCTCGGCAGCCTTCGAGGGGGTCGAGGCCGCTTTCTCGAAGACGCTCATCATATTTTTGCGGAATTCCTCCCATTCAGCCCGGGAACTATGTTTCGTGGGCCAAGGGATTGTTTTTGATGAAAAAGAGGAAGACGGAGAAGGGGATCTTCGACATTTCCTCTTCGAGTGCTTCGATCTCGAGGAGTGATGGGACCCACTCCGAGACCTGGAACGCGAATGGTGATGAGGAGACGAATGTCTCTACTTTGTCGACGAAGAAGAAACTTTAAAAGTCTTACCTTTCTCCAGCTTCCCCCTACGCTCCTTCAGGGCCTTAGCTGTCACGGACATACAGTCCTCTCACTCCGAACAATGGTGTTCAGCTCCCAAACACCACAGACAAACTCTGTGAGGGTCAGTCAGCGACATCTTTTTCCCACAATCTCGGCATTTTTTGAAGCCGGATCGAGGAGTTGTCGGTTCCGACGAAGAAGCCATCGAGTACGGATCGAATAACTCGAGGTAAATAGATTAAATCCTGACAAAAAACTGAGCAACGGTATTCCGAGGCACTGAGTAAGCGCGGAAAAATGGAACTGAGCAACGGACGCTGCGCGCAGCCTTTATAGGCAGGATGACTTCGAATCGTCGATACGGCGGCTGTCGAAGGACATCGACTCGGAGGACGTCGACGCGCAGCGCCCTCTAGAGAAAAATTTTCCGAGGCCAGCAGAGCTGGAAGGGGATATCTAAGATGAGGAATACGTCGGAGGACACAATCCCTTCGAATGCCTGATTTCGGAGGAAAGCAGAATGAGAGATCTGGTGGAAACCTTGCATAATGCAAGTGTAATTGACACTTCACCTGAAACAGATTTTGGCAGGCCAGAACCAGGGGAACATGCCAGTCCCTCATACAGGCAGCTAATGACAACGATGGTCAATTATTTAGGATGGGCTAGACCAACTCAGTTCATCCAGGATGATCTGACCGATTATATTGGATCATGGTCCCACCAAAGATCTGATTTTACCCTTCCATGTAGCCTTACAAAATAGGGTGGCCAAAAATTGGGAGACCCAGGACTCTAGTCCTCCAGTGAATAAGTCCCTCACTTCAAAATACCGGCCTTCCAGTAGTGACCCCAACTATCTGTCCAAGTACCCTACTCCTGAGAGTCTGGTGGTCCAGGCAGCCACAGCTTCAAATAAGGTGGCATACACTTCCATCCCTCCGGATAAGGACGACAAGCGTGTGGATGGTTGGGCGCACAAGGTATTTTCAGCTGGGAGTATGGTGTTAAAATCGTCCAACTCCACATGTGCCTTGGCAAAATTTTCGTACACACTGTGGGAGTGCATTGCAATGGCTGCGGAGCACATACCAGAAGGGGAAGAAAGGGAAGTATTCCTAGCCATTGTTAGAGATGGAAAGGAGGCCATGCAGGAATCCTTTCAGTCTGGATTCGACACTGCAGATGGTATGAGCAGGTCCATGGCCACTAGCACGGTAATGCGCATATTTGCGTGGTTGCTAAAGTCGGGTTTCACACCAGATGTGCAAAACAGTCTTTTGGACATACCCTTTGACGGGTCTCACCTTTTTGTCAACAAGGATGACGAGAGCCTTGAGAGGTTGCAGACCTCAAAAGCGGCTGCCAAATCTTTAGGAGCTGCTATTAGGCAACCTCAGCCTTTTCGTGCATCAGGACAATCTTGGCGGGGACAATCCTATTGTTATTGCTCCTCATATGGAAAGGCGAGAGGAATGGCCAGAAAGTCACTCGTGGTGGACGAGGAAAACGTGCAAAGCCAGCCCCAGCTGCAGCCTCTTTACCATCAGCGGCCGCAGCAACCGCCACAAAACCACTTTGAGGACTTGCATCACAAGACACCTGTGGGTAGCAGGTTGTCGCAGCATCTGCAAGAATGGCGAGCCATTACTTCAGATGTTTGGGCTCTAGAAATAATAGCCCATGGTTACTGCCTTCCTTTTCTTACGCAACCTCAAAGCAATCCACCAGGGAGACACTATTTGAAGTTTCCAGACCCGCTCCTACAGCAGGACGTCTTAACACTGCTGGAGAAAGGTACTATAGAACAAGTAGGGGAAAGGAACAAGGGATGGTACTCCCCATATTTTTCGATTCCCAAAAAGGACGGAGGACTGAGACCCATCTTGGACTTAAGATGCTTGAACAAGCTCCTCAGGAAGGACAAGTTCAAGATGGTCACTTTCTCAGATCCTTCAGGCCCTTCAACTTCAGGATTGGTTGGTGTCATTGCACCTCCAGGATGCTTATTTTCATGTGCTAATCCATCTCAAGCACAGAAAATACCTGAGGTTCGTAGTTGGCGAGTCACACTATCAATTTAGAGTCCTGCCATTCGGGTTGACCTCCGCCCCAAAGGGTCTTCACCAAGTTAATGGTAGTGGTGGCAGCGCACCTCAGGAGAGGGGGGGATTCACATCTACCCCTACCTGGACGATTGGTTGATCGGGGCACGTTCTGCCGAACAAGCCCTGGATCATCTGAAAGTCACCTGCCACTTCCTCTACAGACTGGGCTTGTCCCTCAATTTCAAGAAGTCACAGATGGAACCTTCCCAACAGCTCCAGTACACAGGGACTGTATTAGACACATCCTTGGGAAAGAGCTTGCCTCCCAAGTCGAGGGCTCAAGACATTCTTCAGATGGTTTCCAAATTCCAAAAGGCCCAAAATCTCCAGGCCTACGACTTCTTGAGGTTGCTCGGCCTCATGGCATCCTGCATTTTCCTAGTGCCAGAAGCACGCCTGAGGATGAGATCCCTTCAATGGGCTCTAAAGTCTCAATGGTCCCAGTTTTCAGGTGAAATGACAGATCTCCTTCAAATTCCGAACAAGGTTCGGCAGGATCTTCTGTGGTGGACTTGCACAGAGAACATCCTAAAAGGAGAACATTTTTGGCAACCATGGCCGGAGATTACAGTAGTGACGGACGCCTCACTCATGGGGTGTGGGAACTCATGCCAACAATCTAAAAATTGGCGGTCGTTGGTCGCCATCGGAGTCCAAACTACACAGCAAACTTTTAGAGCTGAGAGCAATCAGTCTACCGCTGAAGGCTTTTCTGCCATCTGTCAGAGGAAAACATTTCCTGATAATGACTGACAACACCAGGAGGATATCTCGGCGGCAACGTGCATGCCTTGGAAGCAAGACGACATGAAGCAACACAGGTTCGATCCCCGGGTCCGCGCTTAGAAACCTCTGGGTGTTTAAGCATGTTATAAATATGCAACTAAGACAAAAAAAAACAATTACGCAACTCAAGCACAAACAATTCCCGTAACAGCGCTGCAATGCCCGCGGGTGGTGTGAGCGCTTTAAAAATAAAAAAATAAATTAAACAGTGGCCATGCATTACCTAAACAAAAGAGGTGGTGTAGGGTCACTACCTCAGTGCAGAGAGGCAATGCGGCTCTGGTATTGGGCAATTCAAGAAGAAATCTCCTTAACAGCAGTTCATCTAGCCGGAGAGGAGAATATGACGGCGGATGCTCTGGGTAGGTAAAGTATGGTGTCCCACGAGTGGGAACTGGCTCAGGAAGTACTTCAGGAGATCTTCACCCTTTGGGGAACCCCTCAGGTAGACTTGTTTGCGACCGGAATGAACCGGAAGTGTGAAAAGTATTGCTCCAGGGAATTTCCCCCGAGGGAAGCCCTAGAGGACGGGTTTGTGGTGGAGTGGAACTTCCCACTGCTATACACGTTCCCTCCGATTCCCGTCATTCCTCAAGTCATCAGGAGATTGAGACGGTTCGGAAACCGCATGATCCTAATTGCCCCGGATTGGGCCAGGAGAACGTGGTACCCAGCCCTTCTAGACATGTCCATCTGCCCTCTGTTACGTCTTCCTCCGAGAGAGGACCTTCTCACAAATGGAGGTCCAGGTTCTTCATCCAGAGGTCAGGACTCTCAATCTTCATGCTTGGTATCTGAAAGACTGAGATACAAGTATTGGGCCTTCCAGATGATGTCATGGAGGTGTTGCTTTCGACAAGAAGGCCAGCAACAAAATCTCTGTACCGCTGCAAGAAGTTTTGCAACTGGTGCAGGGAAAAGAATGTTGATCCTTATCTGTGTTCTATCCCGGAAGTGTTGTCCTTCCTCTTGTCCCTGGCACATGGAGGCCTCAATGTTCGGACCATTAAAGGTTATCTTGCAGCGCTTTCCATTTTCAAGCACGCTTCGGAAGAATGCTCCTACTTTAAAATTCCTTTGATAATACAATTTTTGAAGAGACTCACCAATGTGTTCCCTCCTTCTTTCCAAGTCCCAGTTTGGGACCTTAATCTGGTTCTAAAGTTTTTAATGTGTGCCCCTTGTGAACCCTTGCACACTTGTCCATTAAGATTACTAACGTTGAAAACCGCTTTCCTGGTTGCTTTAACATCTGCACGAAGAGTGGGCGAATTGCAGGCACTGTCTTCTGGGCCACCCTACACTGTGTTCCACAGAGACAGAGTGGTATTGAGGGTTAAACCCTCATTTTTACCTAAAGTTGTGTCTGATTTCCATTTAAATCAGAAAATGAATCTGCCTGCGTTCTATCCTCCACCTCATCCCAGTAAGGAGGAGGAAAGATTGCACAGGCTGGACCCGAGAAGAGCTCCAAGCTTTTACATTTCTAGGCTTTCCAAGCTTAGAGTGGATAATCAACTTTTCATTGGCTACACCGGAAGGAAATTGGGTTAATCAGTGTCAAAACAAACCATATCACATTGGATTGTGCTTTGCATTTCAGAATGCTACAGATTGGCGGGCAAACATCCACCAGAAGGCTTAAGGGCCCATTCTACCAGAGGCATAGCCTCTTTGACAGCCCTTCAAAGAGGGAGTTCCCATAAAATCTATTTGTGAAGCAGCAACTTGGTCGTCGCTGCACACTTTTTTAAATTCTATAGTCTCAATGCTTCCCAGTCTAAAGAGCTTGCTTTTGGTAAAGCAGTACTATACTCAGCTATATAATAATAATAAAAATCTCCTCCCTCCACCAGACGGCTGTCTACGCTGCTTTTGGAGTCTATCTAAGATGAGGAATACGTTGGAGGACACAATCCATTCGAAGAACAAGTTACCAACTGGTAACGTTCTTTCGACTGGATGTTCCTCCAATGTATTCCTCCTCACCCTCCCATCCTACCCCTCTGTAGATTTTCCGGGTTATTGCCACTTCAACTCTTGCAAGGCTGACACCTGGCTACCTACACTATCTATACAACAGAGCAAGAGGGGAAAAACAGAACTGAGGCCAACGGGCGCCGCGCGTGCTACTTGTACACCCGATGACGTCACCTTCGACGGAGGCCTTCGAGGGACTTCGACTCGACGCATGCATTTCCGAAGCAGCTGAAGCTGGATGGAATACATCTAAGATGAGGAATACGTTGGAGGAACACCAGTCGAAAGAAAGTTACCAGTTGGTAAGTAACGTGTTCTTCTGATTCAAATCGTACAAGTGTTTAACAATAAGGGTAGAACTTATAAGATTAAAAGATGCAATGTAATCTAAAAGCAGTCAAATCATAAAAACAATGAATGACTTCAGATGAGGTAATTTAAAATACAAGTACAATCAAAAATAAAACACGTATGCAACATGAGTTAGAAGCATAAGGATCAAGATAAGCACGTACAGAGCGTAGAATAGCAGCAAATGTAGCAGGAAGTAGACAATTAAAATAAGTTATAACAGCAATGTATCAGGTCTCCTGCCAGCACACCAATCACTTTGGGGCCAGGTAACCTGGCCGACCCTCTCAGAAAGTGTAGTGATCTGCCAATGAACTGGTGTAGACCAGTTAAAGCCACTATAGAGGGTGAAATCTTGGGCTCACAAAGAGCCCACATGTACACAACGGCCATAGTAGGCCTGCCTTGTTGTTCCCCGTTAGGCAAGATTTGGAGCAGTACCCTTTGGTACTGAAAACAACCTTGACCTCCTGGTAATAGGAACCCAACCTTTGGTATACGTTTGTACTACACAGGTTGGTAGCGTGGCTGAGCAGCCAGGCTTATCTCAAGAGGGGTCAATGTGAGCAATAGGGTGGTTACATAGAGATTCACAGCATCCAAATAAACTTACACTCAAGGTTTCTTGATTAAACAAATATTAATTTGTCAGTTTGAATAAGCCTTCATCAGAAGGGGCAATATAATTGTAACACGCAAATACTCTCCAAAATACACACTTAGTTTCTCTAAATCAGCAAGTACCCATTTGGGATGGCACACAGACACTTCCACGCCCTCGGGTCACTTAAATAGTTAGGACACTGTGGACATTAATATATCACTGGTACATTTAGAGCAATACTAAAGTTGGTGTAAAAAAAAGGGTTTACCAATAAAACAAAAGATTACACAAATATTCTGAAGCTGGTAAGTACCTGTGAACCCCACGATGTAAAGCAAGTTTACTCTTTCCTGCAAGGAATGTAAAACACACAGAGGAGAGAAGAGTCTTTCAGGGAGCCAGGCCACCCAATGTTAATTGGGCAAAAGTCTAGCTGAGCTGAAGCACTTCTTGCAGGTAAGTAAAAGTCTTGCACAATGTTTTAGAAGTCTTTGTAGAAAAAGTAGAATCAAGTAGGGCCACAAGCTGGGAGGTTTGTGAGATGCAGAAGATGCAAGCAACTCTACAGGAGCAACCAAGACCAGTCTCACCTGAGAATAAGTCAGGTTACGAGACGAGAGGTAAGTTCTCTTAGACTGTAAATACCTTTGGTTAGAAGAAATGGTTCCAGCTGGCTTCTGTTCCTTAGTGGCTCTGCAGATCCTTTTGTCCCTGGGCCTCAGTCGTGGGGACAAGAGGGAGGACGTCTGGGGACTCCTGCAACACAGCGGGTCGGTCGGCGACAGCAACGGGCAAACTTCAATTCAGTGGCACTTTGGTGTTTCAGCTCCTCGCGTCTGACAGCAAATAGCAGCACTGGGGTTCTTGGATACCACTTCAGACTTTCCTTGCTTCTGGGGTCCAGCACTTTGGTTGAGGTGGCTCAGGCTTGTTCAGTCCTGCATCATGGAAGTCCGGAGGATCTTCCTAGCGCTAGGGTCTGTCTTAAAAGCGATCCACTCGATTTGGTGTTCCCCCTCCCTGGCACTTCGGTTCCAGCAGCAGCAGCAGTGGAAGTACAGTCCGCTTCGAGAGGATGTCCAGACGAGTTAACTTTGGAGTTGATTGGTCACACCAACTTAAGGGAATAAGTCGTCCTTGCAGGGCTTCTCTAGTTCAAACTAATTCGGAGCTTCAGCACAGCAGCAGGGCTTCACCGGGCAAACCAATGGTCCAGGTGTTGGAGCAGGCGTCTCTTCCATGTTCTTCTCGGATTCCTTCATCCATTGGTCGACTCTGCCTTCCAAGCCAAAAAGCTTTGCCTTTTTATGCAGGTTTCTCCCATTCATTCCAGCCTAGCTGTCAATCACACAGCAGGGATGGCTGTCCTTGCCGAACAGCCAGCCGGCCAATAACCTTCGGGTGCATTCCTGTAACCAAGAGGATTAAGCACAGGGAGTTTTGGGCACCTCCCTCACTACTTGCCCCTGCCAGACATACTGGAGCCAGAGGCGGGCTTCACTCATGAATCCCGCCAAAGAAAAAACAAAGGGACCAAACCTGGTTTGGTGCGCAGAGTAAATCTCAAGAGGGCCCTTTCCAAAAAGAAATGGTGAAAAAAGAAGACCGGAGCCATTTTAACAGAATGGGCACCCATGGGTGCTTTACTGCAGCTGCGAACGCATCCCGCAGTAAAAACTCCCAATGGTAGTTAAAGGTAAACCACTGCCACCAGCCATTGATTGTAGAAAGGGTAACATGAATGTTACATGAGAAACTAGACAAACCCCTCCAGCACCCTATTGCAAAATAGTGCGTGCTTGGTCTAGAAAGTTACAAATGTAAGTAAAGTCAGTTTCACTACACTACTCTTGGAAACAGTAGTTTATCCAAGAGAAAGTTTTTAAACCTTTAAGAAATGTGAAAGACTTCCCTGTGTCACTGCACTGAGTTTGTCAGACTCCAAAACCAAAAGAAACAGAGTTTAAATCACAGTAAAATACATGAGAGTGGGAAAAAGGTCTCACTCTCTCCAGGTTAAAAATTTAAAAGTCCTAGAGTCCAGCAAAACTGCTGGGGTCTCGAAGGTAGAGAGGAATTACCACGTTTCTGAGAATTCTCCCAAACACCCCCGAACAAAACCAAATGGTACTCCAATGGCTACCATTATGAAACATTGGGCTAGACTTCGGGTAAATTGGCTGGCACCAATGTTAAAACTAAATACTAGCTGCCACCATCCTACCCCGTAAAGCCAATGTACGGTGAAATAATCATCTAAGACACAAAGGCAGTGCTTAAGAAGTACACATGGCCTAGGAAGCCTTATGGGCGATGAAGGGCCATGTAATCTTAAGGCGTGAAAGAGACCAGTAGAAGGGGGACTTCAGCATAAGTTCCTCTGACCACCAAAATAAATTAGAAAACCCCAAAACCAAAGGGGAAAAATGACAGAATTCCTATTTTAGGTCCCCAGACCTTTTTGCCTTTTTCCCTTATTTTATTGGATCAATGATTTAATTCTGGTGCTAGAGGGAGTTCTTCTGAAGTCCTCCTGTCATTATGACCTTTTTTATTACTCTAAAGGTGCATGGTATTGGGTTGCCCTTAAGTCGGAAAGGCACCCCATGTGTGCCCCTGTTAGGGAGATGTCATTGTTGTGCTTTACCCCCTCTTCTAGTGAGACCCCGGCACTTTTTGCTGGACTTCTGGACCTTTTTCCTTTAATCCTGAATTAATGGAGCCTTTTTCCACTCATTCTTATGGGCTCTGTCTTTTGGAACTATATTCTTTGTTAATCTACCCGTACTATGGAGTCTGTCTGTTCCATAGCTCTTAAAGGCATCTGTGTTTTACTACTGCAGCACACAGCTCCTGGTGGGCACCTGTAGGGTCCTCTTTTAAGATTTGTTTCCTATATCTTTAAGTAAACTACAGTTCTTAAGAATAGAGAGATACTTAGTGTCTCTCCCAAAACTGTATAGTCTGAGAGATTGGCACACACCACCTTCAGTGGAGTGCCAAAGGGATACTTAATATCCCCCCTGTCTCTCTGCTCCTGTGACTTTTTAGTCACATATGCAATCGCCTAGTGGCAGTGGACGTGTTCTACCAACTATTGTGTATTTTGTATACCGCAGGCTATGTCCATAGCTGCAGTAGTGCACAATAGGGGCACCCAAGTACCAACTTGAGGCCTCCCTTCTTTTTTCGCCATTACTAGCGTGGTTTAATTTTGTTAGCCCTTCTACCATTCTGGGTGGGGGAGGACTGTGTGTGTGTTTTGCCTTTGGCGGGAACCAGTAGGTATCCCTACCTAGGCTCCAGAGTATCTGGGCAGGGAGGAATTGGGGGAGGAGTCTTCCGCACCCCTGTCCTTTGTCTGCCAAAGTGTCTGAATAGGACCAGCTCCCACAGGGGGTCTGGTGTTAGGACAGTTTTTCTAAAGTCCAACTATGAGCTCAACTGAGGCAGTACAAGCCTCCACTCTAGTATATAGTATAAGGCTATACCATCTGGGTTAATGTTAGTGTAGACAGCAGCCAGGCTCCTTTTAGGAGGTTGAGAGGGCTGTAGAATCGGTACAAATGAAATTGTAATACAAATGGTCCAAAGAAACACTGGAACACTATGTATTGTAAAAATAAAGGATTTATTTAAATACAGGTAGGCCCAGATAAATCTAGGGTTAAATAAGTACTATCACACACTATATGTAATCACAGTTATTAAAACAAAACACAACACTATGCGTGAAGGTACACAGACCAAAGCATAAACCTTATTTGGAACACCGAACAGTAGTTCTACAGATGTCCAAACATTTTAATACACATTCAGTATAGGTCACACCTATTCTTGGGGAGTAAAAACCAATGGTTACTTTCACAATTACATTTGGTAATGCAACGGCAGTAGACCCTACCAGTTGTACAGTGACACGCAGTAACAAATCACATCAGTCAACTGGACAGTATACGTTTTGTGAATATTGGAACGCTTATTCTAGGTATATTAAAAATCTATAACTACTTTTGTAATAAGTTATACCAGGTGAGTAACAACGAAAGGATTTAATATTCAATTACAGGTGATTTTGGGATCATTGAAACACAGATTGAGATAAGCAGTAACTCTTGATTTGAGGATTTGTACCATGCATACTCTTGGGGGTTGGAGGGGGGACCGAGCACAAATGCACCTGGGCACAGGGTGTCCATCTGTACATTTGTTGCAGTGTTGCAGGGGGCTTGAGATACTCATGAATTCTATACTAAACAAATAAGTAGGTTTTCAGTTGTTTCCTAAAGGTTATTAGAGATTCATGGAGTCGAAGGTTCAGTGGGAGAGCAATCCACATTTGAGGACCAGGGGCTGAAAACCGTTGTTTGCCCTATGTAGCCGTTCAAACCCTTGGGATCTGCAGAAGTCGCTGATCTAAGGAGCTCAGCTGTCTCTGGGGTTGGTACAACTGAATCTTTGCGCTCAGATCAGCTGGTGCAGTACCAGGGATGCACCGAAATACCAGGCATAATACCTTAAAGAGAATCCTTTTAGATACCGGGAGCCAGTGTAACTGTCTTCTAAACTGAGAGATTGGAGTTCTTCTACTCAGTGCGAAAATCAACCTAATAGCTGAGTTTTGAGCCACCTGGAGTCTCTTAATCTGAAATGTTTGCAACCCCATGAGAAGAGCATTGCAATAGTCTAAACTAGCGTTGGTTAATGTTCCAACTACAATTGGTCGATCCTTTGCTGCAATCAAGAGGCATCACTGGTTTTAGCAGTCTAAGTTGGAAATATACAGATTTCACCATCTGATTAACCTGTAGGTTGCAGTCCGTACTGGACTGCCAGATGCAGCCAAGGTTTTTTTTACTGTGTTCACATACTTGGTGGGTGTGTCAAAGAGGGATGCACACGGGACAGTATAAACCATGTCCCTTACCTTCCCCCTTGCGACCAGTATAATAACCTCGTTTTTTGCTGGATTCCAGCATCCATTCCTTAATCTTAGTAGCACAAGATACACCGTATCTATCGCCTTCTCCAGCATGGGGTCTGGCATGGATTCACATGCTCATGAATATTCTCCGTCGTCAGGCTGGGAATCCTCGGTAAAGAAAAAAATCAGTATCACTTTCGTTTCTGATCTGTCTTTCGTAGTAGTAACCAATCACTGATCTCTGCGTCATACTGACCACAGCCAATGACTGCCCTCTACCTAAGCCCTGCCTCTGGCAGCCATCTTCATATTTTTACTGCACGTTCAAGTGTTGGGATCCTCGTGCTATTGCCCTCGAGCGTTAGTGCTATTTTTCACGTTTTTTTCTCAAAAAAAATTTCTCTTTTTTCGGTCAAAAGAGCCTCAAGCTCCACCGTTTCTTCATCCGATCAACGGGGACCCGTGTCGGATTCGTCTACGCCCCTCAAGGGTGAAGTTTTCGTCGAGCCACGCTTTTGGAGGACTCCAGAAGTTTCTCAGGCCCATCTCGAACATGGCCCAGGAGAAGGGAAGCTCGACGCCCGGAAAGCTGTTCAGGGTCTGCCCTGGATGCCAGCTTCAGAATGTCTTCAAGGAGGACGAACACTCCCTTTGCCTTTACTGCCTACATGAGGACAAGACGCACGTGGAGAAGGACTGTGCGTTTTGCTGCAATATGTCGGAGCGGACCATGAAGGACCGCCATCAACGTCTCGCCAACTGGCTGGAAGGAAAGAGCCCGTCAGGCGAGAAGAAGAAGTCCGAGCAGTCTTCTAAGACCTTTGAGGGCGCCCCGGCGACAGGGGTCCAACAGAAGGCCAAGCACCGCGAGTCCGCTGGCACCGGGAGCGCCGAACGGTCAGGCTCTACGGGCGCCAGGCAGGGCGCATCCTCCCCGGCGCCATCAACCATGAGCCAACGCTCTGGCTCGGGTAAGAGGAAGGCCGAGCACCCGGCGAAACTCCTGGAGAGACCCCAATCGTGCCCTAAGGCCCCATCTGAAGGGGAGCGAGGTGGTGACCCTCCCCCAAAGGCAGTGAGCGCACCTAAGGTGGTGAAAGCCTTGATCCATCCGGCCAAGGCCTCTATTGAGACAGTCACGGCGACCCTGGCTCAGCCTGTGGAGGCTACACCAGTGGTGGCGAGCCCAGGGCCCAGAATCTCCCTGCCACCGCGGAGGGAGTCCTCTTACGTGCCCATCGACAGGACCTCTGTGAAACCTCCGACGGAGAAGAAAAAGGGGGGGCAGGAGGCCGTCGTGGACTCGGCCTTAGCCTCTGAGGAGGAGCTGATCGAAGTCTTAGGCCACGGCTCTGGCATGGAAGAAGGCCATCCTGTCGGGGCGACCCCAACGTGGAAGACGACGAGGGTGTCAAGGATGTCGACGGGGCTCATGATCTCCCGTCGGATCTCCCTCAACCAGTGCCGCAAGACAACTCGGCGGCCATTTTGTTGGCTATACAGTCCTTATGCTCGGAGATAAGGACGAGACTGCCGTTACCACCAACGGAGGAACCTTCTGGGAGCCCTCCCCCTAAGAGAAGAAGGATTCACCCTCCACCTCCTTTTCAGCCATCGCGCCCTGTTCAGCCCTCCTCCCCGTCCACGACACGTGGGGATGATACGGGGACTGACACGGCCGCGACGGGTACAGACGACGAGGTTTACGACGAGGATCTCCCGTCACCTCCCACCCGGGCTTCCCCGCCCAACGAGATTGGATCGTTTCACTCCATGATCTCCAGGGCATCCGAGCTTTTCCAGCTCTGCCCGGAAGAGAAGGAGGAAGGTTTCCTTTGTCAACGGCGCGAGACCAAGAGGAAGACGGTCCTCGCTGTACCTCTACTAGACGATATTTGGGATGAGGGCCTCGCCCTCCTCAAGAACCCATCCACAAAGCCGGCTAGAAGGGATCGGTACGAGAAGAAGTACTGGGTCCCGGACGCGGCCCCCTTGTGCCTTCGGGCACAGCCGACCCCGGACTCGGTCGTCTCCGTGGCGGCCAGGAAGAAAGCGGGGGGGGGGGGCACGGCCTCTACATCGACCTCCCCGCCGGACGGCGAGGGAAAGAAATTAGACACAATGGGACGCAGAGTCATCTCGTCGGCAGAGACGACGATTAAGGCGGCCAACGCCTTGGCTATCGTAGCCCGTTACGACAGGGAGTTGTGGTTCAAACTGGCCCCCCTGCTGGACTTCCTACCGGACGACAAGAGGGCGGAAGCCCTAGAGATCTTGCAGGAAGGAGAGGTGGCTTCAGACCACGCCATCACGATGGCGACAGACATCGCTGACACTGGATTTCGCCAGTTGGGCAACAGCGTGTGCCTTAGGCGGCGTGGATGGCTCAAGGCTACTGACTTCCGTCAGGACGTGCAGACCAGAGTCTTGGACATGCCGTTCGACAGAAACAACCTGTTTGGGAAAACAGTGGACGATTCCCTTCAAGCCATCAAGGCGGACACGGAGACGGCCCGGGCTCTTGGGGGTTCTCCAGCAACAGCAGCCGCCCTTTCGGAGCGGCGGAGGCAAACAGGGTGCCTCCAAAGGTTCCAGCGGCGGATTTTCCACCTACCGTCAAGTGGCCCGTTCGTCGTCACAAGAAGCTTACAGGGGACGAGGCATGTCAGGCGGACCCCGCCATCGTCGCCAAGGAGGACAAGGCGGCAAGGCCTCGTCGAAGCAGGACTGAACCGGCCGTGGGGTCGGGCCCCCACCGAAGCACCCCGGTGGGAGGCCAGCTGGCGAGCTTCGTCAGCGTGTGGGAGTCCATCTCCACCGACCGTTGGGTGCTGGATGCCCTAGCTCAGGGTCACGCGCTCGAGTTTCTAAGGAGGTGCCCGCGCGTCCCCCCTGTGGCCAGGAAAGAACATCACGTCCCTCAACTTCTCTTGGAGGTAAAGGCGATGCTCAAGAAGGGCGCCATCAAGCTCGTCCCAAAGAGGCTTCGGGGCTCCGGAATTTACTCAAGATACTTCCTCGTGAAGAAGACGGGAGGATGGCGTCCCATCCTGGACCTGTGATGACTGAACAAATTCATCAAGGGGCAGAAGTTCCGGATGGTCACCCTCCAACACGTCCTGGGTCAACTGGAGGAGGGCGATTTCCTGTCGTTGTTGGATTTGGAGGATGCCTACTTCCATATTCCCATCCTAAAGGGACACTGAAAGTTTCTCAGGTTCGTGGTCCAAGGGCGTCACTACCAGTTCAGAGCCCTTCCCTTCGGATTGAGGTCGGCACCCAGGGTGTTCACCAAGTGCCTCGCACCTGTGGCGGCGCAGCTGCGCCGGGAGGGGATCCACGTCTACCCCTACCTGGACGACTGGCTCATCGGAGCAAAGACGAAGGAGCTCGCCGTGGAGCACACTGCAAGGACCGTCCAACTACTCACGGACCTGGGATTCTCTATAAACTACGCCAAGTCCCACCTGGTGCCCGCGCAAGACTCACTGTTTCTGGGAGCGAGGCTCGACAGTGTTGCTTCTGGCCTCTCCGTCGGAGGAAAGGATGAGGGCCATCTTGGGCAAGGTGCAGCGGATGCTGGTTGCGGACGCGGCCAGGGTGAGGTCCATCAAGTCCCTCCTCGGAATGATGTCTTCTTGCATTTACCTCATCCGCCTGTGCAGGCTCCAGAAGCGCCGGTTGCAGGAGTTCCTGGACGCGCGCTGGATCCAGACGACGGGCAGCTTCGAGGAGAGGATCACACTCGACGAGAGTTTCCGACGAGCGATCTGGTGGTGGGGCACCCGCGTGCATCTGACGGCGGGCATGGACTTCCAGACCCCCGGCCACCAGGAGACAGTGACCACGGATGCCTCCCTGGAAGGGTGGGGAGTGCACACCGAAAATCTGCACGCGAGAGGCCTTTGGCTTCCGACGGAGAAGTCCCTCCATATCAACGTCCTGGAGCTCCGTGCAGTGTTTTGGGCCCTCAGGTCCTTTCTTCCGTCCCTCAAGGGCAAGGTGGTGAGGATCTTCACCGACAACACCACCACCATGTTCTACATCAGGAAGCAGGGCGGAACCCGGTCCCCAGCCCTGTCCAAGGATGCGCAGGATCTGTGGCATTGGGCCGTCGCCCAAGGGATGTTTCTGGTGCCGTTTAGTCTGGCAGGGATAAAAAACACCATCGCCGACTCGCTCAGCAGAGAGCTGCGCTCGTGCCACGAGTGGGAACTACAACAGGATCTAGTGGACCGCCTCTTCCGACGGTGGGGCACACCCCAGATCGATCTGTTCGCGACGGCGACGAACTCCAAGTGCCGGAGGTTCGCCAGCAGGTTTCCCCAGCCGAGGAGCATGGGTGATGCTTTCTCGTTCCCCTGGGAGGGCCTGTTTCTATACGCGTTCCCTCCATTGCCATTGCTTATCCGGCTCATCAACCAGCTCAAGAGGTCACGGTGCAGGATGATCCTCGTCGCACCTGCGTGGCCGAGGCAGATATGGTTCCCGGACCTTCTGGACTTGTCAGCGTCCCCGTCAATCAAGCTGCCAGTGGACGCGGATCTTCTCTCCAGGGAAGGAGGCGCCATCCTCCATCACGACCTGAAGTCGCTGAACTTGCGGGCCTGGCTCCTGCAGCGTTAGAGTTTGGAGGATACGACATACCGGCCGACTGCAGAGAGGTTCTTGCAAAGGCCAGGGCGTCCTCAACTCTTAAATGCTATGGACACAAATGGAAGAGGTTCTCTGTCTGGTGCCACGCACAGAAGATTAACCCTCTAGGGATTACGGCTCCCCAGATACTGCCGTACCTTCTGACACTGGCCAAGGCTGGACTGGCGCATGCGTCGATCAAGATTCATCTTGCTGCGATCTCCCGATACAACAGAACCACGGGGCGGACGTCTTTGTGGGCTCATCGTCTGGTGAAAGAATTCATGAAGGGACTGTTCAGATCGTTCCCGCCGGTGAAGGCTCCGGCCCCAGCGTGGGAGCTCAACGTGGTGCTGACCAAGCTCATGGGACCTCCGTTTGAGCCTCTGCACTCGGCTCCGTTGAAGTTCTTGTCGTGGAAAACAGCGTTTCTTGTGGCCATCACCTCCGCACGAAGAGTGGGAGAGATCCAGGCCCTTTCCTGCAAGCCCCCGTACTTGACTTTTCACGACACAAGGGTAGTGCTCAGGACGCACCCCTCCTTCATGCCCAAGGTGCCGTCGGAATTCCACCTCAACGAACCATTGGTGTTGCCTGTTTTCTTCCCGTCACCTTCGTCGCCGACCGAAAGGACTTTGCACTCACTGGATGTGGCTAGAGCGCTGAAGTTTTACGTGGACCGCACAAAGTGTTTTCGGAAGACGTCACAACTTTTTGTGAACTTTGGACCTGTCAATCAGGGGAAGGCGCTCTCAAAGGCCTCCATTTCCAGATGGCTCTCCGGCTGTATCATGTACTGTCATCGGTTGGCAAACCGACCGCTGCCTGGCCGTCCGAGAGCCCATTCCACCAGAGCGCTCGCAGCTACCACGGCATTCCTATCTGGTGTGCCCTTGCTGGACATCTGCAGGGCTGCTACGTGGAGGTCGACGCACACCTTCACGAAATTCTACTGCGTCGATCGGGATACCAGGGAGGAGTCCAGGGTCGGCCAAGCAGTGCTGCGCAATCTGTTCGCCTAAGGTGAGCCTGGTGAGAAGGTAAGAATTGCTTAATGTTGAGTTTGATGTAATGCTTAATGTTGAGCCTTTGCCACCTCCCGTGGTTGTGCATGTGTGTACTGCTATGTATTCTTTATTCATGAGCATGTGAATCCATGCCAGACCCCATGCTGGAGAAGGAACAAGTTACTTACCTGTAACTATTGTTCTCCAGCATGGGTCTGGCATGGATTCACATGCGAACCCTCCCGCCTACCCCTCTGCGGCTCTTCACTTGGTCATACTGCCACTTCATGTGCTACCAAATCTGAAGATGGCTGCCAGAGGCGGGGCTTAGGTAGAGGGCAGTCATTGGCTGTGGTCAGTATGACGCAGCGATCAGTGATTGGTTACTAATACGAAAGACAGATCAGAAACGAAACTGATACTGATTTTTTCTTTACCGAGGATTCCCAGCCTGACGACGGGGAATATTCATGAGCATGTGAATCCATGCCAGACCCATGCTGGAGAACAACAGTTACAGGTAAGTAACTTGTTCCTTAGCAGGTTGGTTTAATCGCACCTACATTTGGATGTCATCCGCATATGAATGGTCTGACGAACCAAATTCCGATAGAATATGAATATAGATGTTGAACAATAAGGGTGACAGTGAGGACACTTGGGGTACCCCACACTCAATCCGCACAATTTCAGAGAGGCAGTCGCCCATTTTTACCTGCTAGGTACGTTCTGATGAAAAGGACACAAACCATCTCATGCCCTCCTCCGAGACATGTGCCACTGATGACAGTCTGGTGATAAGGATGTCGTAGTCCACCGGGTTGAAGGCCGCCGACGGTTCCAGCATAATAAGCATGCTTATAATACCTTTGACAGCAGCCTCCAACAGGTCATCCCAGACCGTTGTCGGGGCAGTCTCGGTTCCATGGGCCGGTCTAATCCCCAACTGAAAACAGTCACAAATCCATTTTATCTGTAAATGTCTGGAGTTGTTTTGTCACCATACTTTCTAGAAAGTTTGCAGGCCATAACAGGCCGGCTATTGGCCGATAGTTAGCCAAGATTTTGTGGTCTAAAGTTGGTTTCTTTAACAGTGGTGTGAGGAATGATTTTTTTTTTTAACTCCATGGGAACACAGCCTTGTGAAAGATGAGCATTTATAAAGGACGCCAGAGGTTTGCTAAGGGCCAAGGCATGTTTTGCCAACCACACCGGGATTGGTTCATAGGCAAAACGTGTATGTTTTAGCTTTTCCAGGTATCCAAAAATGTCATCTGACCCAACAGTGGAGAAGGAAAAACTAGGACCGAAGTTAGGTAAAGATATAAGGTGGGAGACACTTAAGTCCGCTTCAGTGGACACTGAACATACAGACATATGGCATTAACTTTCTCCTGGAAAAATGACAATTACATTCGTTGGCCAGAGAAACAGAGGCCAGGGATTAGGGGTTCACATTCTTAGGAATGGAAAAAGAAAAATGCTAACCATACTTTTAAGAATAGTGCATCACACATCCAAGGTAAGTAAGAACTTTTGTAACTGTTCACTCGTAGTTACAGTTGCCAAACAACTCTTACAAGTAAGTCACTTTTAAACACTTCATTTCTAGCCAAAAGGTCCAATCCCTTAGTCTTTCACGTATTCTTGAAGCATGAGTGTTCAGTGGCAGAAGGGGGGTCACTAGGATCTAGTGACCAACAGACAGTGTCAGAATAGGTTCTTAAGTAGAAAAAGTCAGAATTCCTCTGATGACTGGGTGAGTATTTTACTTTAGAGTTAAGAGGGTTCACAGGCTTCACAGAAGGCACCCTAGCAGGGGGAGTGGGTGCACTGGATGAGAGGGCTCCCCATCACAGAAAACACCCCACAGCTACACAGGAATCCCAAGAGACTTAAGGTAAGTACATACCCAAGTACCTCTGCATTGAAGATTTTGCAGCAGCAGGACTTAAGGATCTGCAGCCAAATACCCGGTCAGTGGATTCCTTGTCGTGGTGACTGAAAACAAGACCTCAGAAGGAACTTTGCAGCAGGGATCAATGAAGAAGGCTCTAGGCAAGGTTTTCCTCGTAGCTGAATGCAGTTCTGTGTATGTGGTGCCTTTTCAAGGAGCACAGAAGAAGACAGAAAATCGTGTTTGAATTCTCGTTGTTGCAAAAGTCCAACACTCTGGTGAGGGGACTTTTAGGACTCGATTAGGGTCTCTGGAGATCCACCAGGATGCCCAAGAAGTTTCAGCAAGATTCGGAAGACCATGCACGGCACAATGGCTCGAGGTCCTAGGGTATTGGGGTATTGCAGCCCTGCAAGGTCGCAGGAACACGTGGGAAGGCTCAAAATGCAGGTCTTCCTGATTCTAATGGGTCTCACCATGCTCTGGGTCAGGGTCGATGTATTCGGAGTCCCCAGGTCGATTGGAAGGAAGGGCTACAGCAGGCTCTAGTTACACAGCAGGCTCTCCGGTTGCTGGAAATCGCCTGAGCCGCTTTTCCTTAATCATCCTCTTTGATTTCGGTTCCAGTGGTCGACTTGTCTTCAGATTCCAGGTTTGCAGTATTTAACAGGAACTACAGAATAACCTCTGCATTCTCTCTATGCATTGTACAACAAGATGCGGTCTGGTTGTCCAATCAGGACAGCCAGCCCCCCACTGGTATTTGTCCCCATTCAGGCAAGGAGGAAGCCAAAGGGCTACAAAGTTTTGGACTCCTCCCCCGCTTTCTGCCTTCATAGATAGACTGGAGCCTGGGTGGGGAGTCCAGGGGACTCCTGCCGAAGATAAAAATCACACAAAGGAATTTCCTGCTCTGGATGGCAGGGGAAGGAACAAGGAAGGTCAAGAAACATTAAAATGGCGAAAAAAGAAGACTGGTGCCATTTTGGTAAAATGAGCACCCTTAGGTGCCTTTACTGCAGCTGTGAACACAGCCCGCGGTAAAGGTGCAACAAATTAATACAAGGTATCACTGCCACCAGCCATTGAAGGTAAGCCTGTCCCTGTAACAGAATAGTTCGTTTTATTGTGAAAGGGGATACATTGCATCTCCCCATCACTCCACATAAGGTGGGTTGTGCTGGTTTCACCAAACAAAGTGTATAAGGGATCAAAAGATCCTTTCTACCCTTGGGAACTGTAGTTCTCTCAAGGTTGGCCATAGAAAGTTAAAAGGGGAGCCCCTAGGGCAACCCAGCAACAACAGGCACTTATTGCCAAAATGTTGTTAAAGAGGATAACTTAAGGCACTATGGAGTGTCTAAAACATGACACCGATAAAAAGAGTAAGATTCTGTGCATGTGGAAAAAGATTCCAACTCGGAGGTATAAAAGCAAAATGTTCTGGGGTTGACCCAGGTCAGGAGGATTTACCATTTTTATGAAAATCTTACCCAACATCTGGCTGTCCCGATTGGGCAGCCAAACGCCCCTTTCTGTAAAATGCTGAGAGATTGCAGAGGAGTGTGTGCTGGAACTGTATAAAAGGTGAGGCTTCTGGAGTGTGTAAAGCAACTCGATCCCTGTAAACCGAAATAACCAAAGAAGACGACTAACAGACGCATGCAGACCCTTTGCAAGACTGTGAACCGACCGCTGCTGTCCCGACCCTGTTTTCTATGCAACAGAGGAGCTCCGAAGAAGACTACTCCTTCCCTTTGGCTGGTGGGAACAACCAGTCCCAAGAATAACTTTGAAACAAGCATCTCCCGAGGTACTAGGAGCTTCCAGAGCTGCAGAACCCCAATACCAGGAGACCTAACAATTTCGAGTACATTCTTGTGCAAAGGCCGAATCCGTCCCAATCTGTGCTGAGCCTAGAAGGCAACAGAGTTCTCCACTGGATGAGGCAAGCCTAATCAGACTGCCAGTATTGCCACCCCTGCACACATCTCCAACAGGGGACGACTTGCCTCCAGTGCTGCCGGCTCCATCATTGCCTCTGCTGACATTTCAGCCACCTTAACCACACTGGTAGTAACTTTTCAACAAAGGCTCCCTGCACTAGCTCCAGTTTCGGTACCGCCAAATGGCCTCACGCCGATGTCCCTGGGCCATTAAAGGAATGGTTCGGTTAGAAATATTCTTGTCCCTATGGTTCGGCCATGTGCTTTTAACCATAATTCGATTGATCGTACAAACATTTCATATGCACCTTACCCGAGTTTTCGTCTCATGAACACGAGCAAAATAAGGCAGCCGGGCGCGGCCATCTTGTGATAATCTTATCACTTGCCGCATCGCCCTGGGTGGCCTGTGTTTGCGGCACTAAATCATATCCCCTGCCCCTGAGCCTGACATCACCAAATCATTTATATTCTCCGCTTCTCTCCGTGACGTTGCTGGGCAGCGTGGCCAAACGCGCCCAGTCGTCACCTACGCGACTAGACGCGGAACCCGGAAAACGCACATCGTCTCACAGCGCGGCGCGTCACAATTAGGAATATTAAACTGAACTTTAAAAGGAAACAACAAGACTGTACAATTGGTAAAGTACATTTATTTAACATTAAATGTTTCGATAACATTCGGCGTGTGACCAAATCAATTAAAATTGAACTTTTTTCTTTGCTCTCGTTTCATAAATCCGCAAATGTTTATCGTGAGTCACGCTCTGTTCCTTTTGGGTACACAGGGTGTTCATTTTGGGTAAACAAAGCACTTTGGTCGCACTGTGAACTGCAAGGCTGGTGCTTCAACTTGGCACTAGACCACTGTAAAGGTTATGTTGCTTCTAATTGCCGGTACCGCGTACGGACAGATTGGACCTTGTCAGTCGCCCCAAAATACGGTCAAGTAGATCCAGTGATTGACATGTAGCTGCAGCTGGCGGTTGAAGAAGCCATTGGTCGGGGTCTGGAATGGATGACAATTGCAGAACGGCACGATGTACCTGTTTGCAAAAGATAAAAATCGAAAAATGTCTCAGTAGCCGATCTTTATTACAATTAATCATTTCCTTCATTGGCGCAGAGGTGACACAATGTGAACCGAGAGAATACAACGTGGAATATCAAAGTACTCTGCTATTTGCTTCCGAGGATAGTGCGAATGAGAATGTTGAGCTCTAAACGTAATGCGTAAACTGGGGCTAGATTTCAAGGTGCAAAAACAATGTAATGATTTATTAGCTTAGAGCCAGGGAGAAACGAGTGGTGGTCTACATGCTTCTCGATGCTGGCCTGCCTATGTGCCCGGTAGATAGCCATGCACACAAAGGTTGTACTAGCACTTCATTGCAATATGCCAAACAGAACGAACAAGCACAATGTCACCCAGCAGTAACGGTCAGCTATTCATATTTTGATTAGTTCTGGTATGAAATCGTCTAAAGAGAAACTTACATTATATTCGGCATTTCCATTCTCTAAGCGTAAAGCAGACTCCTCCGTTTGTGCAAACGTTTTCTCATAAACTGAACATATATGTAACTAGGTCCAGTTTTGGAATGGGCATCCTTATCATATCATACGTTATTACACCCACCTTCAATTCAATCCCTTTCGGAATGGTCCCTGCCTCTCAAGGTCAAAAACAATAGAACCTTATACTGTGCGTGGGACGCGTCGGTCTCCCAGCTCCCAAACAAAAATTCAAAGCTGGTGACCTTCACTCAAAATGAACATGGAATCTTACTTTGCAACATCCCGTGTCAACGCATCCATGAGAACATGAATTTTTAAGCACGGGCACAGAAAATTGTGGGCTATCACTGCTCGTCGTTTGTGGCGCTGCTCAGCTGTAGGTGAAATTTGGAGTACTTCTTGTGTGCCTATAAAGTTTTGTGGCCTAGATCTAATCCCTTTTGTAGGTCCAGCAGTTATTCAGCTTTTTGCAGAACTTTATTGCAAGTCATCTGCCAAAACCCAAATATTCTTACACACTGTTACCCATTGGTCATTAATACGAAAAATGAAGGTCCCACAGTATATCAACTAAACTGTGAAATGTGAAAGCAATCGTAATAATTGTAAAATTTTTAAGAAAAGGACTGAGGATAGATTTCAAAAGACAAAATACATACTTTATTTGTACAGTTTATAGAAACATTTTTTGCAAAAATAAAAACAGACGGTAATCATTTCAACCGGGATTTGAACGATTTAACAAGCTCTGCTTTGGGTGGACCTGGCACGCTGGCAAGGTTTTGTGGCCATGTATGCGTGCTTTGAACAGATTTTGTGCGCGATTCCATGAGTATGCATCTCGACAACATTAACAATAAGATCTTTCACAAAATCAAATTCCATTTTCTCATATACTGGTTTGACAACCCTTTTTTTGCTTCTTTTCGTAAAGGCCATAGTGTAGCGAAGCATCCCTAAGTTTCCTGCAGTCCTAGATTGTTCCCGGCCCACATTCTCGTTATGTGCTTATACTGCAAATAAAGTCCGACATTTCATCCCCTGGATGCCAAAAACCAATCTCTTTGGCATGTACTTTAGGCACATATTATGGAACACCTCCAAATCTCCTGCATGACAGAATTCTGAGAGTCCCTTAAGATCTCTTGATAGTTTTATCAAACACCATCTTCTCAAGGGCTTTGTGTGGAGGTGAAGATGGGATCAACCACTTCTTCTTCCGTGCCTGCTTTGGGGACAAAGGGCCATGTTCACATTGGTGGAAATGTTGGTTTTCTGTCCAGTGGTGAACGTTGGAACAGTGGTGCATTAGTGACCGCCATTTTTCCAGTAGAATTTCCACAGACCCATCACATGTTTTTCTGCTCCACCAAAGATGGTTGCTGAAAGACTGGGACCATTGCGAAATACCTTCCAAACCTTTTTTTTTTTCCATGCAGCCAAGATTGTTTTATTGATTGATTTGGCAACATGCCATACATCAAATTGATGTTTAATATTTGGATACTGCTCTCATTGTCTTGGCTATTGAATCGTGTCTGTCCGTGGCTATGAGGTTGATTTGCATTCCCCTCGATTGTAGATCTTTCAGTGATTTTATAAAACCAAGTTTCTCCATGGCCACCGAGGATTTACATTGGGACACCTGCACGACCACCAAACTCATAATTTTCTTACTTTCCATGTCCTGAAGATGGTAGGTGCAGCACTTAGCAGAAAATCCGGGGCTGTCACACTGTCCATCGCCGGCTAGCCTGAACCGTTTGTCGGGGAATGTACTTTGAATAGCCAATTTTTCAATTCTCCAAGCATCACTAATGGCAGATAATCACGTTGGTATTTGTAATATTGCGTTTTAGAAATGAAATGGAGTCCCACAAACTGAAGGAACCTGGATAACTTCATGAAACTGGAGCCACTGAAACGTAAAGCTGCTGCACAGAGTAGATTGCCAGCTGGCAGTTTCACCAGCATCGGTTGAGCGGACCATGAAAATGCTTAGTGACTTTTCACAGGCGGCATGTATTTTGAGGTTACTGCCTTGTGTTAGACGAGTCACGCTTACCAATGGCTTTCCACATACTTCCCCTCCCACTGAATGCACACATTTCAGCATCTGTATAATCTCCATCAAGCTGCTGTCGAATACTATGTATTTGGCCTCTTTTATTATACTGTCATCTGGCAACACTGTGGTCTCAGACTGAACCGTTGTGGACATATCAGCCAAACCGGACATACTATAGTCGATATCTTTGTCTATTTCGTCGGTCAATAGTGATGATGCTTCAGTTTCTGTCATTTCAACATCTGTTACTTGACGATGGATAGGAGAAAAGATCAATGTGGACTGTTTTTTGGGGGGCATTTTTTTGGCGGTTGTCGATTGTGTCAAGTGCTCATCTAGTAATGTTAAACTATCATCAATAAATTCAATTTCACCTTCCTCTGGTGGAGCGGGCGCATTGTAGCAATGGTCCAAGAACACTTTGCTGGAATCGCCGGTCTTATTAAATTCATTTTCTGGCCATTGGACATAGGCATCTCGAGTGCGAACACGACGTGCCTCAATGAATAGTTCCTCCATAGTGAAAACAGTTTGGCAAGCAGCATCTGTCATTTGTATAGCTGTCTGTGTCTGCATAGTCCGTACTCCATCGGGCGACTACAGGACAGATAGGAAAAGGGATGTTCAGTGTAAATCCAACATAGTGTTGTACAATTGGCATTAAAAAAAAGCATATAATGAAGGCCTTAGCACAAATCTATTGCCAACAATAGAAAGTGTTTATAACTAACTTTATTTTTATTTCTTTTCTTTGAAACCTTCTTTACTCTAACATCAGCAAACTGGCGCACCGACTCATATGCACGTTCCTCCGGTTCAATGTACGGATCTTGTATACATCCCTACAAAAAATAGTATCCATTTAAAATAAGTCATTGGCATTACACATCTAATTAGACCGACTTTTTAATTTGATGGTACTGTCAGTGCGCATACCTCTGGGTCCAGATCAACTGTAAGGTCTGGTTCCGGGACGAAAAGATTGTAAACGGGACACACAATTCGGAAAGACGGCAAAGGTACATATCAATAGTGAAGTAGGAATTAAACATTGTGTAAGACAATTGCACAATATGAAAATATGATCAGATTATCTCGTCCTATTGAGTTATGAAGACCCATACCTCTGACACCGGATCTTCTACGAGGGGTGTTCGGATTATAGTGGACGCTTCAGCATCTCCCTGAAACACAGTACTTGCATTAGTAAAGTCGAAAAGATTGGAAACGGGACACACAATTTGGAAAGGTACATGTCAACAGTAAAGTAGTAAAGAAACATTGTGTAATGCAATGATACGTTGCGAAAATATGATCACATTATCTAGAATTCCGTGCATAAAACCAGTCTGGAACAGAATAGCTAGGTAACATTACCGGATACGCGCTCAAAGTGGTTGATGACTCCAGGCAAGACATGGATGTTGAATCTTGTTCCTTCATATTCGGTGGATAGTCATGGAGTGGTAAAGGCAAAGTATTATTCGATTTAGAAATTCCAACATTACAAAATGGCATGTAAGGAGACAGAATACGAGAAAATTACACTTATTGAAATGTATAATATAGCATAGTTATCCGTCCCCATAAATATTTTTTATATGTGGGTTCTAAAAAACAAGGACTGATGTTTAGCAAAAAAGTCATTATTTCAACAGCTATTCAATCACATAAATATGGAAAGTACTATAAGTGGCATTTACACTGAAAATACAGGCGTAAAGCTAAATCTGGAAGAGTGACTCACCTGTGGTGGCATTTTCACGAGTAAAGTCGGAATAGCGTTTGGGAGCAATTTCCGAATTGTTCAGTCGATTCCTCTTTGTGAACAAGGATGTGTCGTACATATCCGGGGAGAAGTGCAGGCTGCAGATGCGGTATCAATGACCCCTCTTGTCCTGCAAGACTTGTTTGACTCTACTTTCAAGGTCTTCCGGTGGATATCCGCAACGTCGGACCCATTCTCTTATTCGATCAACAGTCTTGGGGAATTCATGCATTGTAAGGCCTTCGGATTTGTCATGGGTCTTCGAAGGGCAACCGAAAATAGAACATGCAGGCATTGTTGTAAATTCTGCAAAATAAAGGTAAACATTATTAAAAGAATATTTTGCATAAGCATGTGAGAAAGAATGAATTGGACCATACATTGTTCATTGCACGCTTTCTTTTGGTCACCACAGCAAAACCAGTGCAGCGTGTGTGGCTGAATTATAGGATACATTTCACAAACGATTCATTGATGTGTTGAAAATCAGAACATGTTACTCGTCCCTTGAATGTTCTATCATGCACGAAAAGGAAACATGCTTATACTATAGACACGGTCCCCGAAGAATGCAATACGATGCCAATTGACACTGATAAAAATTGATATATCGATAAAATAACAAAAGAAACTCAAGTCAATAGCAATGATACAAATTAACATAGCAGTACAGAGTTAGATACTTTGGAAATGGATATAAATTTACAAATGAAGGAGATATGATTAGGATACATGCCCTTACCTTGACCAACAAACAGTTGGATTCAGCAAAAAGAATAATTAGTGGCAGGAGAACAGGGAGATGTTCACAGGTAGCACACTGACGAGTTCACTCAAAGCGGTCACAGAGTATCACGTTCACGAGTTGACCTGCTGTGCTCAAAGATGTTCTCATGGTAAATATCCAGTGGTATATAAAGACTAACAAAAAGGGGTGTGTTTGTGAATGAATGACGTGTATATGTCGTGGTATTATGTGGATTGCAGGGGCACAGTCTGCTTTAGGGGAGGCCTGCCTGGAGGCCATGTGAGCAATGGCCCCTGGGCGTAGGATACCTTTTGAAGTGTACATATTGTTTGGCACCTTGGCCGTTCGCGCCCCTGACAGCACCCCATGGCAGCGCACATCCACTGGTGCGAACTGCCTTAG
Organism: Ambystoma mexicanum; assembly: GCF_040938575.1. Classification (NCBI taxonomy): domain Eukaryota; kingdom Metazoa; phylum Chordata; class Amphibia; order Caudata; family Ambystomatidae; genus Ambystoma; species Ambystoma mexicanum. The sequence continues at coordinate 970,904,494 of NC_090923.1, forward strand.
ATAGTGGGGGGTGGGATGGATGGGCCAGGAGGCGTGCATACAAGGCACCAAAACACTGCTGAATGGAGACACACTTGATTCACTTCAAAACTGAAACAACCTTTGATAAAAAATATGTTGCGTTTTATTTGGTTTCTTATTTTAATGGCACAATAATACTAGACATTGTAAAGGTCTGGTTGCAGCTCAGCGAGGGAAAATCCCCTGTACTGACCACTGTTGCTGGGGAAAGTTTTTCTAATGGCGCCAACGACACAGGCGGGTATTACTCGTCGAACGCGGTGTCCAAGCCTCCCATGAAGCCACCATGTGTACGAACGATAGGCCACCAGCCGGTACCACCTATGAAAGAGAAAGATACAATCTGTTTTTAAATGACCAAGATAAGTGTATTAAACCTTAGTTGTCAATGACAGTTATTGTATGCAATGGCATTTTTGGCATGAAAAATGCTAACTAGACACTGCACAATATTGAACGACTTTTATGCGACTGTTACTAGAGAATTGCAAGACTAAACGGATATGACAATGATATCTTGAAGTTACGAGAATATAGGTGACAACCAAGAAATGGTAGTGGCTCAACTGGTATCACACCCAGACTACACTTACTTGTTACTTGGATTACGAGGGCGAACTGTTGCGTGAAGTTCGTGCATAAGCACCATCAAAATCCTCAACCCGGACCGTGTGAGACAGACTGCCGTGAAGTCTGGCAGCTCTGTAACGCATTGCGGCTGTGGATGGCCTTGCGATATGTAGGACAAGCATACAGAGTTTTCTCGGCAGCAGCAGTTCTCCACCTCGGTTGGCATGGTGGAAACACCGTCTATGCGACTAGGCCCTGACTCTTCATCTGTTGAAACGTCCGCCCAACTGTTTTCCAAATCCCCATCGTCTACAGAGCTTGCTCTTTCCAGTAATTCCTCCGCGGAATACTCAGGCTCGTACAGCTAGGGCATTATTGTTGCCATTGTGTGGTAAAGAAACAAAAATAATGTATAGCGGTCGTACTGGTATCTGTTCACACGGGCTACGAGCAACGAAGGTAGCTGACCAGATCACAGAAACGAGTCACAGAATACAGCGAAAGGAATGGAAAAGAAAATCTGCTGTTGTGTGTTGTGAAACTCTGTTTATACTTGTCGAGGAAAGGGGCTTCCTGCCGTTTCCATGGCGACACGTCATTAGCTGAGGTGCAGAGAATGTTGACACGAGACGTGCTTTGGCGTTGGGAAATCGGCAGTATGCATCTAGTGATGTCAGGGGCGGGGGATATGATTTAGTGCCGCAAACGCAGGTCACCTAGGGCGATGCGGCAAGTGATAGGATTATCACAAAATGGCCGCGCCCTGCTGCCTGGTTTTGCTTGTGTTCAAGAGACGAAAACTCGGGTAAGGTGCATAGGAAATGTTTGTACCATCGAATTATGATTAAAAGCACATGGCCGACCGATAGGGACAATAATATTTTTTGACCAAACCATTCCTTTAAGGGAGGATGAGGATGTTCCATGACCGCCCAGAAGGGGTGAGCGCCAGTCGAGGCCCCATCAGCTGTCAGATACAGGGACAGGCGCAGATCCAGAGGACCTGGTGTCCACACATTCATCCCACACTGACTAATTTGAAGATTTCATTGCGGCCGATGGGGAACTGGATATTCGCATTAGAGACTTCACCCCCTGATGAGGTTGGCGCCTTCCATGCGCTTATGGCTAGCGTGGCCAAAATGTTCGGCCTCACCCCGGAGGAGTAGCGCGAGGACAGTATACTGTATCAACGCAGAGAACAGCGCAGAAAATCAGTAATGTCCATTCCGCTGTTGGAGGATGTCTGAGAGGGTGGCCTAGTCACCTTGGCTCATCCTGCTACGGCCCTGGCAAAGTAGGACCGCAGATTAGGATCGCGAGTTGTGATAAAAGATGTGCCCATAGTAGAGTTTCTTCTGGATGACCAACAGGAAGCTATGGACATATTCCATGAGGGCCAATTGGCATCAGACCATGCCATCAGTCTCAGTGGACATAGCCGACACTGGTTTTTGCCAGCTTGGGAATGGAGCGGTCCTGCACAGGCAAAGAGGCTATAGGCCACAGACATTTATCCTGATGGCCAGTCCAGGGTCGTAGATGTTGGGTAAGAATTGATGCAAAGAATTGATGCAGTCAAACTGTGTGAGACGTTTTATAATATAAGGGGGTAGAGTGGCCCTCTTTTTTTGGTAAGGGGGGGCCTAAGTCATGAGGGAGCCTGATATAATAGTAGCAGGGACTTAGGCTACCCCACCTGTATGGCTCTGGCCGGGTATGGATGCAACACACTTTATACAGATCCCTGTTGGTAATCTGTGTATCAGAGAACACCCAGGTTGCTTTTCATACAATAACAATTTTATTGATTTTAATCATAAAACAAAAATTTAAAATAGCATTACAGAGCTATCTTCCGAAACCTTTTGTTTGCCTGTAATTGCTGGGTAATAATACACTGTTCAAGACATGTCATCTTAGCCTAACACAATTGAAATTGGCATACAGTTTATGCAGTGTGCGTTAGTACATCTGGTGACTTTCAAATGTGGTATGACTGTCTTAACATTTATCTAGACTAGACACTGTGTGAGACTACACAACACTTATCTGCTTGGTATTAGGTAACCCACTTTTTGTCATCGGTCTGTACTACACAAGTTGGTAGTGTGACTGAGCAGCCCTGGGCCTATCTAAGGAGGGGTAAATGTGAGCTGTAGAGCTGTACAAATGAAATCCATAAATACAAGTAGCCAAGTAACACTTACACTCAAGGTTTCTGTTATAAATACTTATTTATTTAATTAACATCAATTTTTAAATAAGAGTTGTTAAAAAAGGCAATTTGTTTAACAATGTAAATACACTTTAAAAGTACTTTTCAGAATCAAAACAAGTCAGTGGATAATCTTTGGATATGCTTCGTACACAATTCCTACGCCCTGAGGTGACTTCAGTTATAAGGACAATAATGGCATTTATATATCGCACTGGTTATACTATGCAGGTTCTGAGGTTGCAAAAAGGAAAGGTTTAGGGAAGGAAAAGGTTAAACAGGTTCTCACTAAATGTGAGGACAACTTAATCTTACAATGAAATCTAGTCCAGCCTTTCCCAGCAGTAACAGTTCACAACAAGCTACTACTTATGTGAGGGACATACAATAACAAAGTAAATGGGCTAGAAGAGTCTTCAGGGAGCCAGGACAGCCAAAGTAAATTGGAACACAGTCTATGGAGCAGAGGCACTTCTTAAATCAGAAACAGTTTTGCACAACTTCAGAGAGTTTGTAGAAAATCACTTGCAGGGTCACAAGCTGTTAAGCCTGTGAAAAGAGTGTTGGGTGCAACTCTAAAATTAAGCCAATGAAATTCCCAACTGAGAATAGCACAGCTAAAAAGCAATGAGGTAAGTACCCCAAACCTAAACAGTACCTCTGGTTTGAAGAAGAGTGGTCCAGCTGGATTCTGTCTTGCTACAGCAGTGCAGACCCTGTGTTCCTGAGCCTCACTCGTGCGGACAAGAGAGAGGACATCTGAAGGGCTCCTGCGGCAGCACTTTGTGGTTTCAACGCTTAACAAACGGCACCGTTGCGGATCTTGGATACTGGTTGGGCTTCCTTCACTCCTTGGGTCCTGCACTCTGGTGAGGGGACTTGGGATCTAGTCATTCTGCTTCTGGTAGGACCTTATGAGACTGCTGGAGCTTCTGCACGGATTCCTTACTGCATCAGCCGTTTCACTAGACTACGGATTACTCGACCTCTGGCATTTGGTTCTTGCAGCAATGAAGTACAGCCAGTCAGGGAAGATGGTCCAGTGGAGTTAGTCTCAGGGTTTGTTGGTCCCACTAACCCAAAGGGGGAAGAAGTTGTTCCGTCCGGTTCTTCTCTGTCAAAATGAAAAAGGAGTTTCAGCACAGCAGCAGGGCTTCACCGGGCAATTCAAAGGTCCAGGAGGATACTGCAAGCTTCGTTCACGGATTCTTCATCGGGTGTTTCGCCCAGTGGTCGACTCTGCCTCTAGTCTCAAAACCCTAGTCTTTTAAGCAGGTTTCTCCCATTCATGCACAGCCTAGGCTGTCCATCGCACAGCAGGGTGGCTGTCCCAAAAGGACAGCCCGCCAGCCAATCAGGTCTGGTTCCTTTCTGGCATTCCTAGAGACAAAGGACTGGGGAGTTTCAGGAACCTCCCTCACATCCTGCCCTTCCAGAAACACTGGAGCCAGAGATGGGTTTCAGGGCTGATGCCCACCAAAGGCAAGGCAAACAAAGGGCTCAAATCTGTAAACGCACAGTGCAAAACCCAAGAAAGTCCTCACAAACCGAAAATGGTGAAAAAAGAAGACGGGGGGGGGGGGGGGGGGGGGGTGTTTTGACAAAATGGTCACCCATTGGTTCTGTACTGCAGCTTAGGGTTCAGCCTGCGGTAGAAAAGCACAATGGTAGCAAGAATTAAACCACTGCCACCAATAGTGAGGGAACATAAATTGTTTACATGAGAGGGTAAGATAAGGAGCTACTAAGTAACCCCCCAGCACTCCACATAAGATGCTGTGTGTCCCCATACAAAAAGTAGATGCCTATGGAATTTGTCAGACTCATAATTCAATTCAGGTCAAAACACATGAGAGAGTGAGCAAAAAGGTCTCGCTCAATCCAGGGTTAAAATTTAAGTCAAAGTCCAGCAAAAGCGCTGGGGGACTCTAAGGTTGAAGGGAATTAGCACAGAAATGAAAATTCTCCCTAACAGTAGATATGCCCTTTGACGGAAAATACCTATTCAGGAAGGATGTGGATGTGGCTATGCAGTCTATTAAAACAGAAACGGAGACTGTCTGCTCCTGGACACGCTACAGCAAAGGTGCCAGTCCTTTCACTCTGGGTGGAAAAAGGGACTTATGATAGAACTTGGCGGGACAACTGCTCCACGTTGTTAGGACAGTTCTCCAGCATGGGGTCTGGCATGGATTCACATACTCATGTATATTCCCTGTCAGGCCGTGAATCCTTGGTAAAAGAAAAAGTATCACTTTCACTTACAAACTCTTTCTCCTATAAACCAATAGCTAATCTCTGGGTCATACTGACCCCAGCCAATGACTGCCCTCTCCCTCTAGCGGCCATCTTCAGATTTTTACTGCACGTTCAGGTGTTGGGACCGACACCCTTTCTATGTCTTTGCGCTGTTTCGTTAAAAAGTTCCTATTTTTGTCAAATAGAGCCTGTGTGCTCTTTCGTTTCTTTAACCGGCAAGTGGGGATCCGTTTGTCGGCATCTTTCAATGCCACTCAAGGACAAGAATCGTTGAGTTCCATCGAAGATTCCAGAAAGCTATTGGGCCTACACCTCACACCAGACCATGACGGAAGTTCCTTCTTCAAGCTCTGCTCCAGCTGCGTATTGAGGAATGTGTTTGTGGAGGACAAACCCTCCCAGTGCCTCTACGGTTTCCATCCGGATCACAAGGAAGTGGATTGCGAGATCTGCCTTCGTTTCTCCAAGCGCACTGTCAACGATCGTCACGGTAGGTTGCTGGTGTGGCTCAACGCCAAGGCCTCTACCCCGTGTGGGAAACAGGGGTGTGCCTCACCCAGGACACTAGTACCAGACACCCCGGGGAACCCCGGCCAAGAAGAGGAGGCACCTTATGACTCGGGGGTCTCGGGCAGCCACCAGGATGAAGACGTTGGGCTCGGCTTCTTACTCTTGCTCCACCCCTCTGGACAACCAGGCGAAGAAGTTTGATTCGATGGGTAAGAAGGTGATCTACTCCGCGGTGACGACTGTCAAGGCTGCACACGCCCTCGCGATCGTGGCCAGATATGATCAGGAGCTTTGGTTTAAACGGGCCCCGCTGCTGGATTACCTCCCCGATGACAAACGGGTTGAGGCTTTGGGGATCCTTCAAGAAGGAGAGATGGCATCGGACAACGCCATCACAGTGGCCCTGGACATCGCGGACACAGGTTTCCGCCAGAACAGGGTTTGTCTTCGCCGTCGTGGTTGGCTCAAGGCCACCAACATTAGACAGGAGGTCCAGACAAGGGTTTTGGACATGCCCTTTGACGGGGACAACCTGTTTGAGAAGGCTGTGGATGAATATCTCCAGGCCATCAAGACGGACATGGAGCTGGAACGTGCCCTACAGCAACAACTGTCCTTTCGTTCTTCAGGAGGGAAGTCAATCCACTCTTTGAAGGGTTTTGGGGGTGGCTCGTTGGCCCCTCCCGTTCCTCGGCCCAGGAAGCCAACAGGGGTCGCTCCAAGGCATTCGGGGGCGGACATCGCCGTTGTCGGGGACCGCAAGGCGGTCTGTCGACCTCGAAGCAAGATTGCTCCAGCCAGGACGTCAGGCACCCAACCGTGCACCCCAGGGGGAGGCCGGCTGACGAACTTCGTCGACGTGTGGGAGACCATCTCCACCGATAGATGGGTGCTGGACGGTCTCGCCCACGGACCCACCCTAGAATTCCAATGAACGTGTCTGCGAATACCACTGGTGGCCCGACAGGAAAACCACATCCCTCAGCTGCTGCTGGAGGTTCGGGGCCATGTTACAGAAAGGGGCGATAGAGCTGGTTCCACGACGACTCAGGAGTATACTCAAGGTACTGGCTCGTAAAAAAAAGACTGGGGGCTGGAGGTCCATTCTCATCCTGCAACGGCTCAACAAATACATAAGGTCCCAGAAGTTCTGGGTGGTCGTGCTGCAGCACATGCTCGGCCAACTGGAGAAGAGGTACTTTGTCGTCGTTGGATCTGGAGGGCGCGTACTTCAGCGTCCCCATACACAAAGGACACCACGTTTCTGCGCTTTGTCATTCAGGGGAAGCATTATCAGTTCAAGGCCCTTACGTTCATGCTGAAGTCGGCACCCAGAGTCTTCAAGTGCTTGGCGCCGGTGGCGGCCCATCTGCGACTGCAAGGGATTCACGTTTACCCCTACGTGGACGACTGCCTCAGCCAGGCCAAGTCAAGGGACACCGCCGTCGAACACACGTGCGGACCGTCTGTCTTCTGGCAGATCTGGGGTTCTCAGTGAACTATGCAAAGTCCTGCTTAACTCCATCACAGGACACTGTTCCTGCGATTAAAGCTCAACACAGTGTCATGCCTGGCGTCACCATCGGAGGAAGGGATATCGGCCATCTTGGACAAGGTGCAACGGCTGTTGGCACTGAGGGTCGCCAAGGTGAGGACCATCAAGCTGCTGCTTGGCATGATGTTGTGCATTTACCTGATTCGGCTCTGCAGGCTACGGATGCAGCGTCTACAGGAGCTCCTAGATGCCCGTCGGGTCCAGGTGTCCGGAAGCTTCCAGGACAAGATCGCGCTCGACGAGGAGTTCTGACGATGACCAGATGTTGGGGCGTGCGCTCCAATATCGCTGGAGGCACGTATTTCCAGAGCCCCCTGTACCAGGAGACAGTCACAACGGATGCGTCTCTGGAAAGATGGGGAGCTCACACCAGACGTCTTTACGCCAGAGGCCTGTGGCTGCTGGAAGAGAAGATGCTACACATACATGTATTGGAACTATAGGCAGAGTTATGGGCCCTTAAGTCGTTTCTGCTGTACCTCAAGGGCAAAGTGGTGAGGGTCTTCACAGACGATACCATCACCATGTTTTACATCCGGAAGCAGGGGGGCACCAGATCCCCATTCCCCATCCCCTCTCCCCCCTCCCCCCCCTGCACTCCTCAGGGAGGCGCAACACTTTTGGCACTCTGTGTCCTCTTTTCAGCTCAATCAACAAGTGGTTCTGCCCGTATTCTTCAGCACACCATCTCCAGTGGGGCAAACGCTGCACACAATGTATGTGGTGCATGCCCTCAAAGTACTATGTGGCGCGTACTAAGTCATTCCGTTCCACGGATCAACTGTTTGCGTCGTTTGGACACTCTGGGCCGGGAAACACTCTGTCAAAGGCCTCCATTTCAAGATAGATTGCGGCCTGCATTTCCTACTGCCATCAACGGGCCGGCTGCCCTCTCCGTGGCACACCCGAAGCTCACTCTACCAGAGCGATGGCTGCAACCACTGCTTTCCTGTCTAGGATCCCACTACCTGACATCTGCCGTGCAGCCACCTGGAGATCGGTGGAGGTTATTGGGTCTCAGTGGTAAGTTTTGCTGGGAGCTTGCCTCTGCCTGTATTTATTGTTTTGATACTGCTTTGTAATCTATTCATAGCATGGGAATCTACGAAAGATCCAATGCAGGAGAAGGAATAAGTTAATTACCTGTAACACTGGTTCTTCAGCATAGCTATGCTATCTTTCATAGATTAACATGCAACCCTCGCGCCTTCCCCGCATGGCTCTTCTTATGGCTCTTACTGCCACTCACGTGTGCTGCCAAATCTGAAGATGGCCTACAGGGGAGGTGTTCCTATTGGCTGTGGGTAGTACAAAATCATAATTACTGTATTAGAGCACAAATGTGACAGAGTTTTCAGTTTAGGTTTAAACTGCTCTGTTACCTAGGATTCCCAGCCTGACGACTGGGAATATTCAGAACAAAGATACCATATGAAAGATACCAATGCTGGAGATCCAGAGTTAGAGCTAAGTAACTAATTACTTTCACATCCCTATTCATCGCAGACCCTGATGCTCCCACTGATTTGTCGTAAACGGCAGACATTGCCAAGTTTCTTCCCTTCGGCCTCAAGTCAGCTCTAAGTGGCTGGCTCTAGCTGCAGACAATCTTTGGCTTTCAGGGATCTATGTCTATCCCTACCTGGATGACTGGCTGAGCCGCGTCCATCCACTGGTTTTACAGCACACCAAGGAGACCATCATGTGCTTAACTTTGCTGTGATTTTTGATCAACTTTCCGAAACCATGCATGGTCGGGGACTTGCAATGACAAGATCACCCTCATTACAGTGTTCAGGAAGGCCCTGCAGTGGTGGTGTGTTTGTCAGCATCTCATGCAAAGCACTCCTCTTCGCCTTCCAGTGCATCAGGCCACAGTCTCCACCAACGCCTTCCTGGAAGGTTGCAGCACACACTGAGCTCTATTTCACGCCAGAGACTTATGGCAACCAGTGGATTGAAGCAGTTTTCTGGGCGCAAGTCTTTCAAACCCCAACTCCAAGGCAAGGTGGCTTGCATTTTCACAGACAACACAATCTCCGTGTTCTACATCAGGAAACTGGGGGTGGGACCCGCTCTCCCATTCTAGCCAAGGAAGTGCAAGCAATATGGAAGTGGGCGATGGATCAAAAGATGTCTCTCATTCCATCTGGCAGGTATTCACAATACTATTCCAGATTCATTCAGAAAAGAATTGCGATCCTGCCACGAGTGGGAGCTTTATCAGACTCAAGTTCTTCTCTTCTCCAAGTGTGGTCACCCTCAAATCGACCTATTCACCACGGCAGTAAACGGAAAGTCCCCCAGGTTTGCCAGCTGGTACCCGCAGCCACGGCAGGAAAAGGAAAGTGCCCCAGGTTTGCCAGCTGGTACTCGCAGCCAGGAAGTCTGGGGGAACTTTCTAGTTCTCCTGGGAGGGCCAATTACTCTGCGCGTTCCTTCCAGTTCCGCTGATTCTACGAGTGATAACGGGCACTCCAACAGACCCATTGCAAGATGATTCTCATTGCTCCAGCGTGGCCCAGCAAGATCTGGTACTCAGACATTCTCGACTTGACTATGGCTCCTTGTATCAAACTGCCCTCTCTTCCAGATCTGCTCTCCAGAGAGGGAGGGGGTCTGTCCTCCACCACAACACATCCTTGGGACTGGCAGCTTGTTCCTGCGAACTAGAGTTTGGCCATTAAGAATGTAATGATATTCTGGCTAAAGCTAGGGCACCTGTCTACCCTTGCATGCTATAAGCTCAAATGAAAACGCTTCTCCATGTGGTGTAATTTGCACAAGTTTTCTGCCCTTCGCATAAAAGCTCCCCAAATTCTGCCGTACCTGCTCTCCCTAGCAAAGGCAGGCCTTGCTTACACGTCCAAGGTAGACCAGGCAGCTGTCTATTGATATACTCAGACTGCACATGCTTTCCTTGTGTTCTCACAGACTTGTTAAAGAATTCCTGAAAGGTCTGTTCAGAGCATTCGCTCCAGTGAAGGCTCCAGCCTCCACAAGGAGAGCTCAATGTAATTCTGTCAAAATTGATGAGTCCTCCTATTGAACTTCATTTGTTCGTGACATTTGCACCTTGGGGACAGGGAAAAGCACTCTCTAAGGCTTTCATTTCCAGGTGGCTCTCTGGATGTATCACATATTGCCACCGGCTTGTAAGCAAGCCGTTGCCAAGAAGACAGAGCCCATTCCACCAGACATGGCTGCTAATATGGTGTTCCTGTCCGGTGTTCCCCTGCTGGCCATTTGCATGGGGCGCTATGTGGAGGTCGACTCATACCTTCACAAAATACTACTGCATCAACAGGGATTCCATGGTTGAGTCCTGTGTCAGCCAAACAGTGCTTCGCGACCTTTTAATTGACGTGAATGTGTTACAGAAGTGAGTTCTTGTATTACATCTGTTGAGCCAGTGCCACCTCCCATGGTTGTTTATGTACTACTGTATAATTGTATTCATGGTCATGTGAATCCATGTAAGATTCCATGTTTGGGAAGGAACAAGTTACTTAGCTGTAACTCCTGTTCTCCAACATGGGTATCTTGTATAGATTCACATGTGGGCCCTCCCCATAACTCCTCTATGGCTCTTCTTGGTTCCTAGTGCCACGCACCTCTAAATCTGAGGATGGCCACTGGGGATAGAGCTGAGGACGACGAATCCCATTGACTTGAGCAGTATGACCCAAAGAGACAGCAATAAACTGTATAAGCGACAAGCAGTTTTATCTTTAAAGCAAAACTTCTTTTAATATTACCAAGGATTCCCAGCCTGACAGGGAATATTCATGAGCATGTGAATCGATGTAAGATACCCATGCTGCAGAACAGGAGTTACAGGTAAGTAACTTGTTCTTCACTTTTTATGGTCATCCTCTGCTCTCCCCAAATTCCCTATATCTTATTACATATACTCCCCTTTTCTCATCTCCCCATAGCACTTTGAAACTTCCATTAGAGAGCATTGAGTGTGTTCCTACATGCATGCATTACACATTTGCTCCTTTCTATTCTCACATGAACCCTCACCAATGTGGCTTACTGTTGTAAGAAGTGAGCATTTATATAATATATTCACAGGCATACACCGGAACCAAAAGTAGCCCTGGAAATGTTTTTCAAGGGGGCCATATAGAACACTGTGTGAGCACTCACCCAATCTCTCTAAGTAGGGTTAGGGGTACCCCCACGTAAATGTGTAAGTAGTGAATTTTAAGAACATTTGTCCATATATAGGGATTAAAAAGTAGTTAAACATGACAAAAAACAGACATATAACATTTGTTTGGAGTGAGCATTTGTCTGGAGTGAGGCCTACCATACTGGACGCTTTATAAGAAATTCTTTACCGCTAAGGGATGTGGCAGATGAGAAGAGATGGAAGAAAGAGTTCAGGGAGCATGGGAGAAAGGGTAAGCGCAAAACAACAAGGTGCCCGCACAAAAGAGACTCATGGTGTAGATCCCCATCGGGAAATCGGCAGTTAACATGTAAGCCAGTCCACCTCTGGCTCGCATGTTTGTGTGCGTTTTCAGGTGTTTTCTTTAGAGATGTAAAGAAAATCAGCATTTTTGTGTACCCACAGTTCTAATATGAACAAATGCTCTTTACCTCGTTGTAGGTCCTGGCAGAATGTCCACTGTATCCTACGAAAAAACAGTCTGGGCTTTTACAAAGATGCCAAGAGCGCCAGCGCTGGGATTCCATACCATGGAGAGGTGCCCATCAGCCTTGTCGGTGCCACATGCAGTGTTGCCCATGATTACAAAAAGCGGAAAAATGTCTTCAAGCTCGGGTGAGGAGACCATTGAGCAAAAACATGCTTGGACCACAGATTGATTCCAGGGGATTCAATTTTACCATATTGGATGCTGCTGTTTCTTTCGTTTTAAGTTTTTACTGAGCATTCTTATCCTTCTGTTCTGCGCGTTGTAATGTAAAGTACCACATCTCTCCACTCCCCCTTATGTCATACTAATCTTCCTTTGTATTGATTTATGCTTAATAGGGTGGATGTCCTCATTCAGGTTCCTGTAACCAGTCTCCACAGTTGAGCACCGATTCAGACTTTGCCTGTTAAGATCTCAAGCTGTCTTCATTTTCTCACAAGCAACCCCTGCAGTGCTAGTTTTGTTGAGAAATGTATGACACGCCATTATCTTGATGCTCCAATTTAAGTTGCTTCCTTTTTGATTATGGGACAGAGTAGATGACCCCTTTCTTTGTGGCCGAAATCGGCAGGGCTTTAAGTGGGCTGGGTCTTGAAAAACTATGGTTTACAGTGAATCAACATCACAGCCGAGAAATCGTTTTTGCAACCACCTCAGACCTATTTCCTGGGTCAAATTCAATGGGTGAGCCCTTAAACCGCTTTTTGCCTATAAGTGTACCATTGTGTGAAGATAATCTGCTCAGTTTAGAGGGTTCCATGTAATAATGTCGCCACAAAAATCTCGCCATGCAAAAATATCGCCGAAAAATGGCCGGTTTTTTGTGGCAACATTATTGCATAGAACATGCGGGGAACACCCCCGCAACCCCCAAACTTTTATTTTGTGCCCCTGTCCCCATATATATGGTCACCCAAATAATATCACCATGACCTTTTCACAGCGATATTATTTACGGCGACCATATATATATGAGGATAATATTACCTGATACCATTTAGAGTGGCTGCCTAGTCATTGGTTCTCTCCATTGGGGCACAGTAGGTTTAGGATTGAGATTATGCCTCTTTTTGTTATTGGCAAATTATGCTTTCCCGCAGGGTTGTTGTTGCATATTCTCGAGCACAGGCTGCAGGTAAAGAACATGGAGTGCTGTCCCATGCTGCCTTTGATTTAGCAGGCACAATTGCTTGACAAACGGTATAAAGTGCTTAATTCATCTGCAGTTGAGAAAAAGTGTTAAAAAGATGTTTGCTGCCGATTTCCGTTGTAGATGGCATGCTCTGTTGCTACCTTCTATAGAAACTGCCCAATTTTTCCATCTTCAGTGTGTGCCGAGTACCAGTGGGCCATCACATGATGGTCACTGTTGGGGCCTTGGGTTAGGAGTGCTTCTCTGATTCATGTTCTTTTGTTTTTTAACAGCTTAACGGATGGGAAGGAGTACTTGTTCCAGGCTAAGGACGAGGTAAGTGTGTTTTCATACACTCTTCCCTGCACTCATAACCTAGTATGATGGTGATCCTTTGAGGATCAGTGTTAACAATTCCCAATGTTTGCGTTGAGAGATAATGGGTGTTGACCCTTTGTCCCATACACAAGTACCTGACCTAATGATGTGCCATCCATATCTTTTCTACACCTAAATCCTCTGTTTGTATTGCATAGTTACCCCCAGATAATTAATCCAGCATCGGAAGCTCCACTTCCTCTTATGATTTATGATCTGGCGTTTATAACGCGCCTATACACAAGTGTGTATGTGATCATTGAGCGGCCTTCTAAGTCCTTTGAGGGCGCTCCATCCATTGGGACACAACACAAGGCCAAGCACTGCGAGTCCGCTTACATATGGGTCACCGCTCCTGCGTGTGCTGCGACGGTTAGGGTGCGCTCATCGTTCCCATCAGCATCGATCTCCAGCCTCTGCTCCAGCTCTTCAACCAAAAGGAAGTCCGATAGCCCATGGGAAACTGCGGGAGACGCTGGAGAAGTCACGCTCACCTGGTCTCCACGGGGGGGGTGTGCTCGTGTGCGAAGGATGATGTCTGCACTGGTGTTCTGCTTAATGAGGTCCTGCTTGCGTCTTCCCTTCTGTCTTGCCTTAGGAGATGTTCTTCTGCAAGTTGAAACAAGATATTAGCCAACTGTGTGGAGCTGGTTTTGGTTTTCACCTCCTTCCGTGTTATCCTTCTCTTTCCCTGGCTCACCTTGTCTATTATATGGGTGAGCTCTCCGTCCTGCACACTCTCTAGCAGGGGTGCGTTTACTCTGTAGTTCCTGGATCGAGTTACTTCACTGATCCGATGGAGGTTGCTGAAGTGGATGGACCGGAGTAAGCAGGTAAGTCTCTATTCCAATAACTCAGTTCATGCATGCAAGATATCTAATGTTCGTTTTCTTGTCTTTCAGGTGCGGCACAAAAGCGGTTTTCGGATGATGGATGACTCTCCTGACAATGATGTGCAGGATTCTTGCCGGTAAGTAGAGTGCTGTGCGAGATGCGCTAATAGTTCGCTTTATTTTAGCCTTCTTGTGTGCGACTAACCTGCTTTGTCTTTTCTGTTTGGCAGGTGCGGCGCTTTTCCAGGAAGAGGATGACGGTGTCGAGATGCGGCGCGATGCAGAATGATGGAGAACTGCTCGCCGGAGTTCCTGGAGGAGGCCGAGTCAGGTGCGTCGCTACCCGAGAGGGTACCTTCTGGTCTTCTACAGATGCGGCGGCCCTTGGATAAGCGTAAAGGCGAGGCCCAGATGTTCTGCAGGTAAGGCCTTCAATGCGTGAATAACTCTTGTTGTTCTATTTTCACAGGTGCCGATGGATAGAAGACTCTGGACGGGCGTGGCAGAAAGGAAGCAAGAACTGACACGGTGAGCGGTACGCTGCAGGAGTACAGATTAACGCGAAGCGTGTTCAGTTTGCAAGGTGCGGTTTAAATAGCCTTGCAAGTAGTTCCAGGAAAATAGTCCCCTTCATCGTATCCTGTCTCTCTGGTAAAGTAGTCCCAAGCCACACCCTGTACTGAATGGGCTCAGCATCTCAGAGCCAAATAAATGGACCATGTATTTAACACCTGGCGCCAGCGGCGCCTAGGACTGAACCCAGGTGAGCCTAGCTGGGGCCTGGGAAGTCCCAAAGAAAGCCAGAATATGGGCTGGGCTCACGGGTTTCAGGGTTTTGGGGGCATGCACCATGACAGAAGGACAAGGTGCCCAACCTGCCCGTGAAGTAGGACAAGGTGTCCCACCTGCCGGTGAAGCAGAAGGCCAAGTAGGACAAGGGATCCGGCCTTACCCAGAAGGCCCAGATGCTGTAGGCTAAATCGTCCACCTCGATCGGGTTGGCGGTGGCCTCCCTCTCGAAGGCGAAAGGGTCAGACCCGACCCAGGGTGCCACACCGGCAGCCAGAGTGGCTCTTCGTCCCAGGAGGGAGGCTTCGGCCACGCCAGTTGAGAAGACTCTGGAGAAAAGGATGCCGGACTTCAGCCCGAGACAGACCCCTCAGGACACAAAGAAAGAAAGGAGGTGGGTGGGCGAACTTCAAGGAACGAACATTTCTTCGTTCGACGAGGAAGAGGTACTTTCCGTCCACACCATTCAGGGAGGGTACGATTATGGAAACGCTGTTACGATGCCTGCCGGAGGCGGCGACACGGTTGACTGGGATGACGACATGGGCGCTGGGCCCAGCGACCCTGTTACCCAGGTAACCCCAAGAGACTCGCAGGATATCCTCTCCCCACACTGGTGTCGGAGATTCAGAAGAGGATGCCGACAGTTCCACCAACAGTACCGACACCGGTGACCCCGTTGACACCGGGGCAGCCACCGGCGAAGAAGAGGAGGAGACATCATACACCTCCATTCCAACCATCGCTGCCCTCTGGGGACGGGGACGAACACAGCAACGACTGACACAGATGACAGAGGGATGGGAGATCCGCCGTCGCCACCCCCACAGCCGAGAGCTTCCCCACCGGACGAAGTGGGATCTTTTCATTCCATGATTGCTCGTGCATCTGAGCTTTTCCAACTCACCTCGGAGGAAAAGGAGGGCTTTGTGTATCGGTGCCTGGAGGCAAAGAGGAAAACCATCCTGCCGGTCCTGCTCCTGGACGACGTTTGGGATGCGGGGCTGGCCCTGCTGAGGAACCCCGCCTCAGCCCCAGCAAAGAGAGACTGGCTCAAAAAGAAATACAGGGTGCCGGAGTCTGTACCCAAGTGCCTGCGGTCTCAGCCGTTGCTAGACTCTGTGGCCTCGGCGGCCACCAGGAAGAGATAGTCTAGTGTAGCATCTTCTTTGTCAGTCCCTCCGGACAACGAGTGGAAGAAATTGTATTCCATGGGTTGAAAGGTCATCTCAGCGGCGGCAACGATCAAGGCGGCCAACGCCCTGGAGATCGTGGCCAGGAACGACTGGGAACTTTGGTTCAAAATGGCTTCTATCCCGAGGACAAACGGGTTGAAGCTTTGGAGATCCTCCAGGATGGCGAGGTGGCATCGGACCACGCCATCATGGTGGCACTGGACATCGTGGACAGGGGTTTCCGCACGTTGGGCAACAGGGTTAGCCGTTGCGGCTGGCTCATGACCACCAACTTCGGGGAAGAGGTCCAGACGAGGGTCGTGGACATGCCGTTCAACGGAGGCAACCTGTTTGGGAAGGCCGTCAATGAATCCCTCCAGGCCATCAAGACCAACACGGAGATGGCACATGCCTTGGGCATCCTGCAGTAACACCAGCCGTCCTTTCGTTCCTCAGGAGGGGGGAAGTCCTACAGGTCTTCGAAGAGTTTTGGCAGGGGCTCTTCCTCTTACTGCCAACCCTCCCACTCTTCGACCCAGGAACCAACAGGGGTCGCTTCAAGGCTTTCGAAGGTGGCTGCTGTCGTCAAGGGCCCCAAGGCGCACCAACGACCAAGCAAGATTGAACCGGCCAGGACGTCGGGCATCCACCCATGCACCCCAATGGGAGGCCGGCTGGCTAACTTCGTCAGCGTGTGGAAGACCATCTCCACCGATCGATGGGTGCTGGACACCCTCGCCCACGGACACACCTTGGAGTTTCAACGGAAGTGTCAGCGAATACCACTGGTGGCCCGACAGGAAAATCACATCTCTCAGCTACTGCTGGAGGTTCGGGCCATCTTAAGAAAAGGGGTGATAGAGTTGGTTCCACTGCGACTCGGGGGCTCCAGAGTTTACTCAAGATACTTTCTCGTAAGAAAGAAGACCGGTGGCTGGTGTCAGGGCTGGCCAGGGTAAGTGGTCTGGTAGTCGGAAAGGGCCTGCAGAGGTGCATAGGATAGGAGGTTTTTTTCTTCAGTATAAAGCTTTTTCTGATTGGTGGAGAGAACAATGGTATCTTTGATTTTACCTGATATGTGGAGGGAATCCTGCTGGGGTGGTGAGCAAGATTCTAAACTGCCTTTCATCCATAGTAAGTCAGGGGCGGGTATTTTGTTTTTGTTCCTTAATTAAGGTCCATCCAGAGTCCTGAATATCCAGGTCAGAAGTAAGAAGACTTCAGTAGGTGAAGGAGCATTCATTGAAGATTAGGTGGAATCGTTTCATTTTAAAAGGTTTCATTTCTTAAGGTTATTTCAAGACTGCTGAGTAGAGAATGTACTTATTTCTGGAACTGATTGGGGTTAAGATTAAACTCATGAAAGCTTCGAATTGAAAATGATTAATATATCGTGTACATAGTTTAAAAGGTTTCCATTGAGTTGGTGAACACTGTACTCCGAACCCTCTTAGTAATGAAACATTGATAGAAACTACCAAGTGTGAAGTTTCTGCAAGTAGTTAATACAGAACTTCTTTACAGTGAAAAGAGTTTGTCAAGTCTAAACGACAGTACAGTGACGTGTGTTTAAATTACATGTTGCACTGGCTGACAAGCATGAGCCGCATAGTTCTGACTCAGTACGTCATGAAGAGAGCGCGCGATCAGCTGTGTGTAAGATTTCCGCGGGCGTGGCGTTTAAATTGTGGCATGCGCGTCGCATGATTCTTGGGCAAGGTGTAACGTGTATTGGCACTGAAGATTGCCACGGTGCGGACTATCAAGCCGCTGCTCGACATGTCATGCATACACCAGATTCGGCTCTGCAGGTTGCTGATGCACCCTCTACAGGAACTCCTTGACGCCGTTGGGTTTAGGTGTCCGGAGACATGATTGCGCTAGACTAGGTCTGTCGTGCGATAAGGTGGTGGGGCGTGCACTCCAACATCGCCGGAGGCTCGGAGTGCCAGAGCCCCCCATACCAGAAGACAGTAATGATGGACGCTTCCCTGGTAGGATGGGGAGCCCACACCAAACGTCTTCACACCAGAGGCCTGTGGCTGCCGGAAGAGAAGACTCTACACATCAATGTACTGGAACTACGGCCTGTGTTTTGGGCCCTCGGATCGTTTCTGCCATCCCTCAAGAGCAAAGTGGTGAGGATCTTCACTGACAATACCACCACAGTGTTTTACATCCAGAAGCAGGGGGGCACCGGATCACCAGCGCTCTCCAAAGAGGCGCAGGACTTGTGGCATTGGGCCATCGGCCAGGGGATGTTCCTCATTCTGTTTCACCTGGCATGAGTAAAGAACATTGTCGCTGACTCTCTCAGCAGGGAGCTGAGCTCTTGCCACGAGTGGGAGCTTCGGCAGGATCAAGTAGGCAACCTTTCCCTCAAGTGGGGCAGGCCCCAGATTGATCTGACGGCGACAAACACCAAGTGCCTGAGGTTCACCAGCAGAATCCCCCCACCTGGGGTTCATGGGGGACGCATTTTCATTCCCTTGGGAAGGCCTGTTTCTGTATGCGTTCCCTCCGTTGCCGCTACTTCCTCACCTTTTAAATCCAATATAAAAAGTTGGCTGAGTATCAAGTATCATCACTAAGAGGCCTTCACTATGCGAAATGACCACTGTCTATTTCTGCTTCTACTCATCTTTTGTTTGTCATACTACTGTATATTATCTCCTTTTCTGACCAACCTGTAACCAGGGTCCCTCTTGCTGTCTCTACACTGATTGTAATATGCCTGCCTTATCTGTATGTAACCATTAAGTTTGTCAAGCGCCCAGTTACCTCAGGGTTTGGTGCACGATACAAATAATAAACAAATACAAATACTTCGAGTCATCAGTCAACTCAGATGGTACCGGATGTTCCTCCTCGCACTGGTGTGGCCAAGGCAGATCTGGTACCCGGACCTGCTCAGCATGTCAGTGTCCCCTCCAGTCAAGCTGCCAGTGGTCGCAGAGCTTCTCGTCAAGGGAGGTGGCGCAATTCTTCACCATGACCCGGGATCTCTGAACCTGAAGGACTGGCTCCTGCAGCATTCGAGTTCAGTGGCTACTGCAGGGCTGTACTCGCCAATGCCAGGGCATCGTCTACTTAGAAATGCTACAGACACAAATGGAAGCGCATTGCGACTTGGTGCCGATCGCAGAAAATCAGTCCTCAGAGGGTCACGGCCCCTCAAGTACTTCCGTATTTACGGTCATTGGCTAAATTGGGGCTGGCTCATGGCTACATCAAGATACATCTGACAGCCATCTCCCGCTACACCTGGTCTCTGGGATGTTCTTCACTGTGGTTGCACCGTTTATTTAAGGAGTTCATCAAGGGGTCTGTCCTGCTCTTTCCCGCCGGTGAAACTCCGGCCCAGGCCTGGGGACTCAATGTGGTGCTGACTAGGCTCATGGGGGCTCCATTTGAACCTATGCATTCAGCTCTGCTCAAGTTTCTGTCGTGGAAGACGGCTTTCCTCATGGCCATCACCTCTGAAAGAGGAGTAGGTGAGATCCAGGCCCTGTCCTGCAAGCTGCCTTATTTGACTTTTCACAAGACAAGGGTGTTGCTGCCGAAGCACCCCTCCTTCATGCACAAGGTCCAGTTGGAATTTCACCTCAACGAGCCCTTGGTGTTGCATGTGTTTTTTCGGACGCCTTAGTTGAAAGGTAGTTAGTTAGTTAAAAGGACTTTGCACTTGCTGGATGTGGCTAGAGCGCAGAAGTTTTATGTGGCCAGCACAAAGAGTATCCGGTAAACTTCTCAGCTTTTTGTGAACTTTCGTCCTGTGAACCATAAGAAGGCCCTGTCCAAGGCTTCCATTTCCAGATTGCTCTCCGGCTGTATCAATCACTGTCACCGATTGGCAAACCGACCGTTGCCTGGCTGTCCGAGAGCCAATTCTACCAGAGCGAACGCTGCTACAATGGTGGTCCTGTCTGGTGTGCCCCTGCTGGACATTTGCAGGGCTACTACGTGGAGGTCGACGCACACCTTAACGAAATTCTACTGCGTCGACAGGGATTCCAGGGAGGAGTCAGTCGGCCAAGCAGTACTGCGCAACCTGTTTGCTTGAAGGTGAGCCTGGTGAGGAGGTAAGAGATTGCTTCTGTTGAGGCTTGCCACCTCCCGTGGTTGTGCATGTATGTACTGCTATGTATTCTTTATTGCCAGAATCCATGCCAGACCTCATGCTGGAGAAGGAACAAGTCACTTAACTGTAA
The DNA here is from genome assembly GCF_040938575.1 of Ambystoma mexicanum. Lineage (NCBI taxonomy): Eukaryota > Metazoa > Chordata > Amphibia > Caudata > Ambystomatidae > Ambystoma > Ambystoma mexicanum. The sequence continues at coordinate 970,924,815 of NC_090923.1, forward strand.
CTGTTGTTCTCCTGCATGGGTCTGGCATGGATTCACATGCGAACCCTCCCGCCTGCCACTCTGCAGCTCTTCTCTTGGTCCTACTGCCACTTTAAGTGCTACCAAATCTGAAGATGGCTGCCAGAGGAGGGGCTTAGGTAGAGGGCAGTCATTGGCTGAGGAAGTATGACCCAGAGCTCAGTGTTTGGTTTAGAGGAAAATGAGAGTTTAGAAATGAAACAAACTGTTTTTTCTTTTACCGAGGATTCCCAGCTTGATGACGGGGAGTATTCATGAGCATGTGTATCCATGCCAGACCACAACGGTTAGTTAAGTAACTTGTTCCTTCATAGGAGAGCTTCTTAAACAAGTAAGTATTTACTTTCACAGTTAGTGTTGAGAGACTTCACAGAAGGCTCCCTATATGTGTTCCAGCATTAGGCCTGGGCAAGTGATATGGGCAAACTCCCAACCACACAAACCACCCACTCAGCCTCACAGGAAGCACACCAGACTTAAGGTAAGCATTAACCAAGCCCACACAGTACCCCAGTAGAAAAGAAGAGCTTCGGAGTGGATGCCTTCAGGATGCAGCAGCACAGTATCCGGTCCCTGGATTCTTGGTCTGGAGATGAAAGCACTGGACGCTGGATAGGAACTTGCAGTAGCAGTCATCCGAGGAGGCTTCCGCAAAGGTCTCTTCATGGATTCTCATGGCTCCGTGGATTTGGCACCTTTTTACAGCAGCCAGATGAAGAAATATCGCTGGTCTGATTATCTTCACCCTCTCGGTCCTGCACTCTGGTGAGGGGACTTGAGAGATTTGAATCCTGTCTCTGGATATCCAGCAGGAGTCCACCAAAGTTTAGGACGGATTTGGACCTCAAAGACCATGTACCGCACTCAGTCTTGAGGTCCTAGGGTATTGGGAGTTTGCATCCCAACAAGGTTGCAGCACATTGTGGAATGGCTCAAAATACAGGTCGTCTTGAGACTAGTGGATCTCGCCAAGCTCTGCGTAGGAGTCATCGCATTCGGGACCTCCAGGTCGATTGGAAGGGAGGATTACATCAGGCTTTGGTTACACAGCAGGCTCTCTCGTTGCCGTAGAAGCAGAACCCTTTATCGTGGAGGTGGTCATAACGCCAGTCACCATCTTATAACCCCTCTTGAGCCTGCCTTACCTCTGGGAGGAATTGTGTGCGCCACATGGCACCTGCTGGTGTGTATCTGAAGCAGAGTTGTCAACTGACTTGATAAGCACATCAAGCATTGACCACCGAAAAGACCATGCAGGTTTTAAGAAGGGACCAGTGTCACAGTGGAGAGACTTTGGAGTTACATTTTTCCTTTACAATTCGATCCCCATCTTGGCACAGCTTTTGTTTTCATTCCCAAATAACTTTTTCTGTTAAAATGAAGTCTCAACCCTCTTGTAGACCACCATCACTGTCAAGCTGCTTTTTGTGACTACCTTAATATTACCTGACCCTAATTAAAAATCAGTTTGCACACTTGAATCCCAAACTTAAGAAATTACTGTGAGATAGCTAGCCAATCTTCCGTTAGTCGAAGGAGAACTTTCTTGTCCACAAACAACGAAGTTGTGCAATAGGTCGTAAAATCAATTTAAAAATTGGTGGGAATAATACCATATCCGAAGGGATCACACGAGTTCACTTAACTGATTGGGATTAAAAAGGGGCAAATGTAAAGGAACTACCTGGCACTTCCCTGTTGTGACGAATCTCAGGGTTTTGTCACTGCTTCCATGGGTTAAGCCCCTTCTCATGAGGCCAGGGAGGCTGAGGCCGATATCTCGATAGTCCCCCTGGGGGCTGTGGGGGTCGTACTCAGTGGATGGATCTCATGAGGAGGGATGCCCCCATGATGGGACCAGTGATTGAACACCTTGGGAGAGCGCAGTGTTCCCCTCTTCCTTTCCCTACCCTCCTTGCTTCCCTCACCTCCCTCCTTCCTTTCCCTGCCCCCTTCCCCCCTTCCTTTGCCTTCCCCCCTTCCTTTGCCTTCCCCCTTCCTTTGCCTTCCCCCCTTCCTTTGCCTTCCCCCCTTCCTTTGCCTTCCCCCCTTTCTTTGCCTTCCCCCCTTTCTTTGCCTTCCCCCCTTCCTTTGCCTTCCCCCCTTCCTTTGCCTTCCCCCCTTCCTTTGCCTTCCCCCCTTCCTTTGACTTCCCCCCCTTCCCTTGACTTCCCCCCTTCCTTTGACTTCCCCCCTTCCTTTGACTTCCCCCCTTCCTTTGACTTCCCCCCCTTCCTTTGACTTCCCCCCCTTCCTTTGACTTCCCCCCTTCCTTTGACTTCCCCCCTTCCTTTGACTTCCCCCCTTCCTTTGACTTCCCCCTTCCTTTGACTCCCCCCCTTCCTTTGACTCCCCCCCTTCCTTTGACTCCCCCCCCTTCCTTTGACTCCCCCCCTTCCTTTGACTCCCCCCCTTCCTTTGACTCCCCCCCTTCCTTTGACTCCCCCCCCTTCCTTTGACTCCCCCCCCTTCCTTTGACTCCCCCCCCTTCGTTTGACTTCCCCCCCTTCGTTTGACTTCCCCCCCTTCGTTTGACTTCCCCCCCTTCGTTTGACTTCCCCCCCTTCGTTTGACTTCCCCCCCTTCGTTTGACTTCCCCCCCTTCGTTTGACTTCCCCCCCTTCGTTTGACTTCCCCCCCTTCGTTTGACTTCCCCCCCTTCGTTTGACTTCCCCCCCTTCGTTTGACTTCCCCCCCCTTCGTTTGACTTCCCCCCCTTCGTTTGACTTCCCCCCCTTCGTTTGACTTCCCCCCCTTCGTTTGACTTCCCCCCCTTCGTTTGACCTCCCCCCCTTCCTTTGCCCTCCCTCCCTCTTCCTCCCTCTTCCTTCCTTTCCCTCCCTCCCCCTCTTCCTTCCTTTCCCTCCCTCTTCCTTCCTTTCCCTCCCTCCCTCCCTCTTCCTTCCTTTCCCTCCCTCCCTCCCTCTTCCTTCCTTTCCCTCCCTCCCTCCCCCTTCCTTTCCCTCCCTCCCTCCCTCTTCTTCCTTTCGCTTCTTCCTTCCTTTCCCTTCCCTCCATCCTTTCACCCCACTCAGTGCCCTGTGGTTCCCCACACCTCCATCTATTTATGTAGAGTTGAGGAAACCAAACCACCTAAAAACAGACGAAGAAGAATAATACCGAAGTCTATGGTAATCAGCAGTTTAGTACTGAGACAAGGGGGAAGGCTGGAGTAATGAGGACTACTTGTGCGAACCAAAACATGCAGTCTGGTGGTTGGAGACTGCCTATTGGTTACCCGAAGTATTAGTTAGCGGAAGGACTAGATTGTTTGTGAAGCCTGCCCACGAGGAACCGAGAGCAAAGTTTGAATGGTGGAGATCGAGAGACACAGGGAGAAACCAAAGAACATCCAAGTGTTCATAGAATCCTCCGGGATAGAAGCTGCTCAGCTCAACTCACTGAGGCAGGGATGCGGATGCCAGCGGGACAGGGGAGAAGAGGCCCGGGACATCGCCCAGAGAGTCGGAATAGTCAGAACAGGACACCACGCAGCGGGAACCCGAAAGCAAGTTACAGATGCTGCCTGGGTCCATGAGAGGGGCTATGAACCGAAAAAGTGCAATCGAGGGAGGGTCTGGGACCCCAAGTAAAGAGGCTGATGAAACGTGGGTAGGGGCCCAAACAGAAATGTAGGACACCAACATAATGGCATCCATAGACACTTGGCAGAAGAGTAAACAAAGTGTCCTGGAATTTCAATACAAATGGTTCTGGGACCTGAGGCGAGTTGAGGCTGATAACATGCGGGTTAAGGGCCCTAAGAGAAATATAGTGACACAAGAATATGCTGCACCAGGAGACACTTGGCAGGAGAGTTAACCAAGTGTTGTGGGAGACGGACACAAGAGGGTCTAGGGCCCTGAGAATATCAAGCGGAGAGAGACCTTAAGATATGCATGCCTGGCAGGGACTAATATCATGAAAGGAGGAAAGGGATAACAAACACATAAGAACATCTGGAAAAAACATTGTATTTCATTTTATGTGGGACAGCACACCAGGTCTCAGGTCTGTTCAGTTGGATATTAAGTCGGAAAAGGGGTAAGAAATCTGCAAACCACTAGGGCCTTGGGACCCCTGTGAAGTTGGGAAGGCCCACAAAAGCAAAGCACATGTGTCTGGGACCTAAGCAAGAGCAAAGAAACATATGATCAAAGGGCTGAGGCCCAGAGAAAGTCAGACAGTCGAGAGGGATCTGCAATCGATGTCAGAGGAAAATAATTGTGAAGAGCTGAAACCAAGATAACATAAACACATCCATTGTCCAATAATCTTCTTGCATAAGCCAGCATGGTAATCAAGACCTCCGGCTGTACTGTGTGAGACAGCAACCTATGTGAATCCATAAAAATGTATTGTTGCTGTTCATCTGTCATTTCAAACAGTAGGCTTATGAAGGATGATAGAATATCCTGTCCAGAAACACACCCACCTTTTATTCTGATACTTCAGTGTTCTAAATACTTGTTTCTCAGATGCTGGATTTTGCTTCACGGTCACATGTACACATCCAGGCAGGGTGACCCATTCCTTCATGCTTTTAGAGTGATTGTGTACCAATACATTGGATGATGGGAGCACCTGTGATTTATATCACAACCCAACAGCAGCAACCACTGTAAACAAGTTATTAATGATGGGGAACGTTCAATGGCTTTTCACTAGAGGTCTGCGTCTCTGTTGATATGTGCCCTCTAACAATAACAGCTTAGTCAGGCTTGTATGGCCCCACTAAATTGTAGATCACCTGTTCCTCATCGCCCAACCTTCACCCACAAATACAAAATTCCTTTGCATCAATTTACCATGGAACCATGTTAACTGCAATGTTAGTGTTCTGAAAATCCAAATAAAAATGCATAAGCAAAAACCTAATTCTGGTTTGGTAAATCTGAACCACCAAAGGTTCCTGTTTGGAATTATAAGAGGTACCGTTTGTTACTTGAAAATGAACGGACCAAGGACACTGCAAACTAGATTATTTTTCCCTGCAAACAGGTGAGTGGGATAGGAGTTTTGGGGCCATTTATATGTATAAGGCTGTAATACAAATTAGGGTATGTAGAACATTCACTAAGTTTAAATATCAGCACACTTAAAGGGGCTTGTGATCTCTTCTGACTTCACTGTGAACGTATTTGCTTATATTGCAACACAGCCATACAATAAGTGTTATGGCATGATTCCATTTAGGGGCTCTTTCTGCTGAACTCTGTGGATCCCCTAAACCTTTTGACGACATCCATTGTTTTCAAATTTCTCTTTGCATCTAGTGCTATTGAATTCCCTCTGTAAATCCAACCCTTTTTCTGATATGTTGCCCTGAATACACCATAGACTATCAGTGCAGCTTGTTAGAAAAGATTTTCTTTTTGCACTTTCGCTTCATAGATTTCTGTGGAACACCCTTTTAAGTGCTTTGTTTTTTTAACCTTTTTGAAGGGAAGTAAATCCGTGCACACACACCACCTTACAGTTGAGTGCAATTAGGATACTTGGTGTCCTTATAACATGTTACCCTTTGGGATTTTGTTTACTTTTTATATGTGCCTAAGACAAGCTGGTGGCAGTAGTGATATTTTTCCAGTTTCTGCATTTTACTTGTGCACTTTTGCGTTTAACTAAATGGCTATTAAAGGTAGCCATCACCCAAAGATTGCTGTGCCACAAGGTTTTTTCACTTGTTCTTTGGTTATGTGATAGTTTGGCCTTCTTTCTGCTCTCTCAGGTCAAGAAATCCCATATTATGGTTTTGCATCTGCCCAGAAAAGTCGCTGGTATCCCAGGAGGGAGCTGGTCAGTCCACCGGGTAGTTCAGGGATGTTTCTGCAGTCTCTGCGGGCACAGATCCTCAAGCAGAGGTCAAGACTAGTTGGTGCCACTAGTCCAAGGGTCGAGAGGCTGCTGGCCCACTGCAGAAGTCTTCTTTGGGCCGTCAACAGGCTGCTCTGCTTCGAAGGATTCTTGGCTTGAAAGTAGATCTTTCTCCCTAATCTGGGGCTGAAAGCAAGTCCCATCCCACCAGTGGAAAGTATCTGTGCCATTCAAACAACCAGTAGTTGTGCAATTAGGGACAACTACAGGTTTCATGTACACCCCAGCAGCAGACTTTCTGGCACCCATGCTATGGACTGGGAATAGACCGTCCCCACCCCCTTCCTATGGCACTCGCACACAAAGGCTCACTAGCCCACAGAAGCAGCAGTTTTACAAGGAAACTGCTTCATGTTATATGGGGTTTCCTCTCCCCGAGAAGGCAGGAAGAAGGGTGTTGTGTATGTTTTTCTAAAGTCTAATTGGGGTTGGACTCTCTAAGAATTATATCTTGGTTTCAAGGCCCAACTTCTTATATATGCCTGTACCACCCAAGATTGGTAGAGTGGCAGAGCAGCCAGGCTTATATTAGGAAGAGGAATGCGAGTTGTAAATCAGTACAAATAAATCAGAACATACATAGATCCAAAGAAACACATGCACACTTAGTTATATCGAAAATAGTTATTGATAAGATACCTATTGCCTTGTGTATATATAAAAAGAAACACTATCAACCAATAAGATCAAATGCACATCAGGATAATAAAAATAAATAAAGCAGGTGAGTAAATTACAATGTGCTCTTGTAAACACACACGAAGGACTTACAGTAAGTAAACACACTTTTTTAAATAACTCAGCAATACTTTGATAGGTAAATCACAAATGTAAAGAACCCACATTAACAGGTAAGCAACACTACCAATTCTTTGTAAGGCTTAGGCAGTCTTTCCCCAACTAGAAAAGATTTCTTGGGTTCATGTTTTAGAGGGAAACCAGCAATGCCAAAGTCGATAGGAATGGAAAATGTCCTGTTGGGGAACAAGCAGTGCCCATGTCAAGAGGTATGCAGCTGTTCCTATGGAAATCTTCCTTATACAGGTAAGTAGCAAGTTAGTTGGTTTTAAAAATACATAGGGACCTTAGAGAAGCCTCCCTCTAGGTCCACAAGCTGTTGGGCCTGGGCGACTGAGTTTGGGTGAACACAGAGCGGAAACAGCACTCCACTGACAAAAGAGTGACACAAATTGCTCAAGGTAAGTTTACCAAGAGCCCACAGTGCCTGGAGAATGAAGATGATAATGCAGCTGGGTGTCTTCCTAATACACAGATGCAGACAGGGTGTTCTGTTCCTTGGTTTTGGTGACGAAAGGAGGGTTTCTGGGTGGGATCCTGCAGCAGCAGTCGAGAAAGGGACTTGCCAGCAAAGAATTCTTATTCCTACGTTGGTCTGCGGTTTTGGTGCCTTTTTATCAGCACCAGGAGTGAGTGATCACAGCCAATTGGAATCTTCCTGTTTACTCGGCCCTGCACTCTGGTGGTCTTGAAGCTGATTATGCCCACCAGCCCTAAAGAGGAAATTGCCTTTGCCGGACCTTCCCGGTCGATTCGAAAATGGGGCCAGGACAGCAGTGGTGCTTCAGCTGTGCTTCTGCGGTTGCTGGGGGTGCTGCAGGCGTCTCTGGTAGTCTTCTGCTTCGGATCTTGTGGTCGGCTCTGCCTTCTATCCAAAAAGCCTCTTCTTTTATGCTGGAACCCATTCATTCAGTCCTATGAAGCTGTCAATCACCTGGGGTGGCAGTATCCAGCCAGGCATACCATCAAACAAAGACCAGCAATGTTTCAAGATCCTCCCTCACTTTCTGCCTGAGTAGACACACTGGAGCCTTGGCGGGCTTCACAAAGGAATTCCACCCAAAGACAAAAGTCAAAGGAGACCCACACCCACCTGGTACTGTAGAAGAAGGGCCAAGAAGCAATTTAAAAATGAAAATTTTAAAAAAAGAAGACTGAGCATTTTTGGAAAATGGTCACCCTGGGGTGCCTTTCTGCAGCTGTGAAAACAGCCTGCGAGTAAGTTGCACACAATTGGTAGAAAAAGGTATCCACTGCCACCCGCCATTTGTTTGTCAGTTACTGTAACTAGAAAGTTACAAGAGCAGTGGGAAAGGGGTACCAATGCCTCTTTATCCTCTACTACAGCCACTACTCCAAAAAGGCTTTGAGTACTTGACTCACAAGTTTCCAGTGGAAGACCGATCAATGCAGCATCTCAAGAATGACACATTACCTCAGACAGGGTACTGTCTCCCATTCCTAAAGAAGGCTTCCAGATTGTCCCTCACGCAAGCACTCTCTTGGGGAACCGGGCCCACTCCTTCTGCAGGAGATTCTTTCCCTGCTGGAGAAAGGTGCTGTTGAAAGGGCACCTATGGTGGAGCAACACCAAGGTTGGTACTCCACCTATTATCTGGTTCACATGAAGGATAGAGGAATGTGACCCTTCTTCACCTGAGACTCTTGAGGGAAGGACGGATTCAAGATGGTAACTCTTTTGCAGATGCTCCAGGCCCTGCAACTTCAGGGTGCTCACTTTCAGGTGCCCATACATCCCAAACACAGGAAGTACCTGAGATTCGCTGTTAGGAGCTCTCACTTTCAGTTTCGAGTAATGCTTTTCGGCTGGCCTCCACCCTGAGGCTGTTCACCAAATTGATGGCAGTGGTGGCAGTGGACCTAAGGAGGGGAGAGATCCACATCAATTGCTACCTGCACGACTGGCTGATAAGAGCCAATTCTCCCGGTCATGCTCTGGAACAACTCTGCTGCACCTGCCATTCTCGGCACAAACTGGACTTCTCCCTCAATTTCAAGAAATCCCAGGTGACAAGTTCCCAAAAGCTGCAATTCATTGAAGCAGTCCTGGATTCTTCCTCAGGAAAGGCTTTGTCTCCCGAGTTGAGGGCTTAACACATATTGCAGATTATGAAAACATTTCAGAATGCCCAACATCTTCCGGGTTTAAATTTTCTGCAGTTGCTGCTTCTCATGGCATTCTGCATTTTCATGGTGCCAGAAGTATGAGGTCCTTCCAGTGGGCCCTGGGATCCCAATGATCACAATTCTCAGGCAGGATGACAGTCTTTCAGGTTCTGAACAAGGTCACACAGGAGCTCGTGTAGTGGGCCTGGAAGGAGAATGTGATGATAGGGTTTTTGGCAGCCCTAGCCGGGGATAACAGTAGTTGGAGATTCTTCCCTCACCGGTTGGGGAGCCCACATGAATGATCTCGCGATCAGCTGCATTTGGTCCCTATCTGAATCCAAACTACACATGAACCTCTCAGAGCTGAGGGTGCTCAGACTGGCGCTGATGGCCTTTTAGCCTTCCATTCAAGGGAATAATGTCATGAAAATGACGGACAACACAGTGGCGATGCACTACCTCAACAAGAGAGGAGATGCAGGGTCACTCGCACTGTGCAGGGAGGCAATCCAGCTCTGTTTTTGGGCTCTTCAACACGCAATCTCTCTATCGGCTTTTCATCTAGCAGGAGAAGAGAACGCAAGCAGCAGAGCACAATATCTCCCAAGTGGGAGTTAGCTCAGGAAGTCCTTCTGGAGATCTTTGCCCAAGTGGATCTGTTTGCATCCTGTATCAACAGGAAATGTGGCCTATTCTTCTCCAGGAAATTTCCGCAGACTTGAGCTCTGGTGGGCGCGTTAGTGGTGGACAGGAGTTTTCCACTTCTTTACGCGTTCTCTCCAGTCCCCGTCATTCCTTGTGTCATCCGGAGGTTCAGTACGTTCTGGAAGTTCTTGATCCTAATTGCTCTGGATTGGGCCAGAAGAACGTGGTACCCGGAACTTCTGGATCTGTCCATGTCTATTCCGTCTTCCCCAAAGAGCGAACCGCTCTATCAAGAGGGATGCTGTCGTCTTCACCTAGAAATCAGACCTCTGAACCTTCACGCTTAGTTTCTGAGAGGTTAAGATACAAAGATTGGGACCTCTGAAGATTTTTTATTTATATGTTGTTAGCGGCCAAGACCCAGAGGTATCCCGCTGCTAGAGTTACATATACAGACGTATTACCATGGCAGTATATAGATGCAGTTCACACGGTATGGTAGCATGGCGTAGTGGTGATGGTTACAGTATGTTGTGGAGGCAGCGGTGGGTGATGGAAAGTAGTTTGAACTCTATGCATGCCTTAAAAGGCAGCCAATGAGCTTTTCGTCTGGTAAGGGAGATGCGGTCTGATAATTTCAGACCCCACGCTGCTGTGAGGGGGGTGTTCTTGGACAGTTGAAGTTCATTTAGGTTTTTTGTGGTGGTTCCTGTGAGGATGGAGTTAAAGTAATAGGGTTTGCTGCCGATGATGCCTCTGGTTAGAGTTGGGCAGTTGCTGGGGGTGAGGAACTTTCTGGATAGGTTAATGAGTTTGTTCGAGCATGCACCAGATGAGGCTACCGTAGAAACATGTTTGTGCATGTTGAGTTCGGTGCCGAGGTAGACGCCTAGTATTTTGACGTGTGGAGATACCAGTATGATGATTCCATCAATGAGGAAGGAGGTGAAGGCGAAGTCCAGTTGTTTGAGACGGTGCAGGGAGCCAGGGAGTTCTTAACATTTAGGCACAGGTGGTAGTTAGCCATCCATGCCTGGATGATGCTGTAGATACGGTTGATCTTAGCAGAGTAGAGCTCATGGGAGCCCGTAACTTTGAGGAGGATTTGTGTGTCAACAAAGTTAGTGTATGGTATTTTCAGACTATCCAAATGATCAAAAGGGGCTTGGTGTACATATTGTACAGTGTGGGGGAGAGGCAATAGACTTGGGGAGGACCCCATAGGAGACTGGAATGGGGTTGGCTGCTTCGGATCCAGCGAAAACCCTGGAGGTTCGCTTGTTCAGAAAAGATTTTATCCAGTTGGCAGCTTCGGTGGAAAGGTGAAAGGTGGTGACTAGGCGGTGACACAGGATGTTGTGATCGATGCGGTCGTAGGCCTCTGAGAGGTCAAGTAACTTGAGGATGGCGAGGTTGCCATTATCGCAGATGTGGTCAAGTTGGATTTTAAGGTCGAGGAGGGCGGATTCAGTGCTATGTCTGGGTCTGAATCCGGACTGGCGGGTCCTGAGTAGGGTGTTGGTTTCCAGGTGGGTTTGGAGTTGTAGGTATGCTGTGCGATCTAGAATTCTCAGTAGGAAGGGTGGTGTCGTAATTGGGCGGTAGTATGTGGGCAGGGTGGGATCATTGGAATAGCTTTTGCAGCTGGTGTAGGGCTAAATATATTGACCCTTGCCACGAGTGATACTCCTACAGTACTTTATTTTCTGCTACACCTGGCCCATCTGGGGCTGCAGGTGTCCACTGCAGTAGGTTATCTGGCAGCATTATCAATCTTCAAACGCACACCAGAGCAAGGCTCTTATTTTAAGATGCCTATTGTTATACAGTTTTTTTACTGGACTGACCAATCTTTCCACCAGTCCCTTTTATACTCTGGCTTGGGACTTAAATTTGGTGTTAACATTTTTGATGGGGGCTTGAGCCTTTCCATTCCTGTCGACTCAGATTGTTGACTTTAAAGACCTTTTTCCTGGTGGCCATCAGTTCTGCTCACAGAGGGAGTGAGATACAGGCATTCTCATGTAAACCCCCTTACACAACATTTTCCAGAGAAAGGGTAGTTTGGAGGGTGGGTTTCTTATTTAAATTTTTGTACCGCGCCTCATGCCTGTAGGCCTCAGAGCGCACATAAAACAAGACAAAACTCACAACAAGCCAAGAGATTAGACCAGGGAGGAGCAAGGGAAGAAAAGGAGACTCTTTAATCGGGGCTGAGATTAAAAAGATGAGTCTTTATGGCCTTTTTAAATGAGGCACAATTGTTCATAAGGCGTATGGAAACATGAAGAGAGTTCCAGAGAAGTGGAGCGTGAACATCAAAGCTTGCGCCGCTGAAACGCACCATTTTAAATCGGGGTCGGATGAGGGTAGGTGCTGCAGATGATGGAAGGTTTCTGGTGTCGTGTTGCTTTTGGTACGATCAGATGGGTAGGATGGACATGAGCGGAACAAGCACTTGTGAGCCAGTGTAAGGACTTTATGTGAGATCCTTTGTTTCACAGGGAGCCAATGTAAGGTTCTCCTAAATGTGGAGACATGGTATGCTTAGAGAGCTGGAAAGTGGGGCGTACAGCATTGTTCTACGTGACCTGATGGACTCTAATGTTAATACTGTTGCAATAATCCAGCCTGGAGTTGATTAAGGCAGCAGAGAGCAAAGCACAATTTTCAGTGGTGATACAAGGACAAATATATTGTATGCGCTTGTTGATAAAACTACATGCAGACCGAATGTGCGAAAGGTGGGGCTTCATGGACAATTCCTCATCCAGTACCACTCCTAAGGTTTTCACCTTCTTGTAGACCGAAATATTATGACCCGCAATAAAAAAAACAGGAGTAGTCGGATGTAAGCTTAATACGACTATTTTTGATGGCAATGATCATGAGTTTGGTCTTCTTACAATTGAGGGCCAGAGAGTTACAGGCCATCCAATTCTGTATAGAGTTGTAGATGGTGTCCCTCCTTCCTTCCCAAGGTGGTGTTTAAATTCCATGCGACACAAAAAAATGACCTTGCCAGCATTTTGTCCACCACCTCATCCTTCCAAGGGGGAAAGAGATGTTACATAGATTGGATCCTAAAAGGACTTTAAGCTTTTACATTACCAGGCTGGTAAATGTTAGACAAGAAGATCAACTGTTTGTTGGTTATGCCGGACACAGAACGGGGCAAGTAGACCTTGTCACAGTGGATAATTCTGTGTATTTCAGAATGTTACTCTTTAGCAGGTAAGGATGTCCCTGCAAAGTTGAGGGCATATTCTATTACAGATGTGGCAACCACTTAACATCTGCAAAGAGGTGTACCGGTGCAGGACATCTGTAATGCTGCAACGTGGTCTTCAGTACACACCTTCTTAAAACATTACTGCCTTGATTCCTTGTTGGGTCAGGATGCTAGGTTTGAGAAAGCTGTTTTACACAACCTAAACCAGTAATCTGCTGTTCCAACTCAATTTACAAAAACTGCTATGGTACTTTATCAAAGATGAGGTATTCGTGGGAGGACACAGTCCATTAGAAGAACAAATTAGCCAGCATGGGATCTGGCATGGATTCACATGCTTATGAATATTCCCTGCTGTCAGGCTTGGAATCCTTGGTAAAAGGAAAAAGCAGTTTTGCTTTAGCCTGCAAACTGCATTTTACTCTATAACCAATCAGTGTCCTTTGGGTCATACTGCCCCCATCCAATGACCGTCGTCTCCCTAAGCTCCATTCCCGGTGGCCATCTTAAGATTTTTATTGCATGTTTTATACAATACAGTATTTTTTGACTGATTTTATTCCATTGTTCATCCGTAGGTCGACTACCGGCAGAAGCGATCCATTGTCGGCGAAGATCAACGTTCATTGCATCTTCTCTTTGAAGTGTTCAAGCGGCTTAGGCCTACTTCGGACCTTCCTCCATGTCCGAGGAGAAGAGGTTTCTCTTAAAGATATGCGCAAAATGACAACTGAGAAATGTATATGTCGAAGATCGACATCACAAGTGTTTATATTGCCCGCATCCGGACCTGATGAGGAGGGATGCGAGATTTGCTGTGGTTTTTCAAAGATGATGAAAAAGGACTGTTACAGCAGGTTAGCAGCGTGGCTCAAGTTGGGGAAAGTCTCTTGCGCTGACTCCTGGCACAGTCGTGCCTCATCCAGGCCTGGTTGGTCCCATGAGCAAACTGCCTCTGAGAGAAAGTTGAGGTCCTTTTGAGGACGCCCCATCCCCGGAGGTCCAAAAGAAAGCCTAGCACCATGCTACGGGTTCGCCACAGGTCCCAGTTCGGGAAGGACACGATCACGGTCTACATCCACGGCGAGCCTGCCAGTGAGGGCCGCGCTCCCTCCAAGAAGAAGTTCTTAACCCCTTTGAAGCTTAGTTTACTGTCTTCGGACAAGCCTGCAAAGGAGAGGTCCTCAAGTGGCTCCTTTCGTCCCCCGTCGACGACACCATCAGCGACCAAGACAATGACTTTGTCGACAACCGCTTTGTTGTCCAGAAAGTCCACTTTGTTGACGACCACAACCTGGACTGTGATCCCGTCGACAAAAGCTTCGGAATCCACCTCGTTGACGACCATCACGACTTTGTCGAGAGGGCACCTAGCAACGAAGGTGGTCTCTACGATCACGACATGAACCCTATGAGTGGCCTTGCCACCAGGGCATACGGCTTCTGCAGCAGAAGCCAACGATATCCGCTGATGCCCCTTTGAAGATGCCAGTGCCCATTGTCACCACACTCCCGAAGGAGTCGGGGAAGGACAAAGAGTCAGATAAGGAAAGGGATCGGCTAACGCCCATGGACCTTCCCTCCAGGCAAGGGAGAGTGTCCCCGACAAGGCCATAGGATGCATCGAGGGAGCCTGTGCACATCTACACAAGCTTCGATGGTTACCACTTGCCTGAGGGCTGCTACTCGGACCATGAGGGTGGTGTGGGGGGCTGAGACCGTGTCCATAGAGGGGTCTCGAGGGATGAACCCATATTGTCATCTAGCCCAAGGAGGTGCTTCGCCTCGGAGCCGTAACCGGCTGCTCCTTACACCCCTGAGCCCCCGCCCAGGGACATGTCATTGGACATCCTTAAAACACTGCACACGCTGGTAACGGAGATACAGCAAAGACTGCCTGCTGCACCTCTGCCGGCTCCGACTCGGAGCCCCGCAAGGCTGGCAACCAAGAGTCCATCCAGGCCAAAACAATAGGTTAAAGGAACCGCATCGGGCCTTGACCCCTTTATGGGAGGAGCCCCCGCACACGGGCACAGGTACGAATACTGACATTCCGGTGACGCATACACATGGCTACGTACCAGCAGACGGAGAGCCGCTGGATGCAGACGAGCCCTCCAGGGGTTCTGCCACTGGATGCGGTTGGTTCCTTTCATGCCGTGATATCGAGGGCCTCTACCCTCTTCAATTTGGTGCCAGAGGAGGAGGAGAAGAAGAAAGGGTTACTCTACCAACCACGAGAGTCCAGGTGAAAGACTGTCATGTTGATTCCTCTGTTGGATGATGTCAGGGAGGAGGGTTAAGCCTTAATGAAGACGCTGAGTACCGTGCCTCCCAAGCAAGATTGGCTGGAGAAGAAGTACAGGGTTTCCGACTCGGCTCCTAGGTGCTTGAGGTCACAGCCTTCTCCATACTCATTTTCTGCTGCCGCCAGGAAGCTCTCATCGAACCCATCATCTTCATGGTGCCTCCTGATAAAGATCAAAACAAACTGGTTGCAATGGGCAATCGCATCATTACCATGGCCTGCACCATCAAGGCCGCAAATGCCCTGGCCATCTGATCCCGGTACGACAGAGAGCTGTGGTATAAACTTGGACCTCTTTCTGACTTCCTGCCGGAGGACAAGAAGGTCTAGGCCCTGGCTCTGTTCCAGGAGGGTGAAGTGGCATCTGATCACGCTGTCATGGTGGCTGTGGACATTGCGGATACCAGGTTCCGCCAGATGGTCAACAGGGTGTGCCTTCAACAACGGGGGGTGGCTGAAGGCCATCAACTTCAGAACAGATGTCCAGTTCAAGGTAGTGGACAGGCCTTTTAATGGGGACAACCTCTTCAGCAAGACCGTGGATGAGTCTCTCCAGACGATTAAGATGAACACCGAGACGGCAAGCTCGCTGGGAACATTGCAACAGCGGAGGTCTTCCTTTCGATCCTTGCAGGAAGTTTGGCAGGTCATCTAAGAGGTATAGCACTCCCTATCGTCAACCCTCCAGCTCCACGACTCAGGAGGCTTAAAGAGGCCACTTGCAGTCCTACAGCAGTGGTGGACAGGGTTGTTGTCGCTCGCAGGCCAGGACGCAGAGGCCCAAACAGGCGTGAACTGGCTGTGGATCGGACTCCCACCAGCACACTCCAGTGGGAGGCAGATTAGCGAATTTTGTCAACAAGTGGAAGAGCATCACAACGGACAAATGGGTGCTGTATGCTCTTTTTCAGGGAAACACCTTGGAGTTCCAACACAGTTGTCCTCTCATTTGTTATGTAGCATGTCAGGAACTACACCTGGCCCAGCTGCTGCAGTGTGTTCAGGCCATTTTAAGGGGGCTATAGAGCCCATTCCCCAGGCTCTGGAGTGTACTGCAGATACTTTCTGGTACTGAAGAAGTCAGGCGGGTGGCAGCCAATCCTAGACTTAAGACCCTCAACAAGTTATTTGAAATCCCAACAGTTCAGGGTGGTCACCTTGCAGCATGTTCTCGGACAGCTGACGGAAGGGTATTTCCTCGCGACATTGGACCTGGAGGATGCCTACTTTGACATCCCCATTCACTCAAAGCATCAGAAGTTCCTACAGTTTCTTGTACAGGGGCAGCACTGTCGGTTCATGGCACTGCCCTTCTGCCTGAAGTAAGCGCTAAGAGTGTTCATGGAGTGGTTGGATCCACTCACAGCATATCTACTCATAAAGGGGATCCACGTCTACACTCATCTAGATGACTGGCTAATCCGCTCCCACTCTCGCGCGCTTGCAATCTAGCACACCACGGAGACCATCGCCTTCTGACAGAACTCGGATTCTCCATCAAGTATCCGAAGTTCTGCGTGGAGCCATCTCAGAACACTTGTTTCCTGGTTGTCCGTCTCTTCATGGTCGGGTGGTTGATGACCCCCTCAGAGGAGAGGGTGACAGCCATCCTGGGAAAGGTGCAGCGCCTGTCGTCGACGCATAATTTAACAGTGAGAGCTGTCAGGTCGTTGTTGGGCGTAATGTCCTCCTGCATTCTTGGACGGAGAAGGTTGTCCTCAGCCAGAAGTTCCGACAAGCTCTTCGATGGTGAGGAGTAGGTCCCCTCTCATGAAAGTAGCTCCTTTCTAGATACCGCCTTTCAAGATACCTCCTCTCAAGGTATGGTCAAGACACCTCCCCTGAAGTGTGGGGGTGGGAGGGCCACACTGGAAAGTCCCATGCCAGGGGACTCTGGCTCCCAAAGGAGAAGGACCTCCACATCAATGTCCTGGAACTCTGGACAGCCTTCTGGGTCCACAAGTCGTTCCTTCCTCAGCTGAAGGGAAAGGTGGTGCGCATTTTCACAGACGCCACCATGTTCTACATCCAGAAGCAAGGAACACGCTTTCCTGGGAGGCCCAAGCCCTGTGGTGCTGGGCCATTCTTCAGGACATGTTCCTTGTCCCCTTTCATCTGGAAGACATCAAGGACACCCTCACAGACCCGCTCAGCAGGGTGCTGTTGTCCTTCCACGAATAGGAGCTTTAGCAGGAGCAGTATCCCGTCTCTTCAGCAAGTGGAGTGATCCCCAGACTGACCTCTTCGCGACAGCGGCCAACTCCAAGTGCCAGAGGTTCGCCTGGGAGATGCCTTCTCTTTCCCATGGGAGGGTTTCTCCATACGCGCCTTCCCCCCCGATCCCACTCGCACTCCTGTGATCAACACACTTGAGATGTTGTGATTGCAGGATGATCCTCATCGCTCCAGCGTCAACACAGCAGGCAGGTCTGGTACCTGGACCTGCTCAGTCTGTCAGTGGCACCGTCCATCCCGCTGCCTCCACTTCCTGACGACCTCGCCATAGAGGGTGGATCAATACTGCATCGTGATCCAGCATTGCTGAGCCTCACGGCCTGGCTCCTGCAGCCTTACAGTTTGGACATTACGCTCTGTCGCTGGAATGCAAGAAAATCTTGGCTAAGGCTTCATCAACACGGTCTTGCTACGGCCACACTAGTCCCATAGGCTCATCAAGGAGTTCCTCAAGGGCCTCTTCAGGACCTTTCCGGCAGTGAAGGCTCCTGTTTGGTAAAATTTCACTTACTGATATTTTACCTCAATATTCGTGCACCTCCAATTTTCTACTGTATTTCAGTGAGCAAAGTACGTTGCAGTACCGCCCACTGGTGGTGTTGCGCTTTCGGGCCGTAGACATCCCTTAAGGATTTTTTGGTTACTGGACAATGTGCCTAGTAGAAGACGGGTGGCAGCAGAAGCTTTTTCATGTATTTTTATTAACCTTTACCGAGCCATACTGTGCTTAGCTCATGACTGTGGCTAGTGTCCGTCATGGCCGTGCCACAAGGTCTTTTGTCTTCCCCTTTGGCCATTTAGTCTGTTGGCTTTCCCCTTGCTCTTTGTGACCCGGGGAGTCCTTATTTGGGCATGCATTCTCCTGCGAAATCCGGTGCTTTTCGCTGGCTAATGCATGTCACATGGGTGGGCACCCAAGAAGTAGGCTGGCACTGTCTGGACCCAATCCACACTACTAGTGCCAGAATGTCTGGTATCCTTGTGTACGGAGAGCTGCAGTAGTCCCTGATTGGACTACTGTCTGCGGGCATGAGTGGGCCGATCTCCTCATTGGCCAGCCGGGTTTGAGCCCACTCTGGATTTTTAGGATGAGAGGAGGGGCTCAGAGTGAAGACCTGCAGATCACCCTTCGGTCCGAATAGACCTATACACGGAGCCAAGTATCCTGAGAAGCAAAGCCGATCCAAGCACTGTCGAGAACGGCGCAGAGAAGGTTTGGCACCCTGAGCCCGCTGTTGTCCCGGTAGAGCCCTGCTTTGCGCTTGATCTCCGAAAACCTGCAAAGGTGCTTGAATCATTTTCAGTGGTGGGACCAATCACTCTCAATGCCTGCATGGTGCCCTGTAACCAAACCTTCACAGAAGTGTCCCTGGGCCTTCCAGTGGACTGACCAGCTTGTACCTGGGTACCCATGCTGGAGCGTTGCTACATCGAGTTTCGACTCAAGCTTTGGGAGAACCCTAGTTTGCACTGGAAAGCCTCTTCTTGCCAATTCTCGTCGTCCCTACCGCTCATGTCCACATGAGAGAAGCGTGCGTCAGTGCGCAAGACTTGGGTGCCCCTGCGCCACTGTGCGACAGTGGAGGTCGCTGCTGACTACTGTCCCGCCTTTCTCCAAGTGTCCTGAGACCAGATGCATGGGTGCCTTCTTTGTCCTGCATTTGTGACGAGAGATCCAACTCCAGTTGTAAATCGTACTCGCATCCGCACACACAGCGTTGTGCACTTTGAAGCGTAACCGAGGAGGGTATTTCATAGTCCAGGCGACCTTCAAACCTGTTAGGTTGGAACCCGGAGTGAGCTAAGGGCAATGAGTAATACTAATTACCTGTGGCCCCTAGTTGATCCATAATGTTTTTACGCACAAAGGATCCCTTGTGGTCCTTGCCTTGACCTGGGTGGCTCTTAGTCTAGTTTGTTTTGTGTAGCACAGCCTGGCCCTTCCTATAGTCTTCTGAAAGTTGGGGTCAGCTTTGTTCTCCGTAGCAGAACTACCTCTGACTCTTGGAACTGAATACCTCACACTCCAGTGCCCTCTTCTAACTTTTCCTCATTGAAGTTTGTCCTTTGTAAGCTTTATGCATCAACGAGCGCTGTTACACACAAACAACATTGAGCACAAGCCTCCATTCTCCGTAGAGCTGGACTTCTTAAGTTAGCGATATCCATTTCTGGAGTTGGCCATTCTGATAGCTTGTTTCCTTTCCCTCCTTATAGGTTTTGGCAGGAATATGCACTTTACTGCATTGACCGAAAAATGACTGTACATCTATTTAACATAGTGTGTGTTTAAGGAGTAGTATTACTGTGTTCCTCATTATTCACTTGTGTTTTTTCTGGGCCTAATACATTGTATATTTTTGATATACTACTGTCTAAGAGTAATTCTTGTCGTCCTAGTGTGTGTGCTCATCCAAGACCTCACATCACCCCTACTATTCCTGAGACTTAGCCTTGACTGCTCTCCAAGCTACCTTGAATTGTCCTGGCAAACTTTGCAGAAGTGTTCCCTGTTTCACTAAACAAGGATAGCTTCCTGAACATCTGTTCAGCGCACAGTTCAGAAATTCATTCTAACAGCTCCTGCTCTGACTTGGGAGCTCAATGTTGTGCTAAGCTGATGGGGCCTCTTTTTGAACCTTTACATCTTGCCAGCTGAAGTTCCTCTCATGGAAAACTGCTTTCCTAGTGGCCATCACCTCGGCCTGGCGAGTCGGCGGGATTCAGGCACTCTCCTGCAAGCAACCATATTTGTCTTTCCATGCTACGAGGGTGGTGCTACAGGCCCATCCTAACTTTATGCAGAAGTTTCCATCTGAATTGCATCTCAACAAGCTTTTGGTTTTACCAGTCTCCTTCCTGAATCTTGCGTCACCCACTCAGCTCAGAGGGCGTTTCATTTGCTGGACGTTGCTCGTGCCCAAGGTTTTATGTGGCATGCACAAAGGATTTTTGGAAGACTTAACTACTGTTTGTCAATTTGAGCCTGTGAATCACAGGAAGGCCTTGTCTAAGGCTTCCATCTCCTGCTGGCTCTCCAGCTGCATCATGCACATAGTCTGGCCCGCAGACCTCTTCCAGTCTGGCTGAGAGCCAATTCCAGGAGAGCCATTTCAGCAATGACGTTGTTTCTCTCTGGCATGCCCCTGCCCAACATCTTCAGAGCTGCTACATGGAGGTCCACACACACCTTCACGAGATTCCGCTGGATTGACAGGAATTCAGGGCATAGTCCTGGGTCAGTCAAGCGGTGCTACGCAACCTGTTTGCTTGAGGGGAGTCTCTTGCGGGGTGGGAGGATGCAGTGGATGCCTCGCCTACAGAAGGTCCCAGGGGGGTGTTTGGATGCCTACCGTACTCCCTACCAGACGAGGACCCCTGGATTGTCTGTCAGAGTTCCGAACCGACACACCAGACAACAGCCGTCCCGGAGTGCTGTTCAAAGACAATATGTTAAAAACCCTTACCTACCGGCTCAGAAGAGGAGGCAGCTTGCTTTGCACTTACCTCTCGATGATGGTGCTCCATTCACTCCTGTGTTGCAGGATGTTGGTTACCCCTCTGAACCCGAGCAGACCCTAATGGGAACCTTGCGGCTAGTGGGAAGGAACGTCCTGGGGTTGAGACTGTGTCGGATGGTCTACGGTATGCACAATGATGTCCTGCGGGAACCCCGATTGGCCCAAGGGTATGAAGAAAAGGTTGTTAAACAAAGGAACTGATGTTTTGTTTTACGACCTTATTTTGAAAGGACCGTGACGAAGCTGATGGGGATAGGCAAAAGTTACCACTGGGCCTACTAGATGCCTCTTAAACGAAGCAGAGAGGGGTCATCCCTATCCTAGGACCGGGAGTTTGATGATCAAGTAAACCACTCGGACTGCCGCGTGTGTACGTTGTTTTCGTTTGACCTGACTAAAGGACTTTTCTTTAAGGTAAGCATGGGTCCGGCTCGACTTATTTACAAAGGGGTAAGTATGAGGCAACAGGCACAGTGTGTGCTGTATATACCAGCGTCAACGTCCAGTTTGAGTGTGGGGATGGAAGCCACGGAGGGACTGGGACTAAACGATGCACATCGCTCTCTGCTGACTAACAGGTTTTCCGAAGCTGCAAGCAGAATATCAGTATATCAAGGATGAGGAATCCATAAGAGGAATATACAGTAGAAGGAGAATTACAAGGGGGAAGTAATTTGTTCCTCTCCATGTGCCCATCCCCTCGGTCACATGTCAAGGCTAATTTTGTAATGGTTGACATAAAAATGGAGGAACTGCGGTTGGGCTGATGAGCACGGTGTTAAACAGAAACCTGTGCAGTTCCCTCTGGGACCACTGCAAAAGATTTAGGACTACAGGTGTTTGGCAGTAAACCCACTTGGTAGCAGTCTGTACCACACAGATTCACTTGGTAGCTGTGGCTGAGCAGTCAGACTTGCCTCAAGAAGAGTTAGGCAGTATACAGAGTATTCACAATAGGTCAAGAGCACACAATAGAACAAGTAAACACTGACCAGGGCTTGGTGTAAAAGAGATATAATTATTTATTTAAAACCACATGTAGAAAAACACACAGGCACTAATAGTAAGCAATTCAAAAACACGGTCTCTAAAAGATATACACTCCCTTAAAAGAATATTAGACAAGTCTTAAGTAAAGCCCCACTTATTTTCAGACAGCGGTGAGCGCTTAACGTAGATGGCACTCTAATAGTTCGTTTTAAAAGGGAGGGAAAAGCAGAAACACTTTTACACAAACATAACAAGAGAGGAAGGCAAAGTGAAACCGTGAATTCAGAGTCAGTAGGCCGGATCCACTTTAAGAGGATCGAAACGAAATGTGTCCAAGGTCACACGGTTGCAGTGCACAAAAAGTCTTGTAATGGTTCAAAAAGGAGTTGGACCAAAGAAAGGGACCAGTTAGGGGGTCAAGGCGGCCAGCCCAGTCCAGAAGGTTAAGGAGTTATTATTACTTTGTAGCAATCTTTAGAAAGGGAGGCCTGGCGGACATGGTACCTTAAAGTGGTGAGAACACTCCAGCGGGGGCAGTTGTTCCTGGCAGCGGATGCAAGTCGGTGCTTCGTCCGGGGGAGGAGAGGATCTTTCTCAGGTACAAGGAGCGGTCTGTTGATTCGCGGTTCAGTGGTGAGTGGCTATCCGGCCGCCGGGGTGCTTGGCCTGGGCAGTTCGACCACAAACCGGTCTGGGGTGCGAAGAAAGAAAGGTAAACTGGTTGTGCCCACCAGTCAGGGGAAGAAGCCTCTCCAGCCGGGAGATCTTCTCTGTCATCGGGAAGTGGTGAGTCGGTTCTGCAGGGCTCCACCGGTGGTGTCGTTGTGGTAGGTCGGCTCAGCTTCTCCCTCGTCGGATTCTCAGGTCCTGTGGCGACTTCTGAAGTTCCAGTAGCCAAAGCCCTGCTTTTATGCAGCATACCCCCATTCACTCAGCCTAGCTGTCAATCAAACATGCTAAGAGGTGAGCCGGCCGGCTCACCACTTGGGCCAATCACACAAGAGTGCGACTTGAGTTACCAAGGTAACTCAGTCCAGGGTGCCTAAGGCCCCTCCCACACCTCCTGTGGTACCCAGACAGAGTGGCACCACTTTTGGAGGCTTCTGTGGAGAAGCCCGCTAAAAAGTGGAAGAAAGGGCTCGACTTGGGTTGGAGTCACAGAAGAGAACACAAACGCCATTTTAGAATCGAGTCTTGGCAAAAAAATACCAACCGGAGAATTAATATTAATTAAATAAACCGGCGGTGTGTTCGAGGCTATGAGAATTAAATAATTAAAGTTGGTAACCTAGAACAATGGGAAAATCCCATAGGGAAATATTTGCGGTCGAATATAAAAAGTAGTTTCCACTACCACCAGCCAAAACTCAATCAGGGGGGATGGAGACGTGCCCCCTCGACTAACAGACCCCAGGGCGATCGAATTGCCCCGACCAGTACGTCCACAATATGATGGTTTGTACTGGTTTCTGTTAATAATTTGGGACTAGTAAAGCCAATGGTGACTTTACATGCACTGGGAGACAGTAGTCACTCCCAGGGTATGGAGTCTATGATGGGGTGTCACTATGACACCCCTGTGTTACTGCACGGAGGGTGCTGTGTAACACACATAGTAAAAACACATGAGACCCTATGGAGTAAAGGACCCCATAGCCCAAAAACACATTACCAGTCAAAGGAATACCATAAATCATGTCCAAGAGTGGGAGGAAAAAGTCTCACTCCTGGCAGGAGGAAAAAAACAAACTCCAGAAATCCAGCAAAGCTGCTGGGGGATTCACTAGGTTAGGAAATTGAGCCTAAAGAGAGAATTCTCCTTAACACACGGTTAAATATTTGTTTTAACAAAACATATAATTAAGCTGCCTTACTCTGGAGCTGAATTAGCTTTCTTTGAAATAGTGCTACGAGTCCGGAGGAAGGGGGCCAGCACAAATCAGTAGTGCAAGCCGTTCTTGTACAGGTTGTCCTTTGGTTCACTTTCTGCAGATGTAGCTGCCCCCGCCACCTCTTTCCAGTATGCCTCGGTATGGACTGAAAGAAATGGATCGAGGTGTGGGAATCCAAAGGGTGCAAATGGGGGGTAGACCCTGTAAATGTACGTGTCAGGTAGCTTCTTTTCTAAATTTGCCATGCATATGCTATTCGGTTACTGTCCTAAAATTAGGACATCCCAGATGTCTGCTTTAAGAGGAACCACAATAGTCCCAGTACAATAGTTGCTACAGTATGTAAGGTATCCTTGAACAGTGCCTATAGGCTTAGATAAAAAAAACCTACGCAAGTGACAAAGGCAATTGGAAGGAAGGACTCTGGCCTACAATCAATGTATTGTCATTTGTATTCAGTATATTGGCCCCTGTGTTGCATACGACGTATTTCTGGACTCAAAGCAGGTTTCTGTACACTGAGATTTGTGAAAAGGCCCTGTTGAACCCTGGCGTGCACATACAAAGCCGAGCTGGCCTGGAAATGTACATAGCCTGGCTGGTTGTTGGGTGTTTCATATAGAACAAAACTGCTCTGTGCAACATTGGTCAGTAGACCATGCACAACTGTTGAGAAACGTGCCACTTCCCAGACACTTAACCCAATAAAGCACTTTAAGCAAGAGAATTGAATTTAACCATTAAACAGTGTTGTCAAATGGCATTCTCATGATGTCACTAGTCAAATATCTTACATTTGTAACTGCATCAAATCCTTTCTTTCTTATTGCATTCAATTGGTGTATATTTTCTGAGCTTGCAGCATGTGCTTTTTTCCTTAAATGCTAAGTTCTATCCCCTTTTCTTTTCCAGGCGGAGATGAGCAGCTGGATGAGAGCAATCAACCTCACAACCGTCTCACCCTTAACGCCACAAGGGGACCTAGATGACTTATCGCCCATCACCCCCAAAGGAATGACCCGTGCCATGACCATGCCACCGGTGTCGCCCAACAGCGGCATAGAAGGAACTGTCACACTGCGCAACAAGGAAGGCAAGGAAAAGGACAGGGAGAAGAGGTTCAGCTTCTTCAAGAAGAAATGAGAAGCACCCTTACGTAAATACAAACCATTCCAGAGAAAGCAGATATATTCTAAATATGAACACTATTTAATCCATGGAACTAATGGAAGGGACTCGGGAGTATGTCAATTCAGCATTTTATATATAAAAAACAATATATATATATGTGTATATCTCCAGTAGAAGGATGGAGGAGAACAGCAAAGGACACTGGTTTCGGAGACCAGGACAAATGTTGGCCTCTGCAGTGAAATCGTTAAGACGCCAGGACTGGAGGAAAGAGAAAGTTTGCCATTTGTTTAGAAAAAAGAAAAAAAATCAGTTTGTGAAAAGACTGGTGTGACGCACACCGGCATTTTGTAATATTGCAAAATTGTGTTGCTTCTTCTCTTGCTGTCTGGGATCAGCACTGTTTTTATTTTTTCCAATTTTTGGGGTTTTATCCAACTTGGTTCAACTTTTTAATTGTTTTTATTTCTTTTTAAACCTAGGAACATTTGTTGCCATGTTAAACATAGATTCCTGTTAAAGAATGATGGTGCAGTAGTCACAGGTTGCATCTCACCAGAGGCATGCAATGTCTTGTTCTTTAGGTCAAGTGACTTTCAAAACGGTGGATTGATGACGGCCTCCCTACATCCCCAACCAGGTTCCCTTACCAGATTTTCACAGCCTTTCTCTGCAACCCTTGCAGGGCAGGCTTCATCCTCTACAGGAGGGAGTAAGCTCACTCATTCTTCTAAAGATTGCTTCTCGCAGTGCAAGGTGCCAAATTGTTGCCAAGGCGGGACAAAAACTGATGCACATGCTAAAGGGAAGCCCTTCTCCTGTGATTGAGGCATGTGGATATTCCAGTTGCCCATTTGCTCATTAGACTTTATGCATCCTGCGTTTGCTTCTCGTCCTACTCTATATACTCGTTTTGGAATCTTCAGGAATGTGCACTTATTAGTCTGTGAAAAAGCCACACCAGTACGCAAAGCGTGCCAAGGTGCCTTGGCACCCAGCAAAGCTGGGAACTGATGTGCATGCCACCGACTGGGTCTTTGATCGCAGCATATCGAACTGAATTCATGAATGAGTTACAGAAGGGAGCCTGTATTCCACTCCTGCCAGCCTGAAATAGGTCGGTGGGGTAGGAGTGTTGATGACACCTCTCTAGGGAGGTGAATTGTTTTGAGGTAATGGTGCTTCATACCATCTTTGTTGGCAAAGTCACAGCTGCAGCAATGAGCAGTACACCACTCCTTATCCAAAACAGCTGCAACTGGTTCTTGAAATTGCACAGCCAAAACATAGGGGCTGGGGGGGGGCGAGCGTTTGCCATCACTACGGGGAGGCTTACTGTTATAACGCTTGAGAACCTATGATCTGAAGTGATTGGTAAATCCAAAGAATTGGGGAGGAGGCCAAAAGCTTTGAAATAGTTCCACAATGTATATGCTTCTGGTAGTCCTTTAGCTGAACTGTTTCCACAGACCTGCAATATGGATTGGGGTGCAGGTTGGATTCTGTTGTCCCAGGGTTTGTATCACTACCACACTGAAATTTCTAGCTCTACAATAGTAAAGCATATGGAAACCTTGTTTGATACCAGCAGGCTGACTGCTGAAGTAGAGAAAAAGTTAAGATCAGAAATGGTAATTGTAAAGCATTCACACAGCAGAATCTACTTGTGAAAAATTCCCTTGCTGAAAATGTGACATTAAGCTATACCATGAACATAAAATACGAGATGACAGAGGAATCTGTAGAAATTGTATATGTAAAACATATAGGGCTTTTTGCTGTCTGCCTTTCCACATCTACTTGCACACCTGCAGATCATTGGACAGTTTAATGAAAAAACTGAAGTGTCACTAAGGCCAGCCAAAGCATCTGCCTCTTCCACACCCAAGACTGGAAAAGAACAGGCGTTTTTGATGGGACAAAAGTCGTTGCGGTAGTCGACACCAGACACTACAGATCACATGCTTTACCTTGGCTACAAAATGTGAATTTAAAAGAAAAAGGGTCGACTTCATTTTTACAGTTAGATGACTTGTTCCATTTAATGGGTTTGATTTGTTCAGCTGCAAATAGACATACCCTGCCTTCGAGTGTGTATAGGTTTGCCTGGCAGCGTTTCTTCCCAATTTTGCCATGGATTTACGTCCCGACAGATGTCTTGTCATGTAATGTTTATTCCTTTTTTTCCAACTTTCTTTCAACGTTCGACGTGTTCAGGCTGTTTTCCGTACCCCTAGTAGAAGCATTATTAATGTGTTTGCAGTGGCATCTGTTTCTTTTTTTTAACAGAATCTCTGAAATAAAAGCGAATCTGTGTCCTAAACTGTGTTCTTTGATTCCCACTCCCTGACATTTCCACAGCTAAACAATTAGCTTCTGCAGTTAACATTCTGTCTCTGACTTCAATACCAGATTTTGCGATCCTTGGTGTGCTAATAATGTTATATTCTTATATAGTGCTTTGTGTTAAGTTGTTGGGATTTACACTGCATCCTGCGACCATTCACATGAGAGGAAAATGCAAGATAGCTTTACTTTTGGGTTGATGCGTGCAGGCACGAATTACCCCGAGTTCTTAATGTAGGTCTGTTTCTAGATGTCCAGTATAGAGTGCGCATAGTCAGTTGTGTCCAGAGGGAAGCCTTGTGTGTGCCTGTGATGCTAGCATGCGTTAAGAGGCTATGTAAATTAATTGTAGAGTTCTCTTGTTGGATGGCTTTTGGGATGCTAATTCAGTTGCTGCATGTGAATGGCTTAGTTGATACATGTGTGGTGTGCTTTAGTATAGCGTTTGGGAAGGTAAATCCTTGTAGGTTTAGTGCTTGTAGGTTAGTCGAGGGTATGTTGAACAACCTGGATCATTGATCTAGTGTGGTCAAGGTGACTTCTCATTAGTGGTGCCCATGAGGTAAGGTAGGTGTGAGGAGATGTTCTGAGGCACCCTAAGTGGGCTGATATCTGTGACAGTGGACCGTGTGCAGCAAGTGGTCCTGGATGAGAGATGGCGAACATTGGGAGGAGTGGAAAACATAGGCAGCATGCACACATTTACAGTTATTTCTTTATATCCCGCACAATGGACACTGAGGCATGATGGTGCAGACATCAAAACATAAAGAAAGGGCAGAAAGCACTATAAAGACGCAACACAATCTCCCGATAGAGTGTAGGGAATCTAAAAGACCAAAGAGTGTCATGGGTCAGATCAGCATAAATTAGAAATGTCCGTACATCATCAGAGTATTATTTTACAATCCGAGCAACCCATTTCTGCATGATCTAAGATATGAGGGTAAGGTGCTAAATCCACAGCCCACTAGAACACAATCACTTGATTGCTGTGAGCATCAGTCATTCAGTTTGACCCTGACAACACCAGGTCCTGTTCGTTGACGTAGCCAAGCAAGCACCTTGTTTCGCAAAGCTTCTCTAGTCTCTTTTCCATCCTTCCTTCCTCTTGGAAATCAAGTATGTGGAGTAGACAATGGGTGAGAATAGTTCCCAAGTGTAGATCCGAGTAGGGATTTCAGAGTGGGCAGAGTCCTGGTGTGAGCTACTTTGGTAAATTCATGCCAGACACATCCAGCTTCTAAGCACTTTAATAACCATTATTGCCCCATCTTGAATGGTACTTGGTGTTCGAACTTGCAAAGTGCAGGTTGCCCTCATGTCACAGACGAAGGCTTTCTTTGCTTGTGCAGCTGTCCGCCCTTGGCCACAGGTGATTGAGTACAATTCAATGTTATCATGTTAGTCTGTATGACATGTCTAAATGTGATTAAATAGCACACACTCAATCTCTCGATTGTAGTTGCTCCCACAACTAATCTGCCGGATATACTCTATAAACATGAGTTTTTACAACCATGTTTAGTGCTTAAGTCGAAATACCTGACTTTTAACGAGAGTAAAAGGTTGCAGAGGGTAAGTACAGAATTTCAATGGCTTGCATTTTCCCACAGATTCCTAATCTTCATAGATCGTCCTCTCCGCATCAGCTGCTCAGAAAACTTTGACAGTGGGCGTAGTGGGGCTCGATGTTGTCTCTCGACCTCTGTATGCCACACCTCTACTCCGATGTGACATCCGTAGTGCATATACAACGTCACTATGACTCCATACCTTGGTTCCTTTTTTCGGCACCCTCAGCTGTCAGGTTTCCATGTTACAGTTTGCGTTTCAAGCATTCTTTCTGGAGGTGTAGAAGGGGAGGTGTCTAAGGTCTAGGTGGTTGAATTGGGATGGGAGAATTGGTTTTTTTCCTTAATGATTCATTCCTCGGGAAGCCTTTGTTTCCCCAGGCCAAGATGGAGGCTTAGATCTACAGCATTGATTGGCTAAGGCTGGCAGTGATGCAGCTTGGAATTCTTTGTTGAATTCTAAACTACCTTTCATTTTAGTTTTAATTAGAGCAGGTCATAGCCATTTTAGCTCCTGGAAATAAAGTGTTTAACCCTCCATAGAAGTTTGGTAATCCTTTTTAAATGTTAAGTAATTTATGAATCCCTATCAGAGTAATTATTTGAGAAGGTGCAGGTAGCCGTTTTCACCATAAGCAATTCCTTGGAAGAAGACGACCAGTCTGCTGAGACAGAAGACCAGACTAAGTTAAGTGCCTTTTATTTTCAACTCTGAAGTTATCTGTTGGTTATATCCCAAGAAAGAAAAGAGATTAGCGTGTCTGTGAAGAATTGACAATGGAAGGAGTTTGTGAGCGCAACGTAATGCTGAGGAGTGTACATAGCATGTTGTAAAGCCACATAAGCACTGCGTAGGGAGATGCGAGCAGGAACTTCAATTGTATGGACGTCAACGTGTGTAACAATAATTAACAGTTGCTACGGTCAGTCGGCGCCGTGTAAGATGAACCTTAACAAGTTAAGAGTTCTAACAGCTAACCATTTAAGCAGCGTATGGTGTTTTCGTTCAGAGCGCGAGAGGTTCCCATCGGGTGCGAGCTAAAGGAAGGGACCTTACAACATCTGGTGCGTGCCTTGCCTTTCGTTGGGTTAACATTTGGGCAGAAGGTCAGCTAGAGCAGTCAGATTTTATGCGTACTGCTGGCGGAAGCAACAAAAGATATATTTTACTTTAGTTTTTCGTTCGCACCGCAGAACTCAAGCAGAGTTCTGTAATAACTCAAAAGTAAGCAGACATGATCTATTTGCGTGAGCTCGCTCAACGTTTTGTTACAGTGAATATTTTTGGAAAACATTTGTAAATAAGAATTGGGGCAATAATTAAAAGACTTGATTTGTTTTCTTTTTAACCAAAAATACAAGTAGCTGGCCTGAAGGCAAGGAGCAGTAAAAGCAGCAGCAAGAGGATACCGGCAGCATTGATTTTCTTTCACGAATAGAGAAAAACTCATTTCATCTGCCTGAAGCAACTCAGGGGCCTATTAGCCATTAAGCATAGGCAGCAGGTACGGAGGGAAGGTTGGGTACTAGAGAAAGAGTAATTGTTTGTGATATGTTTTAGGTTTTCTACTGAGGAGTCCAATCACAGACAGATCAGAAGACGAGGGCAGTAGAATATTCTGCGTTTATTTTCTCCACTTCCCCTTTACCTTTGGGTTTTCCAGCTTGATAGTTGTCAATTAAGAGATTGTTGGGCTGGCAGGCTTAGGGGGTCTGGTGGGCTATCGTCACTCCTCCAGGAAATTTGTGATCACCTGACAGCGGGCCTAGTGCAGCTCGATGTTGTCGCTCGACATCTGTATGCCACACCTCTACTCCGACGT
Source organism: Ambystoma mexicanum (assembly GCF_040938575.1). Lineage (NCBI taxonomy): Eukaryota > Metazoa > Chordata > Amphibia > Caudata > Ambystomatidae > Ambystoma > Ambystoma mexicanum. The sequence continues at coordinate 970,955,335 of NC_090923.1, forward strand.
GACATCGGTAGTGCATATACAACGTCACTATGACCCCATACCTTGGTTACTTTTTTCGGCGCCATTGGCACACTGTTTCGGAACACGGTTCGGCAAAAAACATTGAAAATGTAGGACTCCAAACCATCAGGTTTTAAGCACTGCAAGAACTGGAGCTCGAAGAGGTCCAACAGTGTGCAGTGTCTTGGGGTGGAGCATGACACCGAGCAATCATGCCCCCTTTGAAAATCTCCAGCCCTATCGGCACCCAAATCTACAGGTGCCGACGCTGAAGGGGATAGAGAAGACAGGCATCACAAGAAAGCGAAAGATGTTCCTCCCAAAAACAACTCGTCCTTCCACAAAAATAAAAGGAAGTGCAAGCTGTGAGAAACCAGAAGGTGTTTCACCCACTAGTCCCTGGGGATCTGTCATCCAGGTGGCCAGGACACGGCCATCGCTTTTGGATCCAGTTCCTGGGGGTGGACCAGTGTGGGAGGATCGCCTGTTTGAGGGGTCTTGTAGGAGTGGACATCGGATGGTGAGACCCTGTCTCCCCTTCCCTGTAACACCTTTACCCCATCCTCCCCAATAGGATATTTAGGAACTCTACCCCTGTCTTTCCACTTTTGCAGCACAAAAACGTTCTCATGGACAGCCCGCTATAAAGAAAAACAGACTAAAACCCGGCAGTGTACCCGACATGTCCTAAAACTGTGGTCAGGCAATAATCGACAATTGCTCACATCTGACTTCCATAACACTTCTCCATACGGATAAAAGACGGAGCATGAGAGCATACTCTGAGCGAGGCAAAGCACACGAGGAAACAGCAGTTTTGAGACAGCAGGGGAAAGACTGCAAAACTGAATGGGATTGCAAGAAGGGAAATTCCCTTGACCTTTTCGACAAGGAACCATTACTTTCCAGAGACCTCAAGAATCAAAAGCGTAAGACCAGGAAAAAAGGTTGAAGAAACCTGCATTGTGTGTCAGAGATACCCGTGGCCGTCCCACAGCAGTAATCAAGGTGGGGAGACGGACCAGCTGCTGTGGTCCATCCTTGGTTCTAAGAACAAAGCAGCATCAGTGAAGTCAACACAGCCAGTGAGTTGGGGAGACCGATACAAGACACGTCGATGTTGAACCCAAGGTTGCAAGCAGCAGCATTGTATGGTGAGCCCTGGAACGAACATTGTACAGACGCATGTGATGAGACGCAAGTGAAGTTAAACTGCTGAGTGATTCAACTTTAAAGCAAGCTCCAATACCTTTGATAGAGTGGTCCGGCACCGCATGGGTGCTTTGTCGAAGGTCTCTGTAAGGTATCCAGCTGAGAAGTAATAACAGTAGATGAATTTGATCTGAGCTCGGCAGGGGGAAACTAATTGAAAGAACAAATAAATGTGAATCGAAGTGGTCCTACAACGGGTCCAGCAAAATCCTGCGAACAATATAAAGTCTTCGATTTTGATGAAATAGAGAAAGATTGAAAAAGTATGTGAATTTGGTCTGAGCCCCGCTGAGGGAGACCAATTGAAGGCTTTGTGTTAAAGTGGGTCTGAGCCCGGCAGGCAGGGGTGGACCTGGGGTGAATCGAAAATCACCTAAGTTGTAAATGAGAATCCTCAGAGAAAAGGAACTTTTGATGTTTGTCGTGTTGCACCAGGCCTTCTGAAATAAGACACTTTGAATGGCATAGAGACTTTGGCACAGAAGGCGCTGGTGTTGAATTCTTGAACTGCATCCTTGTGCTAGAGAAACCAGAGATACTGCTAAGCTCGAGTGTGCCGCCTTGTCCTGTGCTGAAAAACGTGGGTAAGGGAAGCCATTTCTTGAACACTTTTCTTTTGCATAACATTGTTTCCCACACTATTTGTATTTAGAAGTAAGGATTGGCAATAAGTTTATTAGTATAGGCCCTTTTATTTTGACAAGACACCTCTAGGACTGCAATATTATTATTTGATGGTCCTAGCTTGCTCCCATCTTTAGATTTAGAGTGTCTCGGGAGGATAGCTCAGGGGCAACGTGCTCACCTTGGAAGCAAGCTGTTGCAGAGCAACACAGGTTCTATCCCCGGGCCTGTGCTTGGAAACCTCTGGGTATTAAGCACTTTATAAATAAACCAATTATAAATTTAGGATTAGATGGGCATTTTTCAAACCCAGTTGAAGTTCAATAAACACCCTTGAACTGTGATCACTTCTGTCTGTCTTACTGTTTGATACCATGCCTTCCTTACAAAGCATAGGGAGAAAGGGCTAAATTGTACCCACCAAACGGCACGTTGAGGGGAGGAGTGGGAAGAATGTAAGCAACAGATGCTCCAAATCTTTGAGAAACCTGCAGCAAGTATGGCTTCTGTCCTCCATATCCCAGGCAGCGTTGGCACCAGGTTCACTTGCAGGTTCAGGCACAAAGGTGTCCAGGTAAGGTCTCATTCCTTCGAGCTCGACCTTGAGTCACTCGAAGACCGCCTTGGAGGGATCAATGCTGAGCGCCCTCTGTTGGGCCTGTTGCATCAACATTTACAATGGACCGAAGCTATGTCCAGGTCGGGGTTCTTTGGATCTGAGAGCCATCTTTGACGAAGAAGGGGATCCCGTCCCTTTCGGGATGGAGCCCAGGGTGGGCACAGATTTACAGCTTGTGCCTGATTTTCTAACATACCAGGCTTACCTGTTGGAGCTAGCCGTCGGTTCCTTGAAGCGAGTGGGCTCGACACCTCGCCTGGCATCGAGATGGAGCAGGTGTCACCCTACGGCCATAGCAAAATGGTCAAAAGAGTAGTGGTGGCTCTTGGCATTGCAGCCAGACTCTACGACTTAAGTGCCCACAGTCTGAAAGAGCCCTGCCTTTCAACACAGCCATATCGGACCCGATCGCTGCATTATGGCAGCCACCATGTATTACGTGGACCGCTGACTTTCTGACAAAGTATACACTGGTGAGTGGCAATTTGCTGTTTCTTACAACCCACCCAACCCCTGAGGGATTGGTTGTCGAGGCCGCCAATGTGAATTCAAGGCTGGGATGTGGAAGTCGGACCTCCCAATGGACAGGGAGTCAAGACTGATACCCTTGCAAAAATAGACTTTGCATCAGGGCCATTAATGCCGTCTGCCATTTTACTGAATAGTCTTGCATTCTGTGGTGAACAATTTCGGAAGCAGCTGATCTCCAAGCAGGCATGAAGTAAGCGATGGGTTCATAGACCTAGTCAATGAAGGCACAGACGTGGCATGTCAAGCACTCCAGGCTGGTCTCAATGCTGCAGATTGTGTCAGTCTGTATATGGGAATGTTGACAGTGCTCCTGAGGGATTTCTACCACCATGGGTAGTACAGGCCCAACTGCTGGATATAGCAGTGAACACCGATTCGGACAGAAGGCCAACGAGTCTCTGGAATGCTTCAAGGAGTCAAAACTTGCAGGCAAAATCTTGGGGCTTGCAGTTCAGAAGCCTGCCATACACTCTTTCTCGTTTGGCTCCAGAGGCTACAGGCGCAATACTTTTTTTGGGAGTACATCTCAACTTCCCCAGGCCAAGCAGGGCCAGAGGTGGTTCTCACTCTGCCCTTTGAAGCCAATCTACCCATGCTGCAGTTGGCTTCGGCATCAGGCACAGTAGCGCCTGCAAAGCCTCAGAGTTCTCCCGTCATGTTTCTTCGGTTAGAGGAATGGTCTCTGGGTACTGGGACAGGTGGAAGGAAATATCTGACGGCTGGATCCTTCACCTAGTCGAATGGGGACATTGTCTCCCATTCATCAAAAGGCCAGCGGACAGACCTTCACCCCTTCCTCGGCAACGGGCACAGAATTTCCAGGAAGAGCGCAATGCTCTACTAATGAAGGGTGCAGCCGAGGTACCAGCCAAGGAGATGGTTTTTGGCTGGTTCTCCTGCTACTTTGTTGCCCAAGAAATGGGAAGGACTCCATCCCATCCTGGATCTCAGGGCCTTGAACAAGTTCTTGAGGAAGGACAAGTTCAGGATGGTGATGTTGAGAGAAATTCTCCGGGCTCTGCAACTCCAGACTGGTTAGTGCCACTGGTCCTTCAGGATGCCTATTTTCAAATGTCGATCCATCAGATGAACAGGCAATTCCTAAGGTTTGTCCTTGAGGACGCTCATCTGTTCAAACTACTTCTCTTTGACCTAACCTCTGCTCCCAGGGTCTCCACCAGGCTGATGGCAGTAGTGGCGGCACACCTCAGGAGATCCAACGTCCCTGTGTTTCCTTACTTGGACGACTGGTTGATCCAAGGGAGGTTCCCTGAACAGGTATTGGGATATCTTGGGTCTTGGGACAACTGCTCCCTGCTTCACTGCTTGGGATTCTCCCTGAACTTCTAGAAGCTCCATATTAAACCAACACAGAGGCTCCATCGTGGTGAGAGGGGGTGGAGGATCCTGGACACTCGGACAGAAATGTCTTCCCCACCCCCGAGGACAGATTCACCAGCATGAATCAGATGGTCACACTTTTCCAGAACTCCAGCACTCTTCCAGCAGCAGTATACTTTCTCCACCTCTTGGGTCTCATGGCCTACTGCATTTGCCTGGTGCCAGAGGCCAGGCTGCAGATGCAATCTATTCAGTGCCTCTGAAGAGTCTGTGGCCGCATTATTTTGACAAGATTGCGGATGTCGTCTGAATATCGAGGATCGTGGACAAAGACCTGGATGGGTTGTTGAAGGACCGGGGCGTGCACTGCGAGCATCTGCAAGTTATTTGTCTTTGGTGCCCAGTGGAACGCTGCTGGCATTTCAATCGGCTGAAGCTGTGGACGATCGGGATTCCTCTGAATGCTTTTGCGCCATCCCTCCTGGCGAAATATGGCCTGATTCTGACGGACAACACAGTGATCATGCATTACCTCAAGCAAGGGGTTGTTCGGTTGCTTCCCCTGTGTGGGAGGCCATGCAGCTATGGTTCTGGTTTCTGGAGAACAGGCTCTTCACTTTAGCAGCCCACCTGGCAGGAGCAGAGAATGGTTGGTAGAAGCTCTGAGCAGGCAGAGCAGCCTCCCATGAATGGGAGCTATGCCCAGAGATCATTGCAGAGATCTTCTCTCTGTGGAGGACCCCATCAGTTGATCTGTTTGCCACATAGGGCAATGCAAAGTGCAAATGTTTTGCTTGAGCAAATTCCCACCAAGGGAGGGTGGGGGAGCATTGGGAGACACGTTTCTGGTGGAGTAGGTCTTCCATCACCACTGAGTTTCCTCTGAGGCTGTACCTCCCGTCCCAGTTGGCAGGTCAGATGCTCCACTAAAACCCGGGGTGTCTCAATCTGAATGCAGTGCTCTGGAGAGGCCGAGATATGAGGACTGGAACCTGACTGAGGAGGTGCCTGAAGGTGCTGCTGGCTGCAAGCAGGCCTTAAACAAGGTTTATTTATGCTTGCAGGTGGTAAAGGATTCCTGATGGCTCCTTTTTGAGCCTTTGCATTCTGCATCTAATAGGCTACAGAGAGAGAGCAGATTCAGCCTGCATATAAATGAACATGAGAAGATTGCACTTTACAACACACCTCCTTCCATCTGAGCACATTGTACATGAACACAGTTGAACTATGTACCTATGTTTAATGCCATCAAGGATTCATGGTTTGCTGTAGTGGGATGTGAGAAAATCACAAAAAAGTGACTTGTTTTTTTTAAAAAAATGCCAATAAAATTGTGTTCAAAGAAGCCTGTTTTTTGGGGGGTTTGTTTTGTAAGCGCTATAAACCAAAGGTCTGTAGTTCTGAATTCGGCATCGTTCAAGCTTTCAAGAACTGGTTGAGTGGAAACAAAAAAAGAAAATATTTTTAATAGGTGTAACTTCAGTTCTCCAGCATGGGGTCTGGCATGGATTCACATTCTCGTGAATATTCCCTGTCATTAGGCTGCAAATCCTTGGTAAAAGAAAAAAGTTTCACTTTCACTGAAAACTGTTTTTCTCCTCTAAACCAATCACTGTCCTTTGGGTCATACTACCCCATTCAATGACAGTCATCTCCCCAAGGGAGTGAAGGCACGCTCTTCCTCATGCGTTGGTGTGACCATGGTGCTCGTCCAACTTCCACGTGACTGAAGACCACAAAAATGAGCCCTAGTGTATTTAAAATAAAAAAAATTGCTAATAGACCTCTGATGTCTTCCTTGTTTTTATCCATGCCTTCTGAACAAGAGTTTTGTTCTTTCACACGATTTGTATCCAATGTCTGCTCACCCCAGCCTGATAAGACCGTGGCTTCTTGGCTCATCCAGTCTCTCCTTTCTGAGACCTGCTTCTGTACTTTAATTGATTTTTTAACTGTGACATACTGGAAACGAGGCCTTCCTTGTCTAGCCCAGCTCTGGTATAACACATAGTGGAAAAATCCATTCATTACTCGCTTCAATATATACATACATATATATATGTATGTGTTGGCGCGTGCCGCAATCTATTCACTATAAAGCTAGCCTCAAGAATACTTTGTCTGCTTGTGTTTCTTTGCATCTGTACCCATGTAAAATGTCTTCATATCTTCATCAGTTCTGTAGCATATGTCTCTTCATCTTGATCTCAAGATGCCACTTATCTTCGATACTTTCTTGATGCCTTATAGAATATCTGCATTCTCTAGTCTATGCATCTCTTCTATGTATGTCAGCTCAGCTCTGCGTGACGTCACCATTCTTCTTTGCCATTCATTGGTCCTGCTTCTTCCGGTATTCCATTCAAATGGCCATTATACTGTCTCGTATACAGCTATGCTTTCCTCAATGGGAACCTTGCCTCCAGGATTCTCCTTGATATCTGTATTTTCATTGGTACCGCATGTGTCTCACACTTTGGTTCCCAACATATAGGCAATATGGGCAAGGTGGTTGAGGTGGGGGGTACTTTGCTCCTTCTCTAGACTCCCCCCCCCCCCCTCTGGGCGATTCATCGACCACTCTCCCTTCATCCTTCACATCTAGACATCCTTGTCTACAGAAATGCTTCTTTGGGATCCATATCTTTGACTCCCTTCAGGCATCCAGCTGATTTTATATGCTCCTCCTTGTTCCGAGTCATGTGCATGCACTGGCCACTTGGACAGCAATAGATTCACTTCGAGGGGATTGGGTCCTCCGACGTATTCCATATCTATGACATGTAATCACCACAGCTGTGCTGCTTCGGAAACTTTTTTCTGCGTCGATGCGCCGTCGTCGAGGACCTCCTCCGACGTCATCCGATGTCATAAGTAGGACGCACGACGCCTGTAGCCTCAGTTCCGTTTTTTCTGCGAACGCGTTGCTCCGTGAATCTCGGTTAACGCCTCGACTCTTTGGAGTTCTGTTCTTCTCGGTTCTTCGAACCTGTTTGTTTTTGTGAAAATCCTTCGTGTGAAGATGTCTTCTACTTCGTCTTCGACCCCGCGTCCGGGCTTCAAGAAGTGCGGGGAGTGTGGGTTCAAGATGTCGGTGACGGACTCGCACGACGCCTGCCTCTGGTGCCTCGGGGAGGCCCACGACACGGATGACTATATCGACTGCCAGTCGCTCACGTCCAAAGCCTTACGCGAACGTAAGAAGAAGTTGTCGGTAAATCGGGTGTACAAGCCCCGGAAGTCGAAGTCTGCGGGGCTTTCGACGGATGATTCGAGGGGTGACCCTCGGCGTCATCGTCGGAAGTCTCGTGGGTCTCCTTCTAGGAGTCGGTCTCGCCACTCCTCTGCCTCTTCGAGGCATTCTCGGAAGCGCCGTCACCGGTCACCTTCCAGGTCCTCTTCGGAGGACTCTGCACGGCACGTCGCTTACCCCACCAGCCGTGCGACGCCAGAGGAATGGGCTTCCTTCGGGAAGAAAATGCTGGCGATTCTCGAGTCGCAGGGTACTAAGCCGTCCGTGCCCCCGAGTGGGGTCGGTCGTGAGAGGTCGAGAGACACCGCTCGCAAGAGTGGTCGGCACGAGTCACGGGAGAGGTCCCGTTCAGACAAGGAGACTCTTTCTCGACGTACCCGTTCCAGGTCCCGGTCCTCGACGCGTTCGAGACCGTGTGCACCTGTGAGGTCTTCGAGGAAGACATCGACGTCTGAGGCATTGAGGGCGTCGACAGGCTTTCTCGTGGCTCCGGCTTCGAGGAAGTCGTCGAAGCCGCCGACGCTCAGGTCGTCTAAGGACACGCTCAGGGCTCCGGCTTCGAGGGCTGTGTCGACGCCGCCGATGCTGGCGGCGCTGCATCTGACGTCGACGCCGATTTCCTCGGCGCCGATGCCTGTTCTCTCGGCGCCGATTCCCTCGACGCCATCGACGCCTTTCGTGTCAGAGGTACCCCGTGGCACGGGGGAACCCCGTAGGAAGGCTCTGGTTAAGAGCAAGCACTCTCGGGTGCCTTCTTTTCGCCACCTGGAATATATTTCAGAGGCGGATGAGGATTCTGATGGCCTGGTTCCTAGTCCGGTTCCAGATGAAATTGTCTCGGGCCATAGTCAGTTTGACGACTTGAGGCAGTCACTGCATGATGCCAGTGGACTGGACACCTCTCCGGAGGTGGAGCTTTGTAGGCCTGAGCCTGGCTCTCATGCCGATTCCTCGTACCGGCGCCTTATGGCTAGGGTTTCTGAGTACTTGGGATGGTCTGCTCCCCCAGGGGAGTTTGTGCAGGATGATTTGACGGACATCCTTGATGTTGGTCCCCCAACTGACCCGGTACTGCCGTTCCATATGGCTTTACAGAGAAGGGTGGCGGCGGCTTGGACTGCTCCGGAGAGTCTCCCGGCGGTGGGCAGATCCTTGTTGCGAAAATACCGTCCAGCCAGTAGCGACCCCTGCTACTTGACCAGGCACCCCACTGCAGAGAGTTTGGTGGTGCAAGCGGCCACGGCCCCGGCAAAGCAGGCGTCGTACCCTACCATCTCTCCTGATAGGGACGACAAATGTTTTGATGGCTGGGCGAAGAAAGTGTTTTCTTCTGGTGGTATGGCGCTTCAGGCGGCCAACTCCATTTGTGCCTTGTCTCGTTTCACACACACTCTGTGGAACTGTGTTGCGTTAGCGGCTGAACATATTCCCGAAGGGGACGAACGGGATGGTTTCCTTGCTATGGTCCAGGATGGTAAGGATGCCATGTGTGAGTCCGTTCAGTCGGGTTTGGACTTGGCTGAATGCGTCAGTAGGTCCATGGCGGCGAGCACCGTGATACGCAGGTTTGCGTGGTTGCGGAAGTCGGGGTTTGCTCCTGATGTTCAGTCCCGGCTCCTCAACATGCCCTTTGACGGTGAACACCTTTTTGGCAGCAAGGCTGACGAGAGCCTTGAGAGGTTGCAGACCTCAAAAGCTGCAGCGAAGTCGTTGGGCGCTGCAGTTCGCCAACCTCCGCCTTTTTGTCCTAGGGGACAGCAGTGGAGGGGTGGTTCCTTTCGCTATTACTCGTCCTTCAGTAAAGCGAGAGGAGCTGGCAGTCAAAGAGGCCAACGCAGGGGTACCAGAGGTGGACAGGGTACCCGTGGTGCCAAGGCAGCTCAGGCAGTTGCCTCTTTGCCCTCAGGTAACGCCGCAGCCGCTCCCACTCAGTCATGAGGCCATGTCCCATGGTTCGCCGGTTGGGGGAAGGCTGGCGCAGCATCTTGTAGAGTGGCGAGCCATTACTTCAGATGTGTGGGTTCTGTAGATCATAACCCACGGCTACTGTCTTCCCTTTCAGCACAGGCCTCGCGACAATCCACCGGGGAACCTCTCTTTGCAGAGTCCAGATCCGCTCCTTGCGCAGGAAATTTAAGCCCTGCTGGAGAAAGGCGCCATAGAACTGGTGCCTGTAGCGGAGAGGAACAAGGGATGGTATTCCCTTATTTTTTGATTTCGAAGAAAGACGGGGGATTGAGACCCATCATGGACTTGCGCAGTTTGAACAAACTCCTCAGGAAGGACAAGTTCAAGATGGTTACTCTCTCTCAAGTTCTCCAGGCCCATCAGCTTCAGGACTGGTTGGTGTCGCTCGACCTCAAGGATGCTTACTTCCATGTGCCGATCCATCCCAAGCACAAGTACCTGAGGTTCGCGGTTGGTGACTCACACTTTCAGTTTCGGGTCCTGCCGTTCGGATTGACCTCCGCCCCGAGGGTTTTCACCAAACTCATGGTGGTGGTGGCAGCGTATCTCGGGCAAGGGGGATTCACGTCTACCCCTACCTGGACGATTGGTTGATCAGGGGGAGCTCTCCCGAGCAAGTCCTGGATCATCTGTCCGTCACCTGCCACTCCCTTCACAGGCAAGGCTTCTCCCCCAATTTAAAGAAGTCCCATTTGATGCCAACACAGCGGCTCCAGTACATCGGAGCAGTGCTCGGCACTTCCCTGGGGCAGTGTTTTCCTCCCCAGGTGAGGGCTCTTCACATTCAGCAGATGGCGCACAAATTTCAGCATGCCCAGACGCTCCCAGCGTTCGACTTCTTGAGGTTGCTCGGCCTCATGGCATCCTGCATTCTTCTGGTGCCAGAGGCTCGCCTGCGGATGAGATCTTTGCAGTGGGCACTCAAGACTCAATGGTCGCAGTCCTCCGGCAGGATGTCGGACCCAGTTCAGGTGCCGCCCTCAGTGGCCCGGGACCTTCTGTGATGGGCCGTCGAAGGCAACTTGATGAAGGGGGCTCCATTTTGGCTTCCCTGGCCGGAGATGACGATCGTGACGGGTGCATCCCTCAAGGGATGGGGAGCTCATGCCAACGGGCTGACAGTCAGCGGTCGTTGGTCTCCGTCGGAGTCCAGACTCCATATCAATCTGTTGGAGCTGAGGGCCGTCAGGCTAGCCCTGAAGGCTTTTCTGCCGACTGTGCGAGGAAAGAGTGTCCTGATCCTGACGGACAACACAGTGGCAATGTACTACCTCAACAAAACGGGGGGGGGGCAGGGTCACTTCCTCTGTGCAGGGAGGCGATGCAGCTCGAGTTCTGGGCCATCCAACAGGAAGTTTCGATCTCGGCAGTTCATCTGGCCGGAGACGAAAACATGACGGCAGACGCTCTGAGCAGGCAGAGCGCGATCTCTCACGAGTGGGAGTTGGCTCAGGAGATTCTCCTGGAGATCTTCGCCCTTTGGGGGACCCCTCAAGTGGATCTCTTTGCCTCCAGTGTCAACCGGAAGTGCGAAAGGTTTTGCTTGCGGGAATTTCCTCCAAAAGGAGCCTTAGGAGACGCGTTCATGGTGGAGTGGTCATTCCCGCTGCTGTACGTATGCGTTTCCTCCAGCCCCCGTCATCCCACAAGTGCTGCGGAGGTTACGCAAGTTCGGTTCCCGGATGATCCTCATTGCTCCGGCGTGGGCTCGGAGGGCGTGGTACCCGGACCTTCTCGACTTGTCCATCTGCCCTCCACGTCGTCTTCCCTACCGAGACGATCTGCTCTCACGGGAGGGGGGTCAGGTTCTCCATCCAGAGGTCAGATCCCTCAACCTTCACGCTTGGCTTCTGAAAGGTTGAGGTATAAGGATTGGGACCTCCCTGAAGACGTGATGGAGGTGTTGCTTTCGGCCCGAAGGCCAGCAACAAAGTCTCTGTACCCTTGCCGTTGGCGTAAGTTCTGCGACTGGTGCAGAGTTCAGAATGTGGATCCTTTTGCATGTGGCATCCCCATGGTTCTGTCCTTTTTACTTTCTTTGGTCCACAGGGGCTTGCAAGTGGGTACCATTAAAGGTTACCTGGCGGCGCTGTCCATCTTTAAGCGCTCGTCTGAATAGTGTTCTTACTTTAAAATCCCTTTGATTTCACAGTTTCTGAAAGGGCTCACTAATGTGTTCCCTCCGTCACCTTTCCTGGTGCCCGGTTGGGATTTAAACCTTGTTCTTAAGTTTCTTATGGGTGCTCCGTTTGAGCCTTTTCACCTTTTGAGGCTGTTAACTCTAAAAACTGTGTTTTTAGTTGCGGTTACTTCCGCTTGCAGAGTGAGTGAGTTACAGGCACTTTCAGTTAAGCCACCCTTCACTGTATTTCACAAGGACAGGGTTGTCCTTCGAGTTCGTCCTTCTTTTCTTCCGAAGGTAGTGACAGAATTTCATTTGGCCAAGAAGGTTGTTCTTCCGGCATTCTATCCTCCTCCGCATCCTGGTAAGGAAGAGGAGAGGCTCCATAGGCTTGATCCTAGGAGAGCTTTAAGCTTTTATGTTTCACGCATGTCCCGGGTCAGAGTGGACGATCAACTCTTTATTGGTTACGCTGGAAAGCGTTTGGGGCTAGCTGTGACGAAACAGACTTTCTCGCTGGATTATTTTGGCCATCTCGGAGTGTTACCGCTTGGCGGGTAAGGACCCACCGGCTGGCTTGCGGGCCCATTCTACCAGGGGTATGGTTGCATCTGCCCTGCAGAGGGGTGTTCCTATTCGCAACATCTGTGATGCAGCCACCTGGGCTTCAGTACATACATTTGCACGTCACTATTCCCTCGATTCCATCCGAGGACAGGATCTGGCCTTTGGCAAGGCGGTCCTTTGCTCTGCTATTTGATTGGCTATTCTAAATTTTGATTCTAAATTCTTTCCCTCCTCCTTGCTCTAGTACTGCTTTGGGAGTCTGTCATAGATATGGAATACGTCGGAGGACCCAATCCCCTCGAAGTACAAGTTACTTTCTTACCTGGTAACGTTCTTTCGATGGGATGGTCCGACGACGTATTCCATATCGCTCCCGCCTTGCCTTCCCCGCTGCAGAATTTCTTTTGCGATTGCAGCTTACGTTCCGCAAGGCTTTGTGTCTGACTGGCCATTGACTAATGTCAAACGTTCTGGGGGAAAAAACTACAACTGAGGCTACGGGGGTCGTGCGTCCTACTTATCACATCGGATGACGTCAGAGGAGGTCCTCGACGACGGCGCATCGACGTTATCGACACAGACGCCGAAAAAAGTTTCCAAAGCAGCACAGCTGTGGTGATTACATGTCATAGATATGGAATACATCGTCGGACCATCCCATCGAAAGAACGTTACCAGGTAAGAAAGTAACTTGTTCTTCCCCCACATACTTCTTATAATTCTTTGGATGCAGGAACTTGGTTTACTCAGGTGCATGGATGCTGGCCTTCACAAAGTCTCCGATTTCTTCACCTGTCAAGTCTCTGGCCTTCCATCCTGATTCAACATTGATCATGATTTTCATCCCTATGGCTTTCTTTGCAGTCTTCTTGCATTGTGTGATTATTATCTTGATCACACAATCTGAGCAACACTAACACGATTAGGGCTCCAAGGAACTTCAACATGGCTGCCATCCTTTGTGGAACCCAAGAAAATAGTGATCTAAACCAGCTGTCATCATCAATGTCTTTCACTTTCTTTCATCTGGACGTGTAGCTTCGTTAACATCTCTATGGCCTCTGTTATGGTCCCATTTTCATTATCATGAGAAGGTATGAACATGCAACATGATTCTCCGATTTTTGCACAAACACCTCTATCCATAGCTGTGATCATGTCCAGGACATATCTATTCTGAAGAGTCAACCGTTTTATGGCTCTCGGCTCATCTCTGATATCATTGAATCCCTCTATGGTAGTGTTGATTGTTTGCAGCAATTCCCATCTGGTAATCTGCAGCCATTTGGTATTTGCTCCAACCTGGATTCTCGGCATGAAGATCAATGTGAATACTGATGAAGTCTGGCTGAACAATCTGTACTCCTAAGGAATGGAGTCAAAAGCTTCTATTGATTTAGCTGAGAAAGTGCTCTCTTTATATTTGATTAATCAGATCCACATATCTCTTCTTCCTCAAGTGAGCATCTGCTTTCGGCAAACTGTCAAGGTTCAAATCACTTCTAGGAATCGCCAACGCTGGAACATGAGCATTCACTAGTGAGCATTGTCCTCCCCAATCCTTGGGTAGCCTCATATATACTCTGGATCCACAAGCCCAATAGTGATCCATGATCACTGCTGTTCCAAGTTTTATTTTTTAGGATTTATATAGCGCAAAACCACTGACCCTAAGGCTTAAGGGTGCTGACAAATGCACAGAACAAATAAAATGGCTAAAAGCCACAAGAGATTAAAACAGGTGCAGGAGATCTAGCGTTCGGGCCGAAATAGTGTTAGTTAAACAAATAGGTCTTCAATCATTTTCTGAACACTATTGGAATTTTCTGTTCTCAATTTCAGGGGAAGGTTATTCCAGGTGATGGGAGCCGTAGAATAGAATGCACCCACCTTATTCTGAGATAATCTGCAGATTGGGACAGTTAACTGGAGGTGACTATTTGATCTGAGACTGTAGTTACTCATCTTAGGCCTTAGTTCCTCATTGAGATAGATAGGACCAGAGTTTTTCATACAGTTAGAAGAGATGGACAGGAGCCGAAAGAGAATTGGTTCCTTAATAGGGAGCCAGTGAAGCTCCCTTCTCGCCTTGGAGATATGAACTTTTCGAGGGGATTGGGTCCTCCGACGTATTCCATATCTATGACAGGTAATCACCACAGCTGTGCTGCTTCGGAAACTTTTCCGGCGTCTGCGTCCTGCGTCGATGACGTCGATGCGCCGCCGTCGAGGACCTCCTCCGACGTCCGACGTCATCCGATGTGATAAGTAGGACGCACGACGCCAGTAGCCTCAGTTCCGTTTTTTCCGCGAACGTGTTGCTTCGTGTTTCTCGGTTCTAGCCTCGACTCTTTGGAGTTCTGTTCTTTCTGGTTCTTCGAGCTGTTCGTTTGTGAATATTCCTTCGCAGCGATGTCTTCCACTTCGTCTTCAACCCCGCGTCCGGGCTTCAAGAAGTGCGGGGTGTGTGGGTCCAAGATGTCGGTGACTGACTCGCACGACGCCTGCCTCTGGTGCCTCGGGGAGGCCCACGACACGGATGACTGTGTCGACTGCCTGTCGCTCACTTCCAAGGCCTTACGCGAACGTAAGAAGAAATTGTCGGTAGGTCGGGTGTCCAAGCCCCGGAAGTCGAAGTCGGCGGGGCTTTCGACGGATGATTCGAGGGGTGACTCTCCGCGTCATCGTCGGAGGTCTCGTCGGTCTTCTTCTAGGAGTCGGTCTCGCCACTCCTCTGCCTCTTCGAGGCGTTCTCGGAAGCGCCGTCACCGGTCGCCTTCCAGGTCCTCTTCCGAGGACTCTCCCCGGCACGTCGGTTTTCCCACCAGCCGTGCGACGCCGGAGGAATGGGCTTCCTTCGGGAAGAAAATGTTGGCGATTCTTGAGTCGCAGGGTACTCAACCGTCCGCGCCCCCGAGTGGGGTCGGCCGTGTGAGGTCGAGAGACGCCGCTCGCAAGAGTGGTCGGCACGAGTCACGGGAGAGGTCCCGTTCGGACAAGGAGGCTCGTTCTCGCCGTACCCGTTCCAGGTCCCGGTCCTCGACGCGATCGAGACCGTGTGCACCTGTGATGTCTTCGAGGATGACATCGACGTCTGAGGCGTCGAGGGCGTCGACAGGCTTTCTCGAAGCTCCGGCTCCGAGGAAGTCGTCGAAGCCGTCGACGTTTAGGTCGTCGAGAGACACGCTCGGGGCTCCGGCTTCGAGGGCTGTGTCGACGCCACCGATATTGGAGGCGCTGCATCTGACGTCGACGCCGATTTCCTCGACGTCGACGCCGATCCTCTCGGCGCCGTTGCCGGTTTTCTCGACGGCGGCGCCGATTCGCTCGACGCCATCGACGCCTTTCGTGTCGGAGGTGCCCCGTGTCTCGGGTGTACCCCCTAGGAAGGCTCTGGCTAAGAGCAGGCACTCTCAGGTGCCTTTCCGCCACTTGGATTATATTTCGGAGGCGGATGAGGATTCGGTTGGCCTGGTTCCTGATCAGGTGCCGGATGACATTGTCTCGGGCCATAGTCAATTTGACGATTTGAGGCAGTCACTGCATGATGCTAGTGGTCTGGACACCTCTCCGGAGGTGGAATTTGGTCGGCCTGAGCCTGGCTCCCATGCCGATTCCTCATACCGGCGCCTTATGGCTAGGGTGTCTGAGTATCTGGGATGGTCTGCTCCCCCAGGGGAGTTTGTGCAGGATGATCTGACGGACATCCTTGATGTTGGTCCCCCTTCTGACCCGGTTCTGCCATTCCATATGGCTTTACAGCGTAGGGTGGCGGCGGCTTGGACTGCTCCGGAGAGTCTCCCGGCAGTGGGCAGGTCCTTGTCGCGGAAATACCGTCCAGCCAGTGGCGACCCCTGCTACTTGACCAGGCACCCCACTCCGGAAAGTTTGGTGGTGCAGGCGGCCACGGCCCCGGCAAAGCAGGCGTCGTACCCTACCATCCCTCCTGATAGGGACGACAAACGTTTTGATGGCTGGGCGAAGAAGGTGTTTTCTTCTGGTGGTATGGCGCTTCAGGCGGCCAACTCCATTTGTGCCTTGTCACGTTTCACGCACACTCTGTGGAACTGTGTTGCGTTAGCGGCTGAACATATTCCCGAAGGGGACGAACGGGTTGGTTTCCTTGCTTTGGTCCAGGATGGTAAGGATGCCATGTGTGAGTCCGTTCAGTCGGGTTTGGACTTAGCTGAATGCGTCAGTAGGTCCATGGCGGCGAGCACCGTGATACGCAGGTTTGCGTGGTTGCGGAAGTCGGGGTTTGCTCCTGATGTGCAGTCCCGGCTCCTCAACATGCCCTTTGATGGTGAACATCTTTTTGGCAGCAAGGCTGACGAGAGCCTTGAGAGGTTGCAGACCTCAAAAGCTGCAGCGAAGTCGTTGGGCGCTGCAGTTCGCCAACCTCCGCCTTTTCGTCCTAGGGGACAGCAGTGGAGGGGTGGCTCCTTTCGCTATTACTCGTCCTTTGGTAGAGCGAGAGGAGCTGGCAGTCAAAGGGGCCAACGCAGGGGTACCAGAGGTGGACGACAGGGTACCCGTGGTGCCAAGGCCGCTCGGGCAGTTGCCTCTTTGCCCTCAGGTAACGCCGCAGCCGCTCCTACTCAGTCATGAGGCCTTGTCCCATGGTTCGCCGGTTGGGGGAAGGCTGGCGCAGCATCTTGTAGAGTGGCAAGCCATTACTTCGGATGTGTGGGTTCTGGAGATCATAACCCACGGCTACTGTCTTCCCTTTCGGCACAGGCCTCGCGACAATCCACCGGGGAACCTCTCTTTGAAGTGTCCGGATCCGCTCCTTGCGCAGGAAATTCAAGCCCTGCTGGAGAAAGGCGCCATAGAACTGGTGCCTGTAGCGGAGAGGAACAAGGGATGGTATTCCCCTTATTTTTTGATTTCCAAGAAAGACGGGGGATTGAGACCCATCATGGATTTGCGCGGTTTGAACAAACTCCTCAGGAAGGACAAGTTCAAGATGGTTACTCTCTCTCAAGTCCTCCAGGCCCTTCAGCTTCAGGACTGGTTGGTGTCACTCGACCTCAAGGATGCTTACTTCCATGTGCCGATCCATCCCAAGCACAAGAGGTACCTGAGGTTCGCGGTTGGCGACTCGCACTTTCAGTTTCGGGTCCTGCCGTTCGGTTTGACCTCCGCCCCGAGGGTTTTCACCAAGCTCATGGTGGTGGTGGCAGCGCATCTCAGGCAAGGGGGGATTCACGTCTACCCCTACCTGGACGATTGGTTGATCAGGGGGAGCTCTCCCGAGCAGGTCCTGGATCATCTGTCCGTCGCCTGCCACTCCCTTCACAGGCTGGGCTTCTCCCTCAATTTAAAGAAGTCCCATTTGACGCCAACGCAGAGGCTCCAGTACATCGGAGCAGTGCTCGACACTTCCCTGGGGCAGTGTTTTCCTCCCCAGGTGAGGGCTCTTCACATTCAGCAGATGGTGCGCAAGTTTCAGCATGCCCAGACGCTCCCAGCGTTCGTGTTCTTGAGGTTGCTCGGCCTCATGGCATCCTGCATTCTTCTGGTGCCAGAGGCTCGTCTGCGAATGAGATCTTTGCAGTGGGCACTCAAGATGCAATGGTCGCAGTCCTCCGGCAGGATGTCGGACCCGATTCAGGTGCCGCCCTCGGTCGCCCAGGACCTTCTGTGGTGGGCCGTCGAAGGCAACTTGATGAAGGGGGCTCCGTTTTGGCTTCCCTGGCCGGAGGTGACGATCGTGTCGGATGCATCCCTCACGGGATGGGGAGCTCATGCCAACGGGCTGACAGTCAGCGGTCGTTGGTCTCCGTCGGAGTCCAGACTCCATATCAATCTGTTGGAGCTGAGGGCCGTCAGGCTAGCCCTGAGGGCTTTTCTGCCGACTGTGCGAGGGAAGAATGTCCTGATCCTGACGGACAACACAGTGGCCATGCACTACCTCAACAAAAAGGGGGGGGCAGGGTCACTTCCTCTGTGCAGGGAGGCGATGCAGCTCGAGTTCTGGGCCATCCAGCAGGAAGTTTCGATCTCGGCAGTTCATCTGGCCGGAGTCGAGAACGTGACGGCGGACGCTCTGAGCAGGCAGAGCACGATCTCTCACGAGTGGGAGTTGGCTCAGGAGATTCTCCTGGAGATCTTCGCCCTTTGGGGAACCCCTCAAGTGGATCTCTTTGCCTCCAGTGTCAACCGGAAGTGCGAAAGGTTTTGCTCGCGGGAATTTCCTCCAAGAGGAGCCTTAGGAGACGCGTTCGTGGTGGAGTGGTCGTTCCCGCTGCTGTACGCGTTTCCTCCGGTCCCCGTCATCCCGCAAGTGCTGCGGAGGTTACGGAAGTTCGGTTCCCGGATGATCCTCATTGCTCCGGCGTGGGCTCGGAGGACGTGGTACCCGGACCTTCTCGACTTGTCCATCTGCCCTCCACGTCGTCTTCCCTACCGAGACGATCTGCTCTCACGGGAGGGGGGTCAGGTTCTCCATCCAGAGGTCGGATCCCTCAACCTTCACGCTTGGCTTCTGAAAGGTTGAGGTATAAGGATTGGGACCTCCCTGAAGACGTGATGGAGGTGTTGCTTTCGGCCCGAAGGCCTGCAACTAAGTCTCTGTACCGTTGCCGTTGGCGTAAGTTCTGCGACTGGTGCAGAGTTCAGAATGTGGATCCTTTTGCATGTGACATCCCCATGGTTCTGTCCTTTTTGCTTTCTTTGGCCCACAGGGGCTTGCAAGTGGGTACCGTTAAGGGTTACCTGGCGGCGCTGTCCATCTTTAAGCGCTCATCTGAAGAATGTTCTTACTTTAAAATCCCTTTAATTTCACAGTTTCTGAAAGGGCTCACTAATGTGTTCCCTCCGTCGCCTTTCCTGGTGCCCGGTTGGGATTTGAACCTTGTTCTTAGGTTTCTTATGGGTGCTCCGTTTGAGCCGTTACATTCTTGCCCTTTGAGGCTGTTGACTTTGAAAACTGTGTTTTTAGTTGCGGTTACTTCCGCTCGCAGAGTGAGTGAGTTACAGGCACTTTCTGTTAAGCCACCCTTCACTGTATTTCACAAGGACAGGGTTGTCCTTCGAGTTCGTCCTTCTTTTCTTCCGAAGGTAGTGACGGAATTTCATTTGGCCCAGAAGATTGTTCTTCCGGCATTCTATCCTCCTCCGCATCCTGGTAAGGAAGAGGAGAGGCTCCATAGGCTTGACCCTAGGAGAGCTTTGAGCTTTTATGTTTCTCGCATGTCCCGGGTCAGAGTGGACGATCAACTCTTTATTGGTTACGCTGGTAAGCGCTTGGGGCAAGCTGTGACGAAACAGACTTTGTCCCGCTGGATTGTTTTGGCCATCTCGGAGTGTTACCGCTTGGCGGGCAAGGACACTCCGGCTGGCTTGCGGGCCCATTCTACCAGGGGCTTGGCTGCATCTACTGCCCTGCAGAGGGGTGTTCCTATTCGCAACATCTGTGATGCTGCCACCTGGGCTTCAGTGCATACATTTGTGCGGCATTATTCCCTCGATTCCATCAGAGGGCAGGATCTGGCCTTTGGCAAGGCGGTCCATTGCTCTGCTATTTGATTGGCTATTCTAAATTTTGTTTCTAAATTCTTTCCCTCCTCCTTGATTTGGTACTGCTTTGGGAGTCTGTCATAGATATGGAATACGTCGGAGGACCCAATCCCCTCGAAGAACAAGTTACTTTCTTACCTGGTAACGTTCTTTCGATGGGATGGTCCGACGACGTATTCCATATCGCTCCCGCCCTGCCTTCCCCGCTGCAGAATTTCTGTTGCGTTTGCAGCTTACGTTCCGCAAGGCTTTGTGTCGGACTGGCAGTTGACTATTGTCACACGTTCTGGGGGAAAAAACTACAACTGAGGCTACTGGCGTCGTGCGTCCTACTTATCACATCGGATGACGTCGGACGTCGGAGGAGGTCCTCGACGGCGGCGCATCGACGCAGGACGCAGACGCCGGAAAAGTTTCCGAAGCAGCACAGCTGTGGTGATTACCTGTCATAGATATGGAATACGTCGTCGGACCATCCCATCGAAAGAACGTTACCAGGTAAGAAAGTAACTTGTTCATCTCTTCTTGTCCATAACAACCCTGACAGTGTTATTCTGCACCACCTGCAGTTGGTTCACTTCGCAATTTGGAAGGCCGATCAGGAGGCTACTTCAGTAGTCTATCCTAGAACTTATCAGTGCTCTAGCTAGTGTTTCTTTGCTAGTTCATTCCTGGTGCATCAAAGATTCGACCACAGTTCTGATTCTCTCCGACCTTTCTTGTGCCATTATTTCTGAAGCACAGCTTTTCACTCTCCAAAGGCACTATCTGCAAGGGTCCTCCTCTATCTTCGACCCATGTCAGTAGCTTAGCAAGTCTTGGCCATAGAGGTTTGCAACCATTTTGCACTATGTCAATAGCTGGTTGATAACCACCAATGACCACCCAGGCTCTGCAGATCACCACTCATTCTTCCCATTCAGCTGGTGATAGCGCTGATTCCCCAAATCTGCATCTGGCCTCTATTCCTCCATCTATGAATTTCTTCTGCAGATTTTCCTGAACTCTCAAGTCTTTTGCCTACCTCCCATCTGATTCCAGCTCCTTTCACTCCAGGTTTTTCGTATCTGATCACATGATTATTAGTATGAGCTCTTAGTCTTGTCTTCGTATCTTGGATATAGTCGTCTTCGTCTGGATCTGTCCATTCAGTTGCCCATTTGAGATTGGCATCTCGACCCATAAACTGGCCTCTTATGCGACAGATTGCTATGTGTGATAGACAATGTGCTGTATGGACGTCTATTTCAATAGCTATGAAAATCGTAGACTTCCACCATGCTATAGGGCAGGAGTGCACATACAAAGCATTCCTCCTTTGAGGTCCTCCTTCCCACTTCTTTCATATGATGATACCATATGTTATTCCCCAAGTGTGCTGTACTATCCAGGTAATCATACAGCTCATGATCAACCTCCCTAGCACTTCTTAGATCTCAGTCTTTTCTTACAAGCTTCTTGAACCATTTTATTCAATATGTCATCCTAGTTTCTCCTTACTGGACCAACCATAAAAACATTTGTCAGAGGACTGGGTGTTTTTACATGTACTATCTGTATAGGCAAAAGATCCAGAAGCCTTTTTCTATCCTGAAACCTAACTTTTGCAGCAGCTAAGGCTGGCCATATGGAGTCTACTATAATCTCTGCATGTGGTCTCCCTCTAAGAGGTAACCCAGGCTTATCCATCACAGGCCCAGGTGCCCTGGTATATATCTCTATAGTAGGAAAAATCACATAAGGCCTCGGATCTCGGTTGCCTAGTAGTTGCCACATCTGTACCTTCCTTCTGTACAGGAAGATGCACAAGAGTCTTTGCTCCATTTACATCTATATTGTAAGCAGTACGTACTGTAAGTGAAAGCAGTATCCACATGAACAGCATAAACGAGTAAATTACCTACAGATAAGTCCACTTGCAGCAATACCGCCTTGCACAACGTGGATGTCTCTCAGGATCTGTCATAATGTTGCTATTGATGCTGCCCATTTTTACTCTTTAAAAAAGGAAAAACAAACTTTTAATCGGGCAACACGCACTACTAGCTGGAAGCTGCGGAGTCAGCTCCACAAGTTCCTCGATCAGCTACAGCTAGCTATATGATGAACAAAAGTTCCCAGTGAAGGCCACAAATTGACCCTTTACCGGAAGACATGAAGATTCTTCTTCAGCATGAAACAAAGTTCCTTAATCAGTAGACTTTTTGGATCTTCTCCTTCGAAAGTCTCATTCAGTTCTCAGTGTTCTCCGAGTACCTGTTCACTTGTATTATGATGTCTCAGAATTTCACTGAGCACTGCATTGTTCCTTGGGTCTCTCAGGAAGGTTCGGACATCAGTTTGTCTCCCAACAAGATGCCGACATTCCTCTATCAGATGGTAAAACATCAAGCTGACCAGTCTATGTGCATTATCTGCTGATGGGGGCATTCGCGTTTTCCCCAATGTACTCAGGAAGCTGAATGATATGTTCAATGATGGCTGCAAGCAATCTCGTCATGATTGGACCATTCTTAGGATCTTGCAGGAACAGATGAACACTAGTAGTTCTCCCCACAAGCGCTGAGTATGCATGCAAATTGAACAGAAAAACTGCAAGAACGATCTGTGAAACGTTGTCATTGGGCACCTCTGAAAAGAAATTCAGTGAGAAAGGAATCGGGGAGCTGTTCTCTCTTCCAGTCGTCAAAAAGGAACTCCAAATCTGACAGGCTCTCCTTTATGATCAAGACTTAAGCATGTCTCAGTCCAATGTTGTCAAACTCCTGTGGCTTGAGAACAGATAACGACCCTTAACTCCTTTTTTAGTGACTACAAAGAGTATCCCAAAATAAGCACAATCCAATGTGCTCTTTATCTTTATTCAGCTTCTACGTCCTTCTTCCTGGTCATAGACCTAGTCTGCATGTGGTGTGGTTCTTCCCTGATGTTTGCTTCCGATGGGGGTGGAGGTGAAGGGGGTTCTACAGTTTAGATTTTCACATCTCTGAGAAATATCCAATCGCGTCTGCCTTGCACTTTGACTGCAAACGGTGTCACGTCCTCCATTATGAAGGGGCTGTTAAAACAAGACTCGTGCCACCTTCTAGTGAAGTTGCGGATTAGGACCGCATCAGCAGGGAAAAGTTTGGGAAGACATAACTTTTCAATTCCAGTTGTAGAATCTCCTTCTGTGTTCTGCGCTGCCCCACACCCCTTTCGCTTCTGCTGATCTGAAATGACAGATACTTGAAGTCATACACATAGGATAATCACATAACTCCTTTCCTAACAATTCTGCTGTTGTCTGCGCATCATTTCTAGTTCTAGACTTGAGGTGTGAGAGGTGTCCTCATTGGCCTCCATCACTATCTCGTGGGGCGCAAGATGGTGGTCTGAATCTGGCTATTTTCTCAACGCATACAATGCTAGTGGTAGACAATGCGACCATCCTTTCTTCAGGGTAAGCTTCAATTTGCCTATTCTCTCTTTAAGAAAGCCGTTGAGTCACTCACAGATTCCATTCGCTTGCAGGTGATACACCGATGAAAACTTATGCTAAGCAACAAGCTTATTTGTTCAAAGACTTCACAAAATGAGGGCCATTATCTGATCTTAATACTTCACATATTCCCCATCTAGGAAACCCTTCTCGTACTAAAAATGTTGCTACACAGGTGGAGTCGGGGTGTGTACCCGGTCCAGCTGAAATCCACCTCTAGAAAGGACATGCCACTACGATCATGTATCTATATCCATTACATACTTGCAGCATGTTGCCATAGTCCGTATGCAAATGCTGAAATGGTCAATTAGGTCTTGGAATAACTAATTGTGCGCAGTGTGTGGCCAGCAGTAAACTTTTGACATACGATCCTATTTACTACATAAAATGCAATGTGTTGTACTATATTTGGAACAAACCAATCCTCTGCAATTGTTGCAGCGAGGCTCTCTAGTAACGTGTGCAGGGTAGTGTAGCTGTTCCAACACCACACTTAATAAGGCTACAGGCATCACCGGTTTACCAATGCTGTCATGTCGCCACAATGTTTCAGAGGGGTTTAAAGAACACACTCCGCGCCCACGAGTCTTTCACATCTTGAGACGTTTTCCCCTGAATTTCTGCCAATTGAGTTTTAAACAAATTGTTATAGCACTCAGGCACACTCCTCATCACCACCATGCTTTCATTCACATCAGGTGTATCAAATGCCATGATAGTTTCAGAACATGCAAATTGTGTTGCTTCCTCATCTGCTTTTTGATTTCTGCGTAAGTCTGCTCTCTTAGTGTGCTTTCTGCATTTAACTACTGCGATGGCTACTGAGAGTTGTAGTGCTTTAATAAGCCTGTCCAATAAAGCTGCGTGTTGTACTGGAGCGCTGTCCACTCAGAGGTAGCCCCTCCTTTTCCAACGTGCTAGCCCTGCATGCACTGTTGATGTCACATAGGCAGAGTTGCTGTACATTGTCACTTCCTGGTCTGCGTGTAATCTGCGCAACTAACTGCAGCCTGTGCTGAAAAATGAGACGGTAATCGAGCACTTATCAATACTTCAAACCCTCCATTGGCCGTGTGCTTCACCACAGCGGCACCTGTATATCTTTGTCCGTCGTTTTGATCGATTCTCGAAGAACCATCAATAAAAAGAATCTCCCCAGCTGCCAACGCATTTTCCTTCACCCTCGGGAGTTGATAATAGAATTCCTCATAATTCGAGCAATCATGTGCATGCTCATCCTCTGCCAGGGGTTCTGCTACAAACATGGCAGGATTCACTATTCTGCATCAGACTATTTTAATCGCTGGATTTGATATAACTACCTCGTAGGCAGAAGCCCTTGAGAGATGTCAATGTGCCTTTAGGTTTTTCCAAAATGGCACACAATGCATGTTCAGCAAATGTCACTCCCCATTACTATGCTAGCTGCCTACTTAATGCGAACATTG
This sequence comes from Ambystoma mexicanum, assembly GCF_040938575.1. Classification (NCBI taxonomy): domain Eukaryota; kingdom Metazoa; phylum Chordata; class Amphibia; order Caudata; family Ambystomatidae; genus Ambystoma; species Ambystoma mexicanum. The sequence continues at coordinate 970,980,028 of NC_090923.1, forward strand.
CGGCAGCCAAAGACTGTTCGCACGGAAAATGACCCCTCATTACTATGTCTAAAAACCCACTGTAATATGCAAGGGCCTTGTACCCCAATGTGGTTCTCTGTGTCAGTAACAGTGCCATTTGTGTGCAAGAACAAAAAGAATTCCTCAGCATAATTGGGAATCCCTAAAACTGGAGCTGTGAAAATGTCCTTTATCAATTCATCAAACCCTTCTTCCATTTCCTCAGTCCAAACAATTTTTTTCCTGATTTTAACTGTGCTTCCTTCAGAGCTTGCAACAAGGGCCTAATGTATGAACTGTAATTAAAGACCCATGCTCTTACTTAGTCCCAGAAATCTTTTCATGTGCTTTATCGTGTGCAGCTTTACAGCTTTCAAAATAGCCTCAGCCCTCTCAGGAGTGACTTTCTTTCCTTCATGCGAAATTAGCTGGCCTATGTACAGCACTTCCTCTTGACAATACTGCAATTTCTCCTTGACTACTTTATATCCTTTCTCTGCAAGGATAATCATCAGTTGAACTGAATCACCTATGTACTCTTCCTCTGAAGCGCTGCAAACCAATATGTCATCCACGTATTGCAATACAACGCTTTGCAAATCAATATTGCTTAAGTCCATCTCCAGGACTCTATTGAAAATCGATGGAGACTCACAGTACCCCTGGGGTAAACGAGTACTTTTCAGACGCCTTTGTCGGAACGACAATGACGTCAGATCTTGCAAGTCTTTATTTTTATTTTTTTTTTTTTTTTATTTGGTTTGGTTTGGCTAATTAAATTAACCTTTCAAACATAATTACTTTTATACAAAACACATACAATAAAAGGCAAGGTTTGCCAATTCTACAAATAAAACATCGTACAGTATCACATATGATTAGCATGATTGATTGATCATATAATCAGAATAAAGAAAGCAATCAGTTACTCACTTGGACAAATTGGGCATAGATGCTTATTTAGGAATTGAATAGTGGCTATTCTTACTGTGATCTTTGGAGTCGCAAATAGCTCAATCCATAATTCATCATTTGAGCGTCTTATATAGTGATGTCTTGTTAATTTATCAATAATGTCTTTTCTTTGCATTTTTAAAGCCGCACATTCTATTAAAAGATGTTTCAAACTTTCTTTGGATAGTTTATCATTACAAAATCGACAGAATGAATCATCCAACTTAATGATGCCCCTTCTTACCAAAATTTGTTTGGTCGGCCATAGATTCAGACGGAACCTCAGTATTTGGTTTCTGAGTTTGTGAGAGGGGCATTTTAGTAAATAATCCGCGGTTTGGCGGAATTTTTTATGCCCAAACAGGGCTCTATCAAAATCTTTTAATTTTAGACAATCTTGTTGGGTTATATGCCAATCAAGTTGGTATAATTTAATTTTGGCTTTAGAGGGATTAGTTAGTAGAGTGTCTAATGAGATATTTGCTTCCGTCAGATCGGACATAACCGCCGCTCTCCAACTTGATGGAAATGAATGTACTGAACGTAGTAGATAGTCTGCCAGAATCTTAAGTATGCCATTACTCGCCAGGCCCAACACACATTTTTTGAATAAACAGCATCTCTTCCACGAAGCATGTATATTTACTGATAGAATTCCCAACTCAAAGCGGAGCAATGCTGTTGGACTAGAGTTTGGGAGATTCAAGACTTTCTTCCAAAATTTTGCCTCGAATTTATTCCAATAGCATGCCCCTACAGGTAGCCAAGCCTCACATCCATAGGTAATAATGGGAAGTACCTTTTGCGGATAGAAGGTAAGAATATGCTTACATGAGAACTTACCATACTTATGTTGTAATATTCTGGCTTGTGATATTAATGTGGTCAGTTTACCATTTAGACTGTCTCTTTGGGGCTTATTTGTAGAAGAGTTACTGAATAGAACGCCCAGGTATTTGTATTCATTCACCACGGTCAACTTTTGTTTATTCAGAAACCAACAATACTGTTTCCTTAATCTTGACTTATGTCTCCCCAATTCCATCACTTGAGTTTTTTCTAAGTTCAAAGTAAGATTATTCTTGGTGACGTATTGTTCTAATTTATCAAGCATGTTTTGTAGGCCACTCGGCGTTTTCGAGACGAGGACTAAATCGTCTGCATACAAAAGCCATGCAATGATCTGGTTCCCTAGTTTAGGAGCATCATTCACTACAATATTGAATTCATTACCTAAATCTAGAATAAACAAATTGAATAGTGTGGCAGCAAGGATACATCCTTGTTTCAGGCCTCGCTGGGTTAGAATCTCTTCAGATAGTAGCCCTTCTAGATTCAATTTAACTTTCATTGAAGTATTAGAGTGGAGTAAATATATTAAATGTACAAGTGAAGAGGGACACTCAAATTTTACCAATTTCTCCAAAAGCAGACTCCGATCTACGGAGTCAAACGCTACTCGAAAATCAACATAAGCAAGATAAATTGGTTGATTTCTTGATGCATACAGTTCTTTAATTGCATTAAGAGTCGTTATGTTAATACTGGTGCCAAGACCAGCCACAAATCCCGTTTGAAATGGGTCTCGCCGATTCTCTTCTGACGCCCAGTTATTGAGCTCTCTCAGAATAATTCTACTAAAGATCTTACCCGGGGCGTCAAGAAGAGAAATCGGACGGTAACTCGCAGGGTTCGCTCGATCTCCTTTCTTATAGACTGGTACCGTAATGGCCTTACACCATGATGGAGGAACAGCTTGTTTAATTTGCACGGTTTGAAAAACATCATATAAAATTGATGCCCATAATTCCGGATTCTGTTTTAATACAAAATTTGACAGGCCATCTGGCCCGGGAGCTCTTGATGAACTCGCGTTATTTATATAAAACAATACATCTTCTCGATCAAACTTGATTTGGAAAGATGGATTGCTTAATTCTAGGTTTGGTTGTAAGATTTTTTTATTATTTGGAGGACCATATATGTCAGAGAAATAGGTCACCCACTTCTTCTCCGTCACACCATTAAGTTGAGTTGCTAGTTGAGTACCAGCTACTCCATTATTTAACAACTTCCAAATTTGCGATGTATTTTTGGTTTTAACCACCTGTAACCACTTTTCGCCATCATATTGGAACAAAGCTGCCTTGTTGCCCCGAACCCAATTCCTATAATTAGTCTTCAATTTGCGTAGCGCAGATTCTCGATAGTGTACCGGTAGAAGGGCTATCTGCCTTTTCTGTTTTCGATACTGTGCTTTTCTCTCTCTGATGCCCTGATCAAATACATGGGTATGACACTTATTGCCCTTACCAAAACCTGCAGACAAAGTGGAGGCAAAAAGGTGCATTTTATCATGATAATTGGATGAGTCAGTACCTCTCAACAAACAGTGATGGTCATTTGTTATACTGGCCGCAAAAGCGTTTAGTCCCTCGCTTGTCCATAATAGCCTGTTCCGTTGAGGATTTATAACCAGACCATTCAGTTGATGCTGACAATATCGAGGTTCAATCATAACCTGGAGTAAAAACTCAGCCCTCAGCATCCAATGATCACTTACTGTAGTTGGAATTACCTTAAACTCAGATATTTTTTCAAATAACTTTCGGTCAACATACATGTAATCAATTGTAGCATTTTGGCCCCCACAAGTCCAAGTATAAGATGGTGGATTGTCAGAATTAACTGCTCCATTTAGCATTATTAAATCCCAGGTGTCAATAAATACTAACCATTGGGAGACCCTATCCGTATTTCTTTTCTTAGTTGGTTCTAACAGATGAAGATTCAGGTCCCCTGCTAGTATCACGTGCGCAATCTCTGTGATGGTTATAGTATTTTCTATCAATGCATTCAAATCATTAAAAAAGGTAGATGTTATAATTGCAATTGGGTTCCAGTATATATTTATAACAAGAAATGTCAGTTTATGAAACATTATTATGGAACATTGCAAATAGGGATTTGGGTTAGGACCATCTGAGATTGTGTTTGTCGTGGACGTTTTAGTGATAATTGTCATCCCTGACATAGGTCTACCTTTTTGTCCCTTAATCGCTGGAGCCAAATGGACATAATGGTTGTCCCATGATAGTGGGGCAGTTAGCCATGTTTCCTGCATAAGAACTAAGTCACATTCTTCCAGACAGCTACTCGTATTATTTAGCAGGTGTTTATGGCCCCTGGTATTCCAGCTCATAACTACAAATTTCTGGGTTCGCGCAACAGATTCGCCTGCTCTTAGTTATGCTTTTCCACAACTACAACCCCTAGCTGAATTGCCATCATCACTAGTAACCTGACTAGTAGATTTGAAAGCAGTCTCGGACACCAGGGGTTCTTTTGTGGTTGGAATTAGGTTAAAACCCAGATCAAAAAGATCAGATTTAGCAGACCAAATAATGTTATAAATGACACGGGATCCCAACCACAAACAGGACACCGTTGGATCGTTGTCATCCGGAAACTCTACTTGTACTACATCCCGGGAAGAGATGTCCTCTAAACTCGGCACATCCGAGAATATTTGCATTATACTTCGTCTATTCATGGTGTATTTGTGGAAAGAGCCCTCGCGACAGCTAAGAAACAAGGCAAATCGCTGGGGGGGCATTTTGCTCTTAGATATTCCCTTGGAGCCAGGGCAACTCTGAATACTAGATGTTTCTATGGGCGGATAATGTTTGGTCTCTTCAACTGGAGATTTGAACGAAACCTTCTTAGAGGTGGATCTTTCATCAAAAGATTTTGCCAGATCAGACTGACTACAGCTCATTGCCTTCAGAGATGATTTAAGAGTCATTTGTTCTGAGGTCAGAGCAACTAGACAGTCTTTAATTGTAATTAAGATATTATTTTGTAGATTTTCTTGAGTATCAAAAGTCCGATCTACTACTGGCAAGACATTTCCAGATGGTGTTATTAGTTGATTATCAGAGGCCCTCCCAGTAATTATCTTCCCATCAATCTCTAATTCAGGCTTTTTTGCTGCTGGACTTGGGACCCTGGGCAGTGGGTAAGTCAGAGATGGCTCAGGATGAAATTGAGCCATATACTCATCCACTGCCTTTCTAAGATCTTGAGTGTTAGTAATGGAGTTGGATACTCTATCATCTTTCGATTGCTTTTTCTTCGGGGCCCTTAAAGTTGAATTCCGATCTGTCGCATTTATAGATTCGCTCTCAAGATCTTCCGCTATTTGGACCAGCTCATTTAGGGGAGCATGCGGGGGGATCACATGGAGGGGGTCCGAACCCCCACTCTTCACTCGTTGTCGCTCTTGTGATAAGTTCTGATATTTTTTTAAAATTGCATCAGAAGCCATCAAAGCGCCTCTATCCGGTTTAGACAAGGATTTAAAAAATTGTTTTGTTTTCCCACTCGAAGGTATTATCCTAGACTTCTGATTTTTTGATTTCTTCACATTTTCCTTCTGTTGATGGGCTAACCCTTTAGCATTTTTAGCAAATATTGTATATGCCCCTTTAGACTGCTGCTCGTCTCTTATTTTGGAGGCAATAGCAGTAGGGACCTCAGGTTCCTCTTCACATAACACCACCTGATCAAATATAGGTGCCAGTTTAGTCAGCTTCACAGTATCTTGACCCCTTGCGTCCTCACCAACGACATTGGCTGTTCCCACATGAGGGCTTGACTGTGACACTACCGATACCAGCCCCACCTCCTCTGCTATTATTTCTCGTATAATACCCTCAACAAAAGGCACCGTAGTCATAGGCTTTTGCATATTTTTCTCAACTCTAGATGAGCTCAATTTCCTGTCCACTTGGTCACCAATGTTATTACATGATGACACCAACTCACCTAACTGTTTAGAGAAGAATTCTATCTGGTCAACATCATACTCTTGTTTCTGGGCCAAAGATAAACCAAAAGCCTTCTGTGACCTCAAGATAGTTTCAACATTATTTTGTAATGAGTTGATCTTGGAGTCTAAAATTTCAAATAATTTAGCGAGGGACATCAAAGCCATATTCATTGCTTCTAATGTTACAGGAGCTACTTTTTTTATTACCAGAGTCGGGCTTGCAGCTGAACTATTACTATTTAGTCTCCTCGGAGTCGGTGGAATAAATGAGATGGAGCTTTCTGATTCTGAAATATCTCCATTTTTAAATAAGACAGGGGACTTAGAGAGGTCGGATTCGTCATCTTTGGCCACAAAACAAGAGTCCGATGACCCCAACTCTATAATTGCATTGTCTTCAACAGCAACACACTCTTGCTTCTGCATAGATAGAGGTGCTAAACTAACAACTCCTGAGCGGGCGTTCAACAACATCATTGAGTCCGATAGAGAAATATTACAATGTTGCTCTCCCAGCTCATTACCAGCATTTGAGACCTGGGTCAATCGTGGGCTCAGAGCAGGTTGCTGGATAGCGGAACCCGCTTGTTCATTATTGAGAGGGTGCGCCTCAACACTTGATACACTTAAATTATTACATTCAACAGTTCGAGCCACAGGACGTGGAGAACGACCAACGTCAAATCCGTAGTCTCTCAGGTCACCTGCAGCAAAGTCAAGTCGTGATCTTTTCTTCTTTGTTCGCATATCCAGAGGCGCACTTTTAACAAAAGGACGCGTCAATTTAGGGGTAAACGTTGGACTATCTCTTGAGGTAGACTCCAATAAGGCACGCACTCGTTCCGCACAAGGCATACCAGATCTAAGAGTGAACATAGTTGACACTTTCTTACTTCACAATAATGCCTCACTTTGCTTTTTAAAAACTTTAAAACCAGTATTGATAATTGATCATGAAATGCTTAAAATCTAGCTCTCCCACGATAACCGCGACACCGCGGCGAAGCGGCAAAGCGGGACTTCACGGGACTTACACGGGTGCGCGCGCGCAGTGCGCGCGCCCCTGAGCTTATATAGCTCCGCCCAGCCCTTATTGCAGTTGAGCCTAAACAAGGAGAAAAGTATATTAAAATCTTGTTATTAGCTTTGTAGCTAATTAATCCTTCACACAGTCAATAGTTCTCCCTTTGTTTTTCACCTGCTGGGGCTTGTAGTCAAACTGTCCAAAATCCAAAGATCCACAATGAAAGCGCTGAAAACAGGGTCCGCGGCAAAGCGGGACTTCACGGGACTTACACGGGTGCGCGCGCGCGCGCGGTGCGCGCGCCCCTGAGCTTATATAGCTCCGCCCAGCCCTTATTGCAGTTGAGCCTGAGTCCCAGGATGCGATGCGGCGTGCGACGGCAGAAAGCTCTTCTGTGGAATGAGCTGTGTCACTGTCTTTATGCAATGGGATTGAAAAAAACACATTTTTCAAGTCAATCACAGTGAAATATCATGCCTCAACAGGGATATTACATAAGATCCTTGCAGGATTAGGAGCCAGAGGGAACTCGGCCTCTACAATCTGGTTAATCAGGTGTAAATCCTGAATTAAGTGCCACAACCCCCCTTTCCCTTTCTTCACAGAATTGTGGTATTACAAAGTGACTCTGATGTCACTAGGACGCCGTTCCATCATAGCAGATATCATTTTAAAAATACCTTCATCTGCCTCGAGACATGGGATACTGTCGTGCTCAAGGCAAAATTGCTCCTGGTTCCAATTTAATCTTCAATTCTCCAACCCCCTTTAATAGGCCTATGTCATAGAGCCTTTTGTCCACAATGAAACTGGCACTTTCGCCATGTCATCGTCAAAATACTCGGGACGTTTCTGTGCTAACATTTTCTGAGGAACCTCGCATTTAATTGCTCTCCCCCAATAAGTAATACTCATCTTGAATACTACTTTGTCATCTGACGGATGATCTTCAAACATATCCTCATCAGTGACGTCAGTCAATCTGTAACCCTCCCCAATGGCAATCACTGTGCACCATAGTCTGCCGTCATGATCATTTCCATCAAGCAAAGTCATTTCTCCTCGTACTATGGATGCTTGTAATTCTAAAGGAAAGATCCACCCTTCCCTTTCATCCATAAGGTATCTTTGGCCTAAATAAAAAATTCATTGGGTATTCTCATAGTCCTGCCCACTATACCTGTCAGCCATGTCAACAGAATGCGTACCCCGTAATGAAAAACATCTGGTTCTAATGGTACTCATCGCATGACCACTTGTCCTGCAAATGCCATAATAAATTTGCTCACGTTTAAATAATGCATTCCTGGTGTTGAACACACTATGCCTTCATCAGTGAACAAAATCCTCATGTTCAACTTGGTCATTAAATCTCAACCTAATATATTGACAGGTGTCTGCCTTGAATATAACAATGCCACAGGCATGTCACACTCTCCTATAGAGACTGGCAATGCATCGCTAATTGTTTCTCTAACTTATTTCCTGTATATGTAGTAATCAAATAGGTAGTCATATGCTGCAAAACTGCCTTTGATAATGATCCCCCTTGTGGTCATGGCATGAACATTGTGTCTGCTGTGCCCTTAACCCACTCTGTACTGTACTGTCTAAGCTTGGGTGCGTGCTTGCTTAGCTTCTTGCAGAGGTGTATAAGCGGAGTAATATCTTTCATTTTGTCTCGTCACACTTGACCGTCAAATACTCGCCTTTAAACTTTGCAGATTTCACAAAATAAGTTTCAGTAAAACAACACTGAGCGTGCACCAATCGTCGCAGGCTCCAAACCCTCCATCACTTTTTTACTTTAACCTTTGTTTTCACTAAATAACATTAGTTCAATTCCAACAAATAAATAATTCTCAAATCCCGTGTTTTCTTTTTACATCTATCAATTATTCTATTGTTTTTTTCACCATATTTAGTCACATAAAACAAACGGACATACTCGACCAGCCACCTATATTTCAGTCCTCGCCTAAAGACCGACCTTTACCTACCCCCTAAAAATACCCCGATTTGGGATGTGAATCGCCTTCTTTAAACTAGTCTTTAACCGAGTTTGTAGTCTACGATGCCCGTCTATAGGGCTCTAGGTGCGATTCCTTCTGTTCAGTTCTTTAAAACGCAGGAAACTGGGTGTATCCTTTACTGTGGCACCTTCCCTCACAATAACTCTTAATTGCTTGGCCTCTCCTCAAGTCAATTTATTTATTATTCAACACTCATCATTCTCAAGTTACTTTACCCCAGCCTCCCTCTGTTACTCATTTTTCCCTCAACACTTTCTTTACCCACTGCCCATTCACACTTTTACCACCTCACTCAGTTTTACTCACCATTCGTGTTTTCAACTTCCGACTCTCTGGATCATATGCCTCCTCAGAAGCCTCTACAACTTTCTGTTGGTTCAGCTACCTGTAGACGCGGAGAGGGGATTCCGTGGAAACCGGGGGACCTGTCTCACCTTGCTTGCAAGTCTAAAGTTTAAAAACAATACTGCTATCTACATGGAGCTTCACGTCCTTTGAGCCGAATGGTAGAGGTTGTGCGATATTTCCGGGACCCCAAAGCCTACTCTCTCAATGGATGTCTAACCATCATTTCTGCTACCACGTGAACTGGAGGCTTCCAGCCCTTTAAGATGAGGTAGCAATACCCTTGAGATGAATGGAGATGCAGAAGTTACTGAAACATCAATAAACGTAACGACTCAGGTAGTTGGCAAAAGGATAGCTGCTTTAATAATGATCTAAAACAGGGAGTACAACGGACATCAACTGACGTCTCAGCGTAAGATCTCTGTACATCTAAAAATAAAAGCATTCTCTTATAGTAAAACATCGTTATTGATGACGTCAACCTACGTATTACTAATGTCATCCTACGTGGCAAACTACAAAAACCTATTGAAGAAAGTGATCGGACTGGAGGGAACATCTAAGTATACGATCCATACTCGAGTGAATAATAGTGATAGGTTTCTTAACATCAGGTGGGGCAACTAAGCCCTCCCCTTAAACAGGTCACTATGAACGTCATTAAATACACAACGTCCCATTGGCTACACAAATATAGGACCCTTAATAATGTGGCCCCCTTACTATTGGTTGACACTCTAACTTCTGCAGTACTTTTCCACCTACATTAGCAGCACACAGACTGGGCTTCTAGGTGCTGGTGAGTTAGTCTTCAACCATAGCTTCCCACTAATTAGCATATTCATCTATCATCACCTTGGTGATCTGCTGTCAATTAAGGCTTTGAACTTGTCCTTGGGAGTGTTCTTTAGCTCTAGAGAATTCAGGGGAGTGAAGGCACACTCTGCCCTCATGCGTAGGTGTGAGCATTGTGTTTGTCCAACTTCATCCTTCCACCTGATTGAAGACCACAAAATTGAGCCCTAGTGTATTTAAAATACTATTTTCTAATAGACCTCTGACGTCTTCTTGTTTTTGTCCATGCCTTCTGAACAAGAGTTTCGTTCTCACACGATTTGTATCCAATGTCTGTTCCAGCCTCATAAAACCTTTCTTCTTGGCTCATCCAGTCTTGCCTGAGATCTGCTTCTGCACTTTAATTGATTTTTTTTAACTGCGTCATACTGGAAACAAGGCCTTCCTTGTCTGGCCCAGCTCTGCTATAACACGTAGTGGAAACATCCATTCTTTACTCGCTTCAATATATATACCCCTGCAGCTCTCTGGCCGGCCTCTCTTGGCCCACTCCCCGCTCCCACCTGCAAGGCTAAAAACCTTGGTCATCTTCGACTCCACACTCTCTTTCTCGCCTCACATCTCTGACGTCTCTAAGAAGTCACACTACCAGCTGCACCTCCTCAGAGGTATTCTTCCTTTCCTCTCCTTCCCCGAGAAGGTCACTGTCTCTAGAGCACTGGTTCTCTCTAAGCTGGACTATTACAACAGCCTCCTTCTAGATCTGCCTGCTTCCACTCTATGCCCTCTGCAACTCATCCAGAACAGGACTGCAAGACTTGTCCTTGGCCTCAAGCCCAGGGATTGTATCTCTCCAGGACTGAAATCTATGCACTGGCTCCCGGTGGCTGCGAGGATTAAGTTCAAAACCCTCTGCATCGTCCACAAAGCCTTCTGGGGACTGGGGCCTCAATACCTTCAACTCTCCCTTCCTAGATACCTTCCCTCCCGAGCTCTTCGCTCATCCGCCTCCAACTCCCTCATGGTCAGTCGCTTCTCCAAGCAACGAGCTGGTGGCAGATCTCTCTCTTCGGCTGGGGCCTCCCTCTGGAACAGCCTCCCTGCCTCCCTGAAACTTGAGGAGAACCACCTGCGGTTCCGGAAGCACCTGAAAACCCTCCTCTTTGCTTCTGCTTTCTCTCCCCCTCTCCCCAGCTAATGTCCTGGCTGTTACTGAAACTGCACTGGTTACCTGGCCACCCATCTTATCTTGGGCCCTAGCCTTGCCAGTTGCACGCCTGCACTGCCACCCTGGCAACCCTTGCACCTGTGGACTTTTTTCTGTATCCCGACAGTCCCCCCACTAGCACTTATTTTCTGCACTCACCCTGCACTTGCCACCTGCTGACCGTTTATTTATCTTGTTGTTCTATTATCCCATGCACTGCACTTCCCCCCTCCCCCTTCCTTTTCACTTGCGCGATCTGAATGACACTTGGCCTAGTAAGATCGTTGTCTGTCTTCCCTCTGTTCCCCCTCCCTTGCCTCGTCACGCTTTGAAAAACTTGTGTATAGGCGCGTTATAAATGCCACATCATGTTATATATATATATATAGGCGCATGCCGCAATCTATTCACTATAAAGCTAGCCTCAAGAATACTGCTTGCATTTCTCTGCAGCTGTACATGTGTAAAATGTCTTGATATCTTCAGTTGTGTAACATAAGTGACATCTTGGGGTCAAGATGAAGAAACTTATCTTCGATACTTTCTTGATGCCTTATAGAATATCTGCATTCTCTAGTCTCTGCATCTCTTCTATGCACGTCCGCTCAGCTCTGCGTGACGTCACCATTCTTCTTTGCCATTCATTGGTCCTGCTTCTTCCGGGATTTCATTCAAATGGCTATCATACTGTCTGGTATGCAGGTATGGTTTCCGCAATGGGAACCTTGCCTCCAGGATTCTCCTTGGTATTGGTATTTTCACTGGTACTGCACGTGTCTCTCACTCTGGTTCCCAACATACAGGCGAGGTGGTTGAGGTGGGGGTACTTAGCTCCATCTCTACAATGACTACGGACATGGACGACATGGCTACGGTGGGCTGTTCGCCGCAACCAAGGGCTTCTCCCCCAGACTAGGTGGGGTTGTTCCATGTCATGGTTGCCACATGTCAGAACTCTTCCAACTTACACCGGAGGAGACCAGGAAGGAAGGTTTCCTATATCGACGCAAGTCCAAGAGGAAGACACTCTTGGCGGTGCCTCTCCTGGACTGTTTGGGAGGAAGGCATAGCTTTGATGAGAAACCTGGCCAAGAGGGATCGGCTGGAGAAAAAATACTGGGTGCCGGAGTCCAAACCCAAGTGCCTACGTTCACAGCCCTCCCGGACTCAGTGGTCTTGCCGGCGGCAAGGAAGAAGTCGTCCAACCCCTCGTCTTCATTCTCCGTCCCTCTGGACAGCAAGGGGAAGAAGTTAGATGTCATGGGAAGAAAAGTAATCTACTCAGCGGCGTCAACAGTCAAGGCAGCCAACGCCCTTGCTATCCTGGCCAGATACGACAGGGAGCTGTGGTATAAGATGGCCCCACTGCTGGAGTTCCTACCCGACAACAAGCAGGTCGAGGCACTTTCCATCCTCCAGGAGGGGGAGGTGGCATCGGTCCATGCCATCACGGTGGCCCTGGATGTCGCGGACACAGGGTTCGGACTGATGGGGAACAGTGTCTGCCTCCATCGTCGTGGCTGGCTAAAAGCCACCAACTTTTGTCAGGAAGTCCAGACAAGGGTTGTGGACATACTTTTCGACGGGAACAACCTCTTTGGGAAGGCCGTTGACGAGTTGTTGCAGGCCATTAAGACTGACACTGAGACGGCCTGTGCCTTGGGCACTCTACAGCACCGCCCGTCCTTTCGTGCCTCCGGTGGGAAGTCTGGCAGATCATTGAAGGGTTTTGGCGGAGGGTCCTCTTTGTTCCGTCAACCCTCCCGGTCCACGACCCAAGGCTTTGGTTGGAGGTGGCCGACATCGCTCCCAAGGTGGCACGCAGGCCCCAAAGCAAGATTGCAATGGCCAGGACGTTGGGCCCCCACTCATGCACCCTGGTGGGAGGCCGGCTGGTGGGCTTTGTCAGCGAGTGGAAGATCTTCACTGACCGATGGGTGCTGGACTCTCACCCACAGACGCACACTAGAGTTCCAGCAGAAGTGTCCGGTGATACGACTGGTGGCCCAGCAGGAGCAGCACATCCCTCCGCTCCTTCAGGAAGTACGAGCCATGATAAGAAAAGGGGTGATTGAGCTGGTTCCAAAGTGACTCTGGTGCTCCGGAGTCGACTCCAGATACTTCTTGGTAAAGAAGACTGGGTGCTGGAGGCTCATTCTAGACCTGCAGCGCCTCAACAAATACCTCAAGTCCCAAAAATTCAGGATGGTTAGGTTGCAGCACATGCTCAGCCAACTGAAGGAAGGAGACCTCTTGACGTCGCTGGATCTGGAGGATGCATACTTCCCCGTTCACGAGACGCATTGGAAGTTCCTGCGCTTCGTAGTACAGGGAAGACACTACCAATTCAGGGCCCTCTCCTTCGGACTGAAGTCGGTGCCTAGGGTGTTTATGAAGTGCCTGGCACCAGTGGCGGCCCATCTGCGTCTACAGGGGACACAAGTGTACCCGTACCTCGACGACTGGCTCATCCGGGCCAAGTCCAGGGAAGTAGCCATCGAACACACAGGGGACTGTCCGGCTGCTGACGAATCTGGGGTTCTCCATCAACTATCCAAAGTCCTGCTTGATAACAACAAAGAATGCACTGTTCCTGGAGGCCAGGCTCAACAGTCTCCTGCCTGGCGGCCCCCTCGGAGAAGTCTGCCATGTTGCAGACCAGAAAGTTGCTGCTCGGCATGATGTCATCGTGCATCTACCTGATCTGGCTCTGCAGTTTGCGTATGCGACCCCTTCAGGAATTCATGGACACTCTGTGGATCCAGGTGTCCTGAAGATTGGCAGACAACATTGCTCTCGACAAGGAGTTCCATTGAGCGATAAGGTGGTGGGGCGTGCGCTCCAACATCGCTTGGGCACAGGTTTCAGAGCCCCCGTACCAGGAGTCCGTCAACAGACACTTCCCTGGAGGGCTTGCGAGCCACACCGGATGTTTACACGCCAGAGGCCTGTGGCTGCCGGAGGAGAGGGAACTCCACATCAATGTCCTGGAGCTGCGGGCAGTGTTCTCGGCCCTCAAGTTGTTTCTTCAGTCCCTCAAGGTCAAGGTGGTGAGAGTCTTCACGGACAATACCACCACGATGTTCTACATCAGGAAGGCACCATATGCCCAGTGCTCTCAAGAGAGGAGCAGGACGTGTGGCAATGGGCCCTCGCCGAAGCGATGTTCCTCATCCCTTTTCACCTGGCAGGAGCTGTGGCAGATTTAGTACCCGGATCTTCTCAGCCTTTCAACATCACCCCTGGTCAAGCTGCCAGTGGTTGCGGATCTGCCTGCCAGAGAAGATGGCGCAATCCTACATCACGACCCAGGGTCGCTGAACCTGAAGGCTTGGTTCCTGCAACTTCAGAGTTTGAGGGTAAGAGTTGCTAGCGGACTGCAGGGAGGTCCTTGCCAGGGCCAGAACATCGTTGTCTCGTAAGTGCTACGGGCACAAGTGGAAGCGTTCCGCGACGTGGTGCCAGGTGCAGAAGATCACTCCTCTGAGGGTTACGCCTCTATCAAAGTGCATCTGGCGGCTATCTCCCGCTACACCAGGTCTCCAGGACAGTCTTCTCTTTGGTCCCACCGTCTCATCAAGGAGTTCCTCAAAGGACTGTTTTGATCGTTCCTGCCGGTGAAGGCTGCTGCCCCGGTGTGGGAAACTCAATGTGGTACTGACGAGGCTCATTGGGGTTCCCTTTGAGCCTATGCATCAGGCCCCACTCAGGTTCCTCTCGTGGAAGACTGCTTTCCTCGTGGCCATCACCTCTGCCAGGAGGTCAGGTGAGATACAGGCCCTATCCTGCAAACAGCCTTATCTGACTTTTCACAACACGAGGGTGGTGCTGCGGACACACCCCTCCTTCATGTCAAAGGTTCCATCGGAATTCCACCTCAACGAGCCTTTGGTATTGCCTGTGTTTTTTCCTGAAACCTTCTTTGCCGGCTGAAAGGACTTCGCACTCGCTAGATGCGGCTGGTGCTCTGAAGGTCGCACAAAGACGTCTCAACTATTCATGAACTTTGGTCCTGTGAACCATGGGAAGGCCTTGTCCAAGGCTTCCATCTCTGTGTGGCTCTCCGGCTGTATCACACACTGTTACCGGTTGGCAAACCGAGTGCTGCCCGTCCATAAAGAGCCCATTACACCAGATTGCTGCGATTACGGTGTTCCGGTCTGGTGTGCCTCTGCTGGACATCTGCAGGGCTATATGGAGGTCTACGCAAACCTTTGCGAGATTCTACTGCGTCGACAGGCATTCCAGGGAGGAGTCCAGGGTCGGCCAAACAGTGCTACGCAACCTGTTCGCTTGAAGGTGCGCCTGTTCCAGAGGTAAGAATAATTGCTTCTGTTGAGCCTTGGCACCTCCCGTGGTTGTGTAATATTGTACTGCTATGTATTCTTTATTCATGAGCATGTGAATCCATGCCAGACCCCATGCTGGAGAAGGAACAAGTAACTTACCTGTAACTATTGTTCTTCAGCATGGGTCTGGCATAATATCACCTGCAAACCCTCCCGCCGTCCCCTCTGCGGCTCTTATTGGTCATACTGCCACTTAACGTGCTTACCAAATCTGAAGATGGCTACAAGAGTAGAGGACTGAGGGAGAGGCAGTCGTTGGCTTGGAGCAGTATGACCCAGCGCTCAGTGATTGGTTTAGAGGAGAAATACTGTTTGTAAGTGAAAGTGAAACTTTTTTTCTTTTACTGAGGATTCCCAACCTGACGACAGGGAATATTCATGAGCATGTGAATTCATGCCAGACCCATGCTGGAGAACAATAGTTACAGGTGAGTAACTTGTTCCTTATCACGCATTTCCCACTGGGGAAATGACTGAAACGCTCCCAAAACGCCACATGTCGTACCTTCCCACGTTCACACACATGTCCCTACGAGAACCAGAATTCAAATACGTGGGTGAACTTACCTGGACGGAAAAGAAAAAGGGTAACTACTCTGGGAAGATAAGAATTAGTGTGAATTGCAGGACACATTGATCATCAACACTTTGAACGCACCTTGCAACCCCCGGGTACCTTCCAGGGCTGCGCCTGTCTGAGGGTTGCTTAAATTTTCCTAGAGAACCCTCCCCGGGGCACAGCTGGGGCCATCGCAGGGACCCCATTCCCTTTGTTGCCCTAAAGTCAGACCCCGATCAGCACCATCGCAGTATCCCTGGACCTGGCATGGAAGCTTGTTTCAGGTGCATCCTGGCTTCCCAGTTTCCCAACCTTGTGGTGTCAACCGCGTGCCCCGGTGGTGGTGGTGGTGATGGTGGCAGCTGCAGCAGCCTAAATACCTGACACCTTTCCATACCCTGGAGCAGCTAACTGTGACGTGTGTGGATCTCTGTGGTGTCCCAAGGCTGCCTGCGCAGGACGGCCCTGGAGCGCATCGAGCGAGCAACCACTGTTCTAGGTGGACTTTGGTGCAGATCGGGACAGCACACTCAGAGGGGCAGGGCTGAGGCAATGCCCTCAACAGCCCTGGGCCATAGGCTGGCTGGCTGGATGGCCAGGCTTCCAGCTCCCCCACTACTACCTCAGATCAGACATGGCGACCTGCTGAATTTAAGAATATTACTAAGCAGAGGAAAATAAACTAACCTGGATTCCCTCAGTAACGGTGAATGTAGAGGGAAAAGCCCAGTGCTGAATCGCTGTCCAGCGCAGGAAATGTGGCATTCAGAAGACCAACTCCCATCATCGTTCAGGGTGTCCAAGTCCTTCTGATCGAGGCTCATGCCGTGGACATTGTTAGGCTGGAGGTGGCCCCCGGTGCGCCGGGTTCAGGTGTCTGGTTGCTTGGGAATGCAGCCCAACGCGGGTGGTAAACTCCATCCATTGGCTAAATACTGGCACAAGACCGATGGCCAACAGGTACTGTAAGGAAAAGTTGAGAAGAACTTTGAAGAGAGTTCAAGAGGGTGTGAAATCGTCAAGCGGGAAACGGGTGTGGTCCTTGCAGTCCACCTACAGGATTCAACATCGCGTGCAAGTTGGTGGCCCAGAACGGCGCATCCCCTTGCGGGACCAGAGCCTGGGCTGACCCAGCGCCCACAGTGTGCATTTCCTCTCTGGCGGTGCATTGCGACCGGGTCAGCTGGGAAGGCCCCGAAGGGGAAGGTGGCTCTCCACTCCGGCAGAAAGTGTTACAGCCCAATGCAGCAGTTTCGCTGTGTCTGCTGGGCCAAAGGCCCTTCCAGCCCAGGCCCATTGGAATCCCTTATACTACCAGATGGCCGGCCTGCTCTGGAAGTCCAGATGGACATCAATTTGAAAAGGTTCTCCAGTTGGGCCTAAGAAGAGGCTGAATGCTTTTACCCAGCCCTCCCCCTCTGTCACTCAGGGTACACAGGTTACAAGAAAGCTTAGTCATCTTCTGCCGGGATAACAGGCCGTGTGTATGCTCCTGTCTGTGCTCCACTTGGTTCTCGCTGCTTTGGAGGGCAAAGCTCTAAATCAGCCTGATCAGAGCTCCAGGGCAGCTGTGGCTGTGGGTACTGCTGTAGGTTTGGGGGTGCAGGGGCTCCACTGGGCCGGGGCTCGCAGCGTGAGATGGATGCGCTCACTAGGGGTTGGAGCTGACCGTCACAATTGGTACGTGTCACATGCCGCGTTCAGTTCCTACCCCTTCTCTGGCTTCCTCATGCCTCATATAGAGGAACCAGGATGCTCTGCCAGGTTCCTGGGTTCTGTTTGTGAGCTGCACGGAGGAGCCAAGGGTGGCCTGGAGTGATGACCAAAGCTGAAAAAACAGCTTTTTTTTCTTTTAAAAATCTGTTGTGTATTTTGCATGTGTGAAGTGTGTGTCTCAGATGTATGCATGTGCTATGGGTCAGTGAGTGGTGAGTGAATGGGTAAAAATGTGATCGTGTGTTTGAAATTTTTGGGTGGGTGTGTAGGTGAGCGCATGCTTGAGTGGAGGATGCAGTGTGAGAGAAGGTGTAGGAATGAGTGTGACTGGTGGGTGAATGAGTAGGAATCTAATAGTGTGTTTGGGTGGGCGGGTGCATGCCTGTAGAGAATGCTGTGTGAGTGGATGTGAGGGAAGGTTTACGGGCAAGTGATTAGTAGGTGAATCAGTAGGAATCAAACTGCGTGTTTGAATGTACGGGTGGGTATGTCACCTGTGTGGAGAGTGTAGTGTGAGTGGATGTGAGAGGTGGTGTATGAGTGAGTGACTGGTGGGTGAATGGGTATGAATGTGATTATGTGGGTGTTTGAATGTTCTGTGTGGGTGCCCATGTGGAGAGTGCAGTGCAAGTGGACGTGAGAGCTTTATGGGTGAGGGAATGGTGGGTGGTTGGGTGAGTGAGTAGGTATGTGTGTGGTTGGGTGCGAGATTGGTGGGTGGCTCGGGGAGACTGGATTACTAGAGCATTTTTGACACATCCTTTTTTGACTTTGCATGTTTTACTGGTATTTTCAGGCAAAGCCAAGTTCGTGTGTATCATTACCTGGCTAAACTGGCATTTTGGTGCAACCAGGCTAGCCATTGCTTACTGTGGCATGACTTTTATTTCTCAGCACCTTTGATAAAGCAAGCATGCTGAGTAGTATTACTTCACTAGACTGGGATGTTGGTGTAGTGGTCTATCTATTTCTTACTGTAGCATGACTTTTTATTAACTAAGCATCTATGAGGAAGCGAGCATGATGAGTACTCTTATGGGTCTAGAGTGGCTTACATTAGAACCACTTTGGACGTGTTTTCTTATTGAGACATGTCACTTTTGATGGCCAAACCAATGGGATTATGTTCTTACATAGGAGTACTGGAATATATTGGCAGGGCCAGCTTTGTGCGTAGAGCCAGTAATAATGCTATAAACACATCTTAAAGCGAAAATGAGTATGTTCTTATATGGGAATACTAGCATATGTTGGTGGAGCCAGCATGAAAATGTTATTAGACTTGCATGTATTGCAGGGACCGACATGACAATGCATTGGAAAATGTGCCTGTGTGTATTTGGTGACTTGCATCTATTGTATTTATTTCATAAGTTACCCTAGAAAACTGTTTGCGTAATGTCTGGCCTTTTTACCCAATTTTTCACAGAATGTGTGCTGTGTAATGCACAATTTAAAGACATTATTCAATACATTTTCTCAGGGGAGGGGGAAGAATCCCACCGACTGCCTTCCACCCACACTCCCCAAACCCATTTTTGTTCGGGCTCCCATGCTTTTCTCAGTCGCAATTGCATACTTTTGGAAAATATTTACACCCCCAAATAAAACTCACTAGCCACCAATGGTGGCTGCTATATTTGGGGACCAGGCACTGTCCTCTTCTTTCTACGCTAGGTGAAACATGTAAGCCTTGATTAAAAAAAGTATTTACTTTTCACCGGGAGCAGCGTGTGCCACTATCCTCATGGACATTGCGCACACGTGGGGGTCCAGGCCAGCCTGGGATGTGGCGTGCCCTGTGCTTTAAGGTGCTGGTGGGTGGGGGGGCCTAAGCATGGCTCACAGGGGGACCCCCACATTTTGTGCTAAGCCACTTGGTCCATGGACACCCTACTAATGGTGTTTGTTATGCAACTCATATCCGCAAGGCAATTTGCATTGATTTTCACATACTCCGCTTGCTAAATCTGGTGAGGCCACACCACGATGCAAAAACCAAAATCATACCAAATGCTTTGGGGACTGAAAAGCCTGTTTGGTTAGCTGGCAGCAATCATCGCCATCTTTGATCTGGCTCTAACTTGGTGGATAAGGCTGAAATGACGTTGGGTAGAGGAGCTGCTAAGCAGAAAGGGACTGTCCTCTTTACCAAAAGGAGCTGTTTTAGCCATAGAGAAGGTGAATAAACACTCTCTCCCCCACACCCCCCCAAGAAAACTGTAAAATTGCTGCTGGTATAGCCAACAATAAGTCCTGTGAATGCCAGGCCATGAACACTTGCCTGGTTGAGGGAGGCCTATAGCCGGCATATAGGCCCTTGTTCACTAACACTGACGAGTTGGAGCCAAATTCTGATGGCTTCAGGCAGTAGATCATTTTGTATGTGGAAGCCAAGGTGATCCCCTCCCTTCGTGATCACAACCACTGTTGCAATCACTGCCTTCTCTGCAAGGGGCCCCTGTATAGCAACAATGGTGTGAAATTTCAAGAGTCTCACTATGTGGTTGAGAAATGCTGAAATAGAAATTTTGTATATCATTTTGTATATAATTTTGTAGATCTCTCAGGTGCATTTGACTCAGTTGACCGCGAGATGCTCTGGGCCAAATTGAAGAAATGGAACTGTCCGGAAAGCCTATTAGAACCCATTAAAGAACTTCATATGGATACTGAGATTAAGATTAGACTGGACGCCAGAGGAACTCTCAGTGAGTCGATTAAGACAAATCAAGGTGTGAAGCAGGGTTGCCCACTGGCAGCTACCCTGTTTGGCCTTTTCTCATCTGACTTCGGGGAATCTATAGAAGCAGTGAACTCTCATCCTCCGCAAATCAATGGCATGAGTGTAAATTGGCTGCTATATGCGGACGACATTGCTTTACTCGACCTAACACCAATTGGTCTAGCAAGAAAGCTTAAAGCCCTGGAAGGATATGTGTTAAAAAACAAATTGAGAATCAATCCGGCAAAATTAGAAGTAATAATCCTCCAAGACCTCACTCGTAGTAAAAACCAAGCCAAAAAAAACAAGTTTACATGGAGATTGAATGATGAAAACCTGATCTGTGTAAAAAAGCTTAAATATCTTGGTATGTGGATCAACAGCAACATAAATGACGCCCCGTGGGCTGAGAATGCCAAACTAAAATGTAAACTAGCATGCCAGGGAATGCTTATAAATAAAAAGTATGGAAAGTTCTCCCTGCTGCCTGCTTTGGCCCACTACAACCAAAAAGCAGTCCCAACAATAATCTATGGGGCAGAATGTGCTTTAGGAGTAACCTCGGATCTCTGCAGTCAAGTTGAAAACCAGTATTGGAGACGAGTGTTACAGCTCCAAAAAGGTATTCCCAGTGCGTGCCTACGCTATGAATTGAATCTAATATCCATGAATGCACGGGTACTGTGGAATATGCTATCTGTGTATAGGAAAATAATTATTAATGACTGTACACCACAATTTTCCATACTACGAGATGCTATGAAAGGAAATCGGGAATCGCTCTTGATAAAATGGGCAAATGAATGCAACAACCATCTTGCCGAGATAGGTAAGGACCTTGAAACTTTAAAAGCTAACCCAAATCAGGTAAAAAACAAGCTATGGGTGTGAGATTGGTGCGCAACAGTAGACAACAGAAACTGCTATAAGTTGATGGAGGATGCCGCAAGTGAAGGGAAAAATCGCAAACAACAGATGCAGTACTTGGTGAAAACAGCGAATGCCAGGCACTGAAGCATGCTTCTAAAATTCAGACTCAATTTGTTTGACACAAAAAGAAGCCTAACCCTGAGATTCCAAAGAACAAATGAGATAGACAATTGTCGATTCTGTAATCAACATCCTGAGACCCTAAAACATCTTACGCTGTTTTGCCCCAGTCTAAAGGACCTGAGAACTTTGCACTTGGGTCAAGTAGTCAACCAATATGACACTTTATCTGCAGAAGAGATGTGGATTAAATTTGCCAACCCAAGAGAAAAGGATGTCTTTGGTTTGACAAATTTTCTGCAAGAACTTGCACGGAAGCTGACTATCTGAGATCAAATGAGGCTAACCCAAGGTATGGATATTACCTGAGAGGCAGAGCAGTCGATAAGCAAGTGGAAAAACAAAATCAATGGACACCGCCGGAGGAAACCTTAAAAGTATAAGAAGCATCTAAAAATGGATAGGCTGATTAGAACTGGGATGGCTTTGGCATGCAGTCGATCACTGAGATAATTGGTTTGACCCCCTTTGTGTTTCTCCGTTGAGTGCTCTGTGTCACTGCTGTTATCCTCTGCTCTGCCTTTTTAAGATGATTTAAGAAAAGATCTTTTTCAAAAGTTTGTATAAACTAAATGAAAATAAAAAAGAATTTAAAAAAAGAAATGGAAATCCTGATGCGCAGCATCTTGTAGCTTTATGGAGAATGGAAGCTTCGTACTGAAGCTGACTTGTGGCGATCGACAGAACATGCAAAACACACACATGCAAACATTTTGCAGAACCTGATAAGGAGATTTTCTCAGAAAAATCGGAAGAAATTAATGTCCCCATTCAATTGCATTGGGTTTAGATTTATTTTAGGAGGGAGATGATAAAAAAATAGCAACGTTTTTGTTAACAAAATTGGGAGTCTTCCACCTAAATCGGGAGAGTTAGCATGCATGCACACGTGATCTGTTTGAGCAGACTATTATTGTCAGGATGGCTGATGGGATGAACTTCTGTAGGCCTAATGTTTTTGTTTATATAAAAAAAGGGTGGTCTTCCTTTTGAACAACCTAAACCAAAGGTGTATCAAAGGGATAAATTATAGTGCATCAAGGTTTCCTGTCTGACAAGTGTATTGGTCTCTCTCTCTGATTCTCCCGCTAATTGCCTTCCCCAGTTCCACTGTAATAGCCTTGCATTCTCCTGACAGTCTGGTTAGACCGTGAAATCAGCAAGATGGGTGCTAGAACTCAAAGTGCAGGTTTATAGCATGCAGCTCTTTTCTTTAGACAGTAAACAATGTCTCTGGATTAAAACACCTAGCTTGCTATTGGTAAGATGCCAATGATGTTGTGCCCACCACACTAGGACTTTAGGGATAGCGCACCCTGATTGCTTTTGCAGTCAGCTCCAGATACTAACTAACCTGTTAGTTGGCTTGTCGCTAAATCCATGACATGCTGTGCAGTTTTTCCTCAGGAGACCCCGGTTCCTTGTGTTCCTCTGGGTTTGTAGGCTTTCACAGGTCCTTGGATATTGCTGGGTTTTCACAGTAGTTTTGATTCACTCAACTTCCTCTGGCCGCTCAACTTGTGCTTGCAGGTGGGCCAGGTTTCCCTTCTGTAGCAAGGGATGTCCAGTTGGCTTGCTTTATCTGCTGGTTCCTGGTGACCAAGGCACTTAGTCTGGTTTAAAGTAGCCTTTTTATAGGGATCCGTTTGATGATGTTTTAGAAACGGGGCTTGCTATTAGTTACCCCAATGGATCTAATGTTTAATCATGTTGGTTGGTTTACTGAGTCAAATGTCTAATCTCCTCCATCTGTAGCCTCGGCGAGTCAATACATAGACCAGGAGCTATTTGGGCAACAGTGGGAAGACCTGCATCCTGTGAGAAGCGTGGCAGGAATTCCTGCGGCTGTGAGTCTCCTGTGTGTGTTGGTCCTCTGAAGCGCTTACAAACCAGAATGATGAGAAGGATCCAGTAAGAAGGTGCTAAGTTCTGGTTCGGGTGTTTACACGGCGAGAACTATGTCCTTCTAAGCTGGTGCAAGCCTGCCCTAGCATGTATGTTGTGGGTGTTTTAATAACTATACCTGTGGTTCTCTGCCTGATGGTAGAGGGGCATTGTCATGGGCCCATAACGAAATGTGGAATTGGGCTGAGAGAATTGGGTCTATTGTTTTGGACCTTTGGAGTGCGTCTAATCCATTGGTCACTATGTGGTTAACAGTGATGACGACTCTGGGCATCCAATCCCTGTATGCCTGCAGATGGCTCATGCCACTTGCCTGAGAGCCTTAATAGGCTGGCTTTCCTGGTGCCAAGAGTCCTCCGCTCTTTGGTTGGGGTCGGGACACTTCAAGACATACCCCTTTCATGTTCTCTCTGGCTCTTCCTGTTCTTTTGGCTCTGGTAGGAATGTTGAGATAGATAACTGACATTGTCTGAAGTTGACCTTCTCAATGATCTTTTGAAAAGGTGCAAATTGTAGATTTAAGCAACTATTGCATGATTCTGTCATTGGTGTCTTTGTGTTGGGTCATCCCAATGAGGTGTGCTGGTCTGTAATTATTTGTATTTGTATTTATTGCGTTTATATAGCGCTTTAATCCAAAGCGCTTTACATTATAACAGAATACATAGAACATTATAACAGCAGAAGGAAGTTACAATCGTGAATCAAACCAATAATTATCCTAAATCATTTTCTTGTCAAATAGTACTTTAAGGTGTCTATGGCCCACTGGATAGTGAGGCGTTCAAGATCAATTGCAGGGTCACTTCTCTAAGAGAAGTTTGAACGTGGCATCTACTCTGAGAAGCCCGGAGAAGACACAAACTCTGCTCTTAATGTAAAGATCAAGCTCATTTTCTACGAGGAAATGGCTGTAAAATGATTTCCTTATAGAAATCTGCTTATTCAAGATTACCAGCACATTTGCAGGCTTGATTTTTCAATAATTTGTTACGCTGCCATTCACATTGGCATATATATCAGATGAGCGTTCACTTATGTAAAGAGAATATGCATTTGCAATCTACTTAAATATAGTGATAAAAGTAGTTTAAACCTGTTCTTTCGTTAAAGGCGGCAGTACCCCCCAACCCC